>NC_066367.1:18907727-19234090 GCF_013377495.2 Cygnus atratus
ACGTAGTTGAGAAACTGTAATGCATCTGTACTTTTGATAGGACTATGTTGAAATTTTGACATGAAATACTTGGCGGTACCTTTTACTGTTTGTGAAAACACTCTCATCTAGCTTTGACCAACCTTAATGTTACAGACAGGGTAGGTGTCAAAGGATATAAAATGATTTTTTGTTACTGTCCTGTGACCTAGTATTCGTGATTTTAGCAATTACCATGCTTGTGATTTTTTTATTTTTTAATAGCTTTAACAATGTGATTCTGATTGTATATTTCTCCTTGGACTTCTGTCTCACTATACTGAATTATGGGACATAAGTTGAATTGATTTTGTTTGCTGCTTAATTCTGTACAACAGTGTCTTCATTTGTTGAAAAGGTGAGACCATATGTGAGAGAGGAAACCAGGAAGAGCAAGGGATAGTCTCAGAACAAGGCTTTGGGATACCACCCTAGAAATATGTTTCTCTCTTCCCCAAGCAAGCTATTAAAATTGTATGTGCGTGGGTTTATGGTTAGTACTCCATGATGAAGGCCTTTTTATTACTCAGTGTACTATCTGGTACTATCCCTTTAAAAATATTCTGTTAGATTTTGTGTGTTTATATTATCAAAAAAAAATATTACTAAGTCCAGCAAGTTGTTTAGGTAAGAGCCACATCTTAGCAAGGAGCTATGTTTTGTGGGGGCAGAAAACAGAATTCTGCAAAAAACTAGGAGTTTGGAATATCTGTCTAACTCCTCAAAATCACATCATGATAGCAGTGTCTTCAATCCACTAACAGTTTTTTTTTTAGGTAGAGATACTGTTTCTTATTAGATGCACTAATGTAAGACTTGAATACTGTGTCATGCAGTTGTCTACTTGTTTTACCTTCTTTGCTCTTATCTAAATGAGTTAATGGCAAAATACTTACAGAAGTATCTTGATAATACAGAATGCTACTGTTGCTTTTAGTTATTACAGTAAATATATAATTCTCCAGTCCCAATTTCTCTACTTGCTACTTATTTTTAGAGACAGTTGGGATTTTCTGCTCTGTCGTCCACATCCAGAACCATTACTTTCTACAGTGCATTTTTATGCTATTTGGTCTCCTTTCTACTCTCCTCTCAAGCTTATACACATGGAAGTTCAAAAGTGCTAACATGCTAGTTTTCATTTCCTTGCTGTTCAGTGAATTCCCGTTACTGCTCTGACTGTCCTTGAAGCTTCTGCATGTTGTTTAGATGTTCTACACCTATTTTATCTTTTTGTACATTATTCTGTCTACCTTGCAGGAAAAAGTAGCCTTTATTTTTGTTTTTATTTCCTGCTGGTAATCATTGTTCCATTGTTCTGTAAAACCTATCATTGCAATTTCTCTAGGATGAACCAAGTAGAAACTTAAAATATTATTTTCTTTTACAAAAAAAAATCTACCATAGCTTATGGAAGCAAAAGACTATTTTCACAGCAATAGGCAGTATGTGTGTATCTTTGTGGAAGTGAATAAGATCTAATGATTAGAGTTCTGTATATGTTTGATATTTTAAATGTATACACAATTTGCTTGCAATTTTTTAAAGGTAGAGAAATCGATGAAACTTTTAGAAGGTGTTGTAATACATCCTTCTTTCAGCCCAGAGTAAATTACAGCATCATAATTGATATTTTTTTACCGAAGAACATAAATATAAATACATGGACTGTTTTGTGACATTACAAGATTAATGAGTAACAGTTACACATTGCAGATTGATTTTTCAAAATGCTTACTAACAGAAAGCTTTTTAGTAACTACAACTGTGTATATTTTCTATAT
This sequence comes from Cygnus atratus, assembly GCF_013377495.2. Classification (NCBI taxonomy): domain Eukaryota; kingdom Metazoa; phylum Chordata; class Aves; order Anseriformes; family Anatidae; genus Cygnus; species Cygnus atratus. Next base: position 18,909,530 of record NC_066367.1, read on the forward strand.
TTTTCTATATTTCTGCATATTAGTGTTTCATATATATAAGTATTTCTTTCACCAGAGAAATGGAATTTATGAAGAAAGAGGAGGATCATTCAAGGGTACTTGAAGAGAGAGATCAGAAGTATGCAGAACAGCTGAAAATACATCAGGAAAAGGTAACGCAGTATTATATTTAGAACTACCTGAGAATGCAATAGTTTATTTCTATCTTGCTTCTAAATATTAATTCTTGCAGATTACAGAGCTTGAAAATAAACTAAAAGTATATGAAAGAATGCCATATATGTTTGGAGGTGGCAGTTTATTGGAAGATGTCTGTCAAAATGCAGGCCAGTATAATGAGCAGTCAAAGATAAGAGAAGAAAATGAAAAAGAAACAGAATCAGTAGAGGAAAGACTAAATTCTTCAGAGATGTTAATTTCTGGTAAGTAGGTATAGGATCTTTGATTTGCTTTTTACTAAAGTTAGAAAGCATTAATGTGTGTGGCATTTTTTTTCCTTTTTTTTCCTTTTTTTTTTTTTTTTTTAGTTAAGTGTTATTTCTTATCCACTAGATAAATGGTTGGCCTGAGACAGTATGGATATTTTTGTTTTAAGTTCCTCACCGTTTTCAGTATTTCTTAAATGCTGTGGGGAAGGAGATAGATGGGGACGTGGCTATCTTTACTTTTCCTCAGGTTCTGTATTAGCAAAATCAATAACATTAATGAGACTAAAACACTTGAGATACATCAGCTGAAGTCACATTCACCTTAAACTGTGATTTACACCAAAACTTGCTATGATTTATTTATATATTTTTAAGTCTTACAGTGATATTATGCCAGCATGTTATCAAGTATCAGGTGGTGGTTCACATGAGAAGTATCTTTTAAAAGGATATGGTTGATGCTCATGGACTTCATAAAGGATCTCTGTCTTAAAGATAGGAAAGTGTATTTTGGGCATAAAAAATTCTCATCAATTTGAGAATCAAATTGAGTATTCAAGCCATAATACAAATCTTTTTTTTTCTTTATTAGATAAAGAAAAAGAAGAAATTGGGCGGAAATTTAATTCAAATTAGCAGTTGTTATCAATATATGTTGAAATATTGTAGTATCGTATAAACAGGATTGTCATATAGTAATGATTAGCTGGTGGAATAATTCTGATTTAGCATCTGAATATTCTTATGGAATGTGGGTTGGAGAACTCACCTAATATTTTTTTAAAGGAGTACATATTTGTTGCAGATTTTGATGCTTTTGTTGGGGATACTCCCAGGTTAGACACCAGTGCCCACAAAGCAAAAGCTCAGCTTGCTTTGAAAGTAAAACGCCAGCCACCTTCTCGATCAAAGCTGAAAGAATCTCTTGGTGCTGGACAACAGGCTGCAAATCTACAGGTACCATTATGAGTAAATAATTTGGCGTTCAAAAGCCTGAATGTGTATTCAGTTTTATCTGTATTCGCAATTTTAAGTGTTGCCCATGCTTCATTCAGATTGTGCCAAAGCATCAGATTTTTATGCTGTACCAAGTGGAATGCCCTATTCAGGTTCACAAATGCAATCGTAAGCATGTGGAACATGCTTATCTATCTTGTAATTTCTTCATCTGAAACAAGTTAGTTACCAATATTCTTCAAAAACTAAGCATTTCTGAAATGCTTCATTATTCCATAAATAATCACTTGTCTACAACAAAACATAGCAGTAAAATGCCCATTTGTTGCACTTCTGTCTAGACTTATATTGCCAATGATGCAATCTAACAATAGTTACCTTCTTCCCCTGTTTCTATTCATACTTGTACAATGGTTGACTATTCTCAGCATGTTTTTTTTTCATTCATAACTGCATGGATATAGAACTTCTCTGAGAAGTTTGCATTGGTGGTGTCATCCTTCTTGCATCTTTCCGTTATGGAATACTATAACTTCGATCAACTGAGTTGAGGTAGTTGTAGAGGAAAAAAAGATCTTGATTAATGACTTCAGATAAGTGGCTGCAGGATCATAATTAGCCTATCTTTAAATTCCAAAGTTCCCAGAGCTTTTCTTAGCAGTATGAGGAAAAAGGCATCTGAGTAGACTTCCTATTGAATGCTTCTCAGTTTCACTGTATCTGTGCTGTGCTCCTCTCCATATGGCCACGTACACCTTGTTCCCTGTTCTAGAGGTGGAATTCCCTGGAAATTAGCTAATTTAAATCTTGTGCATTACTTAACTTTCAACATAGCCTTTTTTTTTTTTTTGACTCCTTTGTTTAATTTAAACTTGGGAAATTTTTTTGCAATTTCATGAGCTTTTGATACTTGATTTTATTGTCTTCGTATTTTCATGAAAATATATAGCAGCAGTCTAACTCTATTTGAGAAAGCTGCGAGTTAGAATTCATAAACCTTGTTCTAGGATATAAGTTGGTATTATGATATACCAGTGAATATATCATTGATAGCTCTTAAGATCTCTAGCTGTATTTTTTTTCCTGTTCATTTTTCTGGTAGCAGTATAGAAAACCAGTAAAGTTAACTTGTGGTATGCTTCTATTCTAATTTTCTCCGATGTAAGCTGACGTTAAGGTCCATATCTGTGTTCTTCCTTAATATGGCCGTTCCATGACAAGTCTATCAACATTATGTATTACTATCATGATTAAATCCTTATCCTCATGTCGGGTGTTATAGCCCATGAAATTCTATTTGAAGTAGATTCTGGACATCAGCAATTAGCCTTCTTTAGCAGAGCAAGAAAAAGATAAGTTAAAAAAAAAAGATACTGGTTCACGAGCATATGCAGTCTTGTAGAGTTTTTAATGTGAAAACCAGAAATGTGATTTTTGATGAAAGACGTGAGGGGAGAAAACAGTTGAAGAAATGAGTTATGTAACAGAAAGCCTGTCTCAGAGGTAGAAGATTGAACTACTTGGTCTGAAACGATTTTAAAAAGTGGTTGCATTTAATTGGAATAGCCAAGATTTACCAGAATTTTTCTAAGTTGTCCAGATGATGATGATTAATTAGGATGAGCAAGAGCTATATGATTCTATATAGGGCTGGACAAGGGAAAGCCTGTAAAATCAGCTTTGTGTGATTTAGATTATATGTGCAAATAATTAAGTTAAAATTTTAACTGTTTGGTATTTTCTGAACTGAGAAAGTTTACATGTAACATAGCACATCCTTACATCCTGGTAAAAGATCAGATTTTAAATGATTTATATGTCATGCTTATAAAATGACTTTTAAATTTGTTGAAGGATGAGGATTCAGAAGATCCTATTCTCAACAGAGAAGCTTCTGCTGCATACATAACACAGACCTTAGAAATAAGTGAAAAATTAACTCTGCCCCACTTGGATGACATAAATCGAAAAAGTGAAAAGCCTGAACAAAGAGAAAGCACAGAAAGTCCATTAGAGTCAAGCCCTTCTGCTTCCACACACTCTTCTCCAGTACACAAACCAAACAACGAAAACAGCACAACCACCACTCATTCACCTCCTCCTGAAGAGATGGCTCCAAATTCTCCGCAAGGGTATACCAAGAATATTAAGCAAAGAGAAGCAAAAGGGAAAGGAAAAGAGACCAGGGGTAAGATCTGAAGTTTTATTATCATTTTAATCCTTTGGAGTTAAAATATTATGGTTTTAGATATAAATGATTATTAAACAATAAGATACTTTGCTAGACTTTGCTAGAAAAGGAACTGACTACTAATTACCTGATTTTGAAACCAACTGTTAACTCTTCAGGAAAGTCTGAAGTTAGCAAAAATGTATACAAGTGCATTGCATTATATTTTTAGGTGAGTTGGCGTTAGATGTAATGAAATGAGCAAAGTGCTTAAAATGGCTCAAAAGAGGAAAAAGTGCTAATGACAGTAATTATAAATGGCAGTCTCCCCCGTATAGGACTCAAACCCAGATATTTGTAAAAATGAAACAAACCAGGCCCTTGAGGGCACAATTTGCAAGTTTTTAACACCTTTGAAATTAAAACTGTGCTTGCTTACAAGTAATGTCATGCTTAAGCCCTCCAATGTGGACATAAAGCTGATAACTTTCTGTTGTCAGCTCTACCTGCAGTATGAATTTGTTTACTGTGGCTTGCATTTGCTGTCTAGTCAGTTCCTCTTCCTTGAGAAGAATATCAGTTGATAGCAAATAGCAGCTTTGGAAATGGAGCCACATACCTGACCTCTCTGCCAAGACACTAGAGAAGTAATGTCATCCGTGTTTGAAAAGATGTTTGTGAGAGAATAGTCAATAGCTCTACTGAGTCAAATATACATTGATGAAAAATGCTGGGAGCAAAACCCCTCAAATGTCTGGAAATCTGGTTTAAGACATTCCTGTCATGCTTGGAAAGATGTTCTGACTGGCATCCATTCAGATCTCAAAAGTTTCCCACATTTTCACTAAGGTTTAGAATTTATTTTTTAGCCTATTTTTATATACGTATTTATCAAGCAACATCAGTGTACTATTCTTCATATAGACAGAAAGTAATATTGTTTTGAATATTTAAATCTCCAGAAAATATTAGCCCAGCATTAATGAACTCCTCAAGTTTTAATAAATTCTCTGTCTCATTTTTTCATGGGAACACTTTTATTGCTTTGGCTACTGAAATTCTTTATTTGGGTCTTATGCTTAGAATACTTGCTTTAAGCCTCATTTCTTAAAGGTATTCAAGAATCTTGACTAGTATTTGTATTGTTTTCTGATTATCACTCTGAAAATTTCAAATATCAGAATAGCCCAAACTAAAATACAAATTTAAACAATCTACAAACATGTATTTTTATGTACACTGCTGTAGGAAAAAGGTCTGTTTTTCTTATAGGGTGAGCAGTCGTGATTGCATAGCAGATGCATTACATATTTATTACATGAGCAAAGGAAAGCAAAGTGTTTCACAGATTGTAACTGAAAGTTCCTTTTTAAGTGTATTTTGGTATTTCAAGAAGACAGACAACTTCACATTTTTGAAGTCTTATCTAAAAGGTGGCTATGGAATAAATGCTATTTCAATTAAACAGTTACAGAAAGGAATAGATATGAGACAGCTAATAGATATGGTAACAGCTCAAACCTGTAAATCTGGACTCTAAGTGGTTGCTTTGACATAAGCAAGAGTTGAGCTCAGTCACAGACTGGGGATAATCAATGAAGGTCCTAACATATTTCTGCAAAACACTAGCATCATAAGTGGCAATGTCTCTGATAGCAGGTTTGACTGATTTCCAATTCCCAGGAAAATTCAATGTTGGCTTTGCATTTCCAGATATGATCCTGATGTCTACATTTGATTTTCAACTTTGTGGGAATTACTGCATTGTTCATCTTGTTCTCTTGTTTCTCACTAGGAAGAGATGAAAGGGGCTATGATCAGCTTAGTCACTACTCACCACTATTTGATAGAAATATTTGGCTTTTCTGTCATAAATAATTGAAAAAGGGATCAGATAACATTTAAAATGCTTTATGTTTTACTTTAGTCAGCTAGGACAGGTTATAAATGCAGTCTTTTGACTCTAAAATTGCTCTCCAGATTGACTCTAAATTGCTGTCTTTTCAATACAGCTCAGACAAACCTTTCTTTTAATACCTTAAATAAATACCCTTTCTTTTAATAACAACAGGATCTGTTATACTTTCCTTATTCTATACCTCTGTAAAGTCTTAATTAGAAGTAGTCTCTATGCTAGCTTCTGTTTTGTTTTTTTTTTTAAAAAGTCTTCTCAAAGTATGTACCTGATATGTGATTTTGCTTTCTTTTCTACTTAACCATAATTATGTGTAGTCGTGGGGTATAAATTTAATTGTGATGGCCAAGGCATTGTAAACATTTTCTCAAAATTGGCAGAGTCCCTGGAAAAGCTAATTAATGCAGTACATCAGGGATGAGGATTAGTATTGAAAGTTCTTTGTACGTAAAATGACACTAAATGCTACTTTCTGCAAGATTGTTGCTTTCTAATGCTATTAAAATGTCTACCTAATGTTTCATTGAAATAACCCTTTCTATTATCTTCTCCTCCATTTATATATCAGTCTGTATTTTAACCTATTGTATTTCACTTTAGAAATTACCTCTTTTCTTAAAATATTACCTCTGTAGAGAGTAGTGGATACACATGTTCAATATAAAAACATTTTACAGATTCATTCTTCTGTTTTTATATTGAAGATGACAGGAAAAATAAGCAATTTAACTGGCATTTATAAATTTTTGGATGTTACATGTTTAGAGAGAGGTTAACTAAATGGAGAAAGTTCTGTTGTTGGTAAGAAACTACTGAATAGATAAGAAAAAAAAAAGGAAAGAGAAAAAAATCGTGGCCATTCAGCATGCAAACTTTAGGGTAACCTTAAAGCTGTTGGGGGTGAAGAGAAGTTGCTACCGATTTTGTGTAGGAGACCTATTTTTTTTTTTATTTTTATGACCCAGGAAGGCATATACGTGCATTACTTTCTACATTTTTCATGTTGTTTTTTTAGTTGTGTTTTTCTTTTTTTTAATAGAAGACAGAGCTTAAAACTTACATTGTCTCACAAAAACTATACTGTATCTTTTTCATAGGCAGCAAAATTATGAAAAATGTCAGTTGTTTAAAAAAAATCTAGTATTCTGAGAGTTTAAAAGGAAGTACATTCAGGACTTGCAATAATCTGTCAAAATCCATGGGAGGAGGTAGTATTACACTTAAGTTTGTCACTTTGTTTCACTTAATAATTGAGTAGTTAGAATTGAACCTGCTCCCTCTGGTGAAAAATTAGATCCTAATAGGTTGTATTCCAGTTCTGTAAATACCGCGGTCTTGGAGGAGCTTCAAAGTCATGATTATCTCTACAATATGCACAGATAGTATACTATTTCCAAGAAACTCAGCTTGTTAGGATCTGTCTGCTCTCCAGGTTCTGGCTATTGTGCTGGTCAGGTATGCTTTCTGTAGCTAGCAGCACGCACATATAGCTCAAGTTCCAAGGAGCTAGCCTGGACAAGCTACTAAACCAGGGTGAGGGGGAAAAATGCAAAAGGAATATCTTATAACACTGAAGCATAATAAATAAAGGACAATTAAATGCTGTAAACACATTGTTACTCAGGTTTTAGGATCTTTCTTAGTTAGAAGCATCTTCATAAGTATGTGAAACTTGCAAGTACTTTTAGAATAACATTTTTATTTTTTACCCCTCTGAAAAGCAGAAGAAAAGAAAAATGAAGACAAAACAGAAGCAAATGAAGGAACATCATCAGGGAAGTCCAAGAGGCGATTTCCAGATTTTGGGTAAGATTTTGTGTACATTTGGAAATAAATGGTTTTCAGTGTTGCTTTTGGAGAATATCATGTTTTCTGAATACAAACTGCTGAGAAAATCCTGTAATGCTGCTTGATAGCAACATTATTGGACAGAGTGTTTTCATCTTGAAACTATAGTGTTACATTCATGTTTCTAACATGCTTTCATTTTATTTATCTATATTTTTTCCCTCAAAGAATTTCTTGTGGTTTTTCAGTTTTCATCCGAATACAGGATTTCTCTAGGAGTTAATGGTGTTTTATTCTTATATTTGCAAATCCATGTGTAGTTTCGTGCCAAAATGTTTTTGGAGACTTCAATGCTATGTCCTGCTGGCTTTACAGTCTGAAATAGATGCCTGTCTTGCCTTGATTCCTTCTACAATAAAGGTGTCATTACATAGGGTTTGTCTACAGTAGCTGCTTACTCTACTGCTCCTTGGAAGCAGGCAGCAATGATGAGTGAATTTTTGAATTTCATTTAGGTTATGAGAATTGGGAACAGGTTAAAACAAAAGAGCAAGCTGCATTTTATGTCATGACCGAACTCTGGGGATTTGAGGAAAGAATTGCTAAATTTTACAACAAGTCATGCTCCTTCTGAACCAGTTAGAAAGCTTGTCGAAGCCAGTTAACATAAAAAGACTGAGATTAGTACTACAACAAATAAATCATAATATAGGTCATAAAAATGACTTATTACACACACATACGGAGTCAAGGTAATAACTTAGTTCAAGTCGCTCTACATATGCACATAGCAATAAAATTGTGTTCTTCGTCTTGGTTGTATCCACTGGATGTTAAGTTTCTTTGGCATTTTCTATATTTATCTTAGTTATTTGTGTTTTTTGAAAGGAATTTTCAGAATTCTAATGTGATTTTTAGATAAAATTTGAATGACAATACTTTTTTAATTGCTTGCATAATCTACAAAATCAAGTTCTGTGTAGCAACACAAATGTGGCTTCTGGTTACTGTGAAAACTGAAAAAACTTGCTCGCTGATAAAAATGTTACACTATGTAAATGTAAACCCTATATGAAAACTGTGTTTTCCACTTTAGTGGATTGCGGAAATCTGGGGGCAAGGGCAAGAAACAAGAAAAAGAAAATCTAAGAGGTTCGCTGGATAGCAGGTATTTGTTTCGTTTTGTTATCTTTGTTTAATAAATACATGCAACACTTCTAAAATTTTTAACCCAAGGATTTCTTTGAAATTGTCATTAGTGTTTGACCTTGAAGTACGTTCAAGTACAACAGTGGCAAATTCTGTGAAAATTAATATAACAATGTGGAGATGAGCTTCTAATTTCATGAAATAAGAAAAATAAATGGAGTAGTATAGAAGAATCAGTAAAGCGGAGTAAACCAAAGAGGAAAGAGTAAAGCAGAGCACATTTTGAAGTGACTCGTGAGACTTTTTAATATTTTACCTAGGAAAATGAATGTTGAGTACATTAAATTGGCAAATATTTGGAACTGTCATTTTATGAAATATTGCAAAAGCTCTTAAATTTGTGTTAATAACCAAATTATTTTGCATGGATATTCAAAGGTAAGTAACAGTTTTTATTTTAAATATCAACAATGCTGTGAAACAGGTGCAAATGAGTATTATGTGTTGCTGCTGTTTTGTGTTCTTTGTTTTGTTTTGTTTTGTTTTTAAACAATTTAAAAACAATTCAATCTACTGATTTCAGAGGTTCTCGAGAACTGTTGGATGACTCTGGCAACAATCTATCCGCATCAGATTCAGATTCTCCTGTTCCTACTTGTATGCCTTTCTCGTGGTTTGGAGACAGTCACAAGGAGCCTCAGATTTCTAGTAGTAGTCTGCACTTTCCTCAGAGTGGACAGGACAGTTGCGAACATGGTCAAGAGAAGAACAGAAGCAAGGTAAAGATGACTAATTTGTGCTTTGAATATTTAAGTGTTGCATCTTGACAAAGTGAAACTGTAGTGCTTACTTAATATGTGGAAGCTTGGTGACTTACACCTAGATGACATCACCTCTTACAAACATGGCTGCAGAAGCTTGAGACTTTACAGGTCTCACAAGCAGAGACTGTGTCAGTATTCCCATTTCTTACCATTCAAGCATCAGTGGAGGCAGTTCAGGCTGAAGTAGGCTTCTAAGGAATGATCACAGGACAGGTTTAATAACGGGCTTTATAGTGCTAAAAGTGATGCTAGCTTTAGGACAGTGTAATTTACCACAAAGTGTAATTTTAAAAGCCAAATCTGTTTACCCTGTAAACATGAGAAAACAGTGTAATACTTGGAGGAAGTGTACTTAAGTAGAGGCCAGCTCCCCAGGCAGTTGGCCAATCAGTTTTTACCATACTGGTGTGTCAGGATTGAGTACCAGACAGGTGGATGAAGAGAGCGTCCTTTTTCTAAAGTATTGAAACCTGAGAGGAACAGCTATAGAACACACTCTTAAGTTAGAGCCCTTTTACCAGATTTTAAGAGTGAGACTTAACAGTTCAGTCTGTAACCATAAAGATCCCGTTTTTATAGTTTAAACTATTTGGAAGAAAAGCTACTTTGGTGAAAAGTTTACTGAAACCTTCAATAACGTCCCAGTTTTGTAGCTTTGTTTACCTGTTGGCAGTATTAGAATTAAAATTTACATGAAGAAATGCCTGCAAACAGTGTGTGTGCTGTCAAAATATTTTGTTGAAACTGAAGACACAGTCTTACTGAGTTACCTTTATTCTTATTTCCTTTGGATTTTGTCAGATTCAAAATTGTAATTATCTGAGTAACCTCACAAACTAAGTTTATTCTTAAGTTTCACACTTCTTATTCACTCTGGTTATCTAAAATACTCTTTAACTTTTTCCTCTTTATATGTGTTGTTATAGAGAAATGAGATACAAATCTAGAAGAGAAATTTGCCGGGCTGTAGTTTGTGAAGTTGCTGATGTTTCGCATAGATGGCAGATAACAAGTTGGTCTTTCATGTCCAGATGCTGAGTGCACTAGAATACTGTTAGAATATGTTTTTAAAATTACCATCTATTTCCTTAGTGTGAATTTACAGTGGCTGTCAGAGGATTAAGCTGTATGGCTACATAGTGTATGACTCTGCAAAAAAATATAAAAAGTCATTTTAGAACCACACAGTATCTTGCTATCCTGTAGGAATTTAACAGTAGGAACTTCTTAATCCCTGAAGTAGAATTGTCCTTTACAGTACACTGTTCAGTGTGTGTGTGTGTGCATGTGACTTGGGTATTTACAGTTCCTGCATTGTTTGCTTCTTTTGAAGCATGTACTAGCAAAAAGATGCTTCCATAAATAAGCCAAATATGTTGGTATAGGAAGATTCATGTTGAAGGGGAGTTCTTAATAGGCTGTAGCAAAGCTAACTGGATGTCTGTCTACACAGAACGCATCTCTTGAGGTTTAGCTTTCAAAGAGTCATTGGCTCAGAGGAGATCATTCTTCACCTCTTCATTCCTCCTTTTCTTCATTTCTCCTTTCTGTCTGATTCAAGTAATTGTGCAAAGCATCATAAAAATCCCACTGCTGCATTTCTACTTTAAGTACCCTTTAAACTATTTACATCGGCACTTTTGTTCGCACTCAAAAAATATAGATCTTACTGGATTGGGTCCTCTTTCTTCCTTTCCACACTGCCCTTAATTAATACCCTTTTCTTCCTCATCTCTGTATACTTTATCCAAATCATCCATTATCATTTAAACCTTCCAGCTAGTTTCTTGCCTGCTATTTTATTTTTTGCCTCCTTCTCATGCTCCAGTATGTAATTGCTGCTCACTGCTCTTTTCTTTTCCTTAGCGCCAGTTGCAAACCAGCAGCTGCAGTAATATAGTAGTCTTGAGCTATGTCTGCTTTGTAAGATGATAGAAAGCCGACCCTGTTAAAGAACAGATATGTCATATATTAATTGATCCTAAAATCATAATCAGTTTCTCTGACGTCAGGCTGTTTGTACTTTGCAACATGTGAGAGCTTGTTTTAAAAGCTGGTAATATAGATACTGCTTGGAATGACTTGTCTTTGTAGCTCTCAACCTGCTTTTGAGTGTTGTTTGCACTACAATACCAAGGTTTTGGCTGGTTAACCTCCTTGTGGAAAGACTTTAGAACTGAGAAAGAAATCTGCCTGAGCACTCAGCAATGATTTTTTTTACTAAGACAACAGTAGGGACAAAATCATCTTTGTAGAATTTAAGGAAACAATATGCCTTTTATTGATATTAATGTTTTCTGCTTTGATGTCCATAGTATCGCACATAATCAGGTGAAAGCACTTTTTAAAGAACTGGTAAAAGTAGAAACCCCGAGATTAAGATTTTGTTATGTAAAAATCTTTAATGACATAAAGTCATTGGCATTGTGTCTAATTTCTGTATTAGTGTTTTAATATTGATAGTGTAAGGACTGCAATTATATTTTTAAGTTTCCTGTTTGTGGAATTTGCCTCTTAAAATTTCTGCATTTAGGAGGATTTTGTTTTGTTAAAATGATGCTAAAGTTAGTCTTAAAAACATAGTTTTGTGAAATAACAAATCGACTTCTTGTTGCTTGTGAAATGTAGAAGAAACTAAAATTCTGTGATCTGATGGCGCACTATTTAGCTTCACAAGATCTCTAAATTACACGCTTCTTATATCCCTGTACATAATCTGCCCCTTGATTTCATCCCGTTCTCTGATTCAGTACCAATACGTATATTCTGTTCACATTCTTTACTCTTCCAGAGCATTACTTATCTTCTGTAAATTAGTATGCAGTGTTTTGGTTCTATAGCAATGAGGAACTCTGTGGAGTAAATTATTTATATCCCAGTATCTTGGGGTTAGGACCTGCAAAACTTCCTCTGTCCAAATTCTCTTTGAGAATCAAAAATCTTTGCAACTGGCTCTAAAACCTTAAAAGAAAATTACTTGTTTAAGCTAAATAGGGGCAGAGGAGGAGAAAACATTACAACTGGTGCTGAGATACTTTATTCTGGTTATGTTTTCTTCATCATTTTTTCTCTGTTCTCATTAAATGTTTAGGTTCTAATATTACAGTTTTGTTTCTGAATTTTTCCCAATTGCTCTGCAAGGAAGTTGTGAGGGAAGTTAAAAGAAAAGCTCCATAGTAGCTTTTTCTCATTGAAATTAGTTGAGAACAGCTTGATGGACAAAATATTCTCTTGTTTCTGATAATACTTTTCACATATAGAACTGATGTAATTAAATTTTATTTACATTATTAAATTTTAATTACATTAGTTACTGTAATTAATGAAATAATCTATACAGCAGATAAATTAAGAGATAGCAAACACCATTTTTCAGTCATGTAGAATACCACTCTTGATGAAAAGATAGCAGGAAAATTCAAATTGTGTTTTAGTTTGGTTTTGTTTGTGGTGGTTGTTTGTTTGTTTTAAGAGTGGAAGTGTGTATCGGTAGTTTAGGGTAATACAGAGAAAAGATCAAGTAACCACCCCCAAAACAAAAATAGAATAATCTAGAAAATTCAGAATTAAGGTTAAACTGAAATCAGAACACAAATACAGAGGTGGTTAATGAAGACAATTGCAAAAACAGTTCCTTTTATAGGAGCATAAGTTACTGACAGAAAATCAAATAAAAAAACTTTCAACTAAAAAATCAACTTCACCTGGGATCTCAGATTATGTATGCATATAAAGATATGGTATGGCACCTTCACAAAGTATAGTTGATTAGAGACTTCAAAAGTAAAGATAAATAATTGCTTACTCGTTGTAGACAGCAAAGACCAGTATTGAGAAATGCATTTTAAGACAGTAAAAGTATGTGGCGTGCTTTTGGCAAAATAATTTTTCAGTCATTAAAGAAAAATAAGGTAGAGGTCAGGATCTGGGTCGGAGATGGAGTCAGTCAAATCAGAAAACATTCTGCAAAACGTGTTAGTTTTCTTTAGAAGGATTTTCTCACCAAACCTGTTGTGAAGTTTTCAGGTGTAGCATCCGTTTTTTCATAGCCTTCAGCTGGAGTCCCAGGCTGGTCCGATGACCTGCCTGAGGCCATATGACAAGTGGCTGCTGGCAGAGTTTGAACACAGAGCCTGCTGCTATTAGATGCCAAGGCATATAGATGCAGTCTTTAAACAGAGACTAAGTGTGATAACTGAATGTAAATGGTAAAGGCCATGAAGATTTTTACATTCTTTCAATGGGATAGTTCTTACATTGGTTGCATTTCTAACCTGAATTTTACTGTTGCGTACATTTTAACTGTTTTAATTGTAATTTTATTCCATTATAAAAAGGTGATACTTGTTAAAATCTTTATTTCTGAAGTATTTCCTATTTTGAAAATAATTTATGTAGATTGTCAAGCTGCATAATTGCTGTGGATTTACAGTAAAGACATCTGAGTAATTGTTTAACTTTTAAAAACGTTCAGCTTTAAAGTGTTTTACAATACTTAGTATTTTAACTCTGAAGATTTAATTTAGCTTGAAACAATCTACTATAAAAATACTTCTAAAGATATTTTACATCTATATAGTAGTTTGCATATCAAGGTAATTTTCAGATGATGTGAACCTGTGTCTCAAATGCAGACACCTCAAAATTGAAGCTGTTAAAATGAACAGCAACACAATACAGTATCTTAAATCAGAATTTAAAGTTCAGGGGAAGCTAATAGATTCTGTCCGTAGGCAAGCTCTGCATTCTCTGTTCATGAACCAATTTAAACCTTGATCTGTAAACTGCCAAAAGTTCCTTGCTACTCCAATTGTCATTGTATGTCAGGCAAAGACAGGGTGTTTGTTCCACTGTCCATTACAGTGGGCAAATATGAAATCTAAATCTTAATGACCATAAACAGTTAGAACTTCTATCTCATTCAGAACAGCACCTTCTGAAGCATGTCCATGGTGCTCATTAGGTTTCACTTGAATACAAACCCACCATGAATTAATTCCACTAACTAAATCTTAAATTGCTTCTCCCTGAGTGTGGTATGCCTACTGAAAATGTAACTGTGTGTATTTCCTTATGTACTTCTATATAACTTCAGGTTATGACTGATTCTCTATACAAGGTGCTCTTATTGGGGACATTGCATTAAATTTGTTGTTGTATTTTTGAATTCAGAAGTTTAACAAAAACTCGTCTGAAGGTGGATGCAGTGAGTACATTTCACGTGTGATCTACAGATAATGACTGAGTCATAGTATTTATTTTCCAAAAATCACAATTACTAGGATATCACCTTGTGATCTGCTTTTCCAAGGAGTGAGTTAATAAAACATTATTTCCACTTGTTTGCAGAGTAGAATTGTCATAGATGATACATACCATAGCAAGCCAAGTTGTGAACTTTCAGGGTTAGTGACAGAACCAAATCTGTCAGGTCGTTCACACACTTTAACCTTCTCTTCAAATGAGGTGAGTTTCAAAGTGTGTATATGTGTCTTGTTTATGTTGTTGTTCACCCTACAGCATGTTTAATAGAACCAGAATTGTTTAACATGAAACTTGATGGTTCTTTCTATATTTTAATATTGAAGAACACAGTAAAGAATCCTAAGCCATTATTGAACTAAGAGCATGGACTGGAAGGTGCCATATTAGGCTTTGTGTTCTTATCCTCATTGTATTGCAAAAAATGGAATGAACTCTGAATGATCAAATTGCAGATTTCAATTTTAAATATAAAACAATTCTGTTCCACAAATTTCAAGTAACTTCCTGGGTGAATGAAAACTGCAGCGTTTTTGACCTTGCCCTGACATCAGTGCAGGTTTGTGGAGAACTAACTCCTTGCCTACAGCTGAAACCTGAAATCAACACTTTGGTAACATTCTCATGTATTTCCTCACTCAGTGTTTTACTGATAGCTATCTTTATAAATTAAATGCCTTATAGACTAGGAGTTGTTAAAAGCTGAATGTAGTCATCTTCCAGAAATGAGTTAGAAAGCTAGCCAAATTGGTAGTGATAATGTTTGAAGGAAAAAAAAAAATAAGGTGGTTAATAAATGAGAGAGGTTGTTACTAGCTATCTTAAACAAGGCTTTGGTGAAAATCGTAAATATTCTGGTAAGACTGTTCTAACTTTCTACATATTACAAGTAATACTATAAATATGCGGCATTGAAATTATAGAACTAGTTTACAAGTTTCTCACTGATTTTTTGGTGATGACAGTCATTTCTAATGAAAACTGGGGTAACCCCAGTTAATACATACCATCATTTCAAGTGTTTCCTGCAATTTTTTGAGGTTAGCGGATGAAATATGTTTCTAAAACTTTAAAGCAATATAAATTATAAGATCTTAACAAAGCTGAATATCTTCATGAATGCTGTTACTTGATCAGTGTTACAACTTTCAATAAACTTCTGGATCACAAACTCCATCAAAAGTTACGTCTATGCATGTGTGAAGTGGCAATTAAGCCTTTTTTTTGTCACAGATGAGTTTGATTCTAGTTTGTCTCTAGTATGTATGTAGCTTACGCATATGAGCAATGGAAGGTGGTTTGGTTTTTTTTTTTTGCATCTTTTCAGTAACTATAGTGATTATCAGTGTCACTTCTGAGCATAATAATGAGCTGGTTTCCCTTTTGGAAAGGCAATGTGTGCAAAGCAAAAGAGTTTTTGTTTTGTTTTAGTAGTAGTAGTACAGTACACTGAGGTTTAGAAGGGGAAAAAAAGTAACCAATCTTATATCAACTTCGGATTTTTCAAATCTTTAACTTAAGCCATTCACAGGTGGAATTTCTACCTGGTGCATGTTGTTTGGATGGATTCCTAAATATCCAACAGGGATCATGCCAGTGTAGCAACCTCTGCTTTCAGATGAACAGGCTACTGCATGCTGCCCTACAGATCTTGGAATTGTTAAAAGGCTAGAAATGGAGGAGAGCAGCAGTGAAGAATCTGCCTCTGCTGAGCAGATGCTCTCAGCAGTTTGGGGAAGTGACTGAGTGGTGGTGAGAGTTAGGCTGTTAGCAGCCAGCTAGTTAGAGCAAAGACACCCCAACTCACAGTTGTTTGGCAAGCTATCTGGTAACCCTTCTCACACTTGTAAAGTTTTTTCTCTCTTCAATGGTGAGATGGCATTTGTTTTTTTTCTTGGTTTGTATATTCTTGTCTTTAGAGCCTTGAGTGTGTCTGGCCTTACTTGCCTTCTGAATGACCAATATTTTTATGCAGAGGAGCACTCTGTTCTCTCATGCTTCCATTCCTCACAAGTAGTTTTAGTTCTGCTTTCAGAATTTGAGGTTCATCTTGCGTGTGTGTGTTCATGAGCTCTGGAAGGGAAACAATTTGGCAGGGGGCAGAAATGTAGAGGTGTTAGTTAATGACCAATAAGCTTTACTCAAAAAATCAATATTCTTCATCTTATTCTTCCATACTTTTCATATTCCTGTTTATATTCCTAAAAAGTTACAACTGTGCTTTTCCCTTGTGCAGTAGGGAAAAAATCAAATTATACAGGATTAAATGTCTCCTTTCCTCCCTCGCTTCTCTGAGGAGATGTCTAAGTGTTTTAATGCAGATTTGAGGTTTTGGTACAGCTTTTAATTGTGTTAGTGCTGTGTCTTTACTAACATGAAATAAAGAGGACTTTGCTAGCAACTGTTAGGCTGAAAGCCTAGCTGGAACTAGCATAGTCTGGAGAACTCCTCTGTGGTACAGGCTGCTTGCTGCTCCAAACCGTGCTGCATGGAGGATCTGATATAGAGAGCTCCCCCTGCATTCTGTAGGGGACCGCATTCACCTGGTGAAAGGGATGAATCTGGGCCTCCTTGTTTAACAGGAATAGACCTTTGAGTACTGATACTCTGAAATTACAGAAGTGAAATTGCATGGCTAGCACAGAGTAAATAAAATTTTAAGCTACTGAGTGAATTCCAACAGGAATAAAACATTTAAAACATTTTTCAGTGTATATACAATTTTTATCCTTTGCAGATAAAAACTTTGGCAATATTTTAGTACTTTCTTGCTGCTGATAGACCACACAATACTCAGGTACAGGTCAAATGTGAAGTGTAAAAATTTTCTAGTTTTTGTGTATTTTCACAATCACTTGCTAGTATGAGACAGAAGAAGTTACCACAACATCATGATTTAAAGTAAATGGACATTTTCAAATTCCTCTTGTACATCCTGTTGTACACTGTTTATACAGTGAATCTTCTTTCTCTGTGCCAAGTACCCCAAGCTTGGTAGCTTGGATAGAAAACTAGCTGTGCCCCAGTTTTCATGACAGAAGTGCTGTACAGAACACTTCAAGCAAAACCTTCTTTAAAGTCCTTGGATGTTTTGTAAAAATTGCTGTTCTTCTTTTGCACGTCAGGAAGGCCAATGTGTCCACATTTGTTATGTCTACATTCACATTTTAATTAGGATTAGGAGTTCAGTTTTGAAGCAAATCTCCTGATTTGTCCCCACTTGCCTTACTTCGCTTCACCTTTGGAGATCAAATCAGAGGCTTCTACAATGTTCCCAATGCATTTCAACTGCTAGTGGCCATTGAATCTGTGAGACCAGATTAGAGCTATTCTGAAGTAAAAATAAATAAATAAATAAATAAAACCTTTGGAATGCATGTAGTATAGATATTAGGACTTCAGCATAAACTGTTCTGCTCTACGAATTTGTTCCTGTGTATCTGCACTACCTCCTAATATAACCACTCTCCTTTTGTTTCACAGACCATGGAAAGCAAAAGTGTTTCTAATTATGTGCAGCCCTCTGATCCACCTGAAATTTAAAAATGTATTTGTACGTAGTGAGATGTATGTGCCATTTTGCACTCTCAGATCCATTTTACTGTATGATCAGACCACGTGACAGACCTAAGTCTCACCATCTTTCATGTAATTACTGGAATTATTTTGTTGTATTCAATCAACTCTCCAAGGGAGCTGGATTTTGTGACATCCCTCCGATTTTGAAGCTGTAGTTAGCTGTTCACCTGAAACCTACAGGGTCACATCTCAAATCTCTTAGTAGAAAGATGCTTATTTCCATGTTTCCTGTTTACAAATGATGTGTAAGGCTCACTGGAAAATGTGGGCATACTTTCAGGTGTTTTACAAATACATTTGATAACTTGTGGAAGCTGCCTAATGGAGCAGTCCACAACTCTAAATGCAGCCTGTACTCACTCGTGAGCTAGTGAGAGATCATTTTGGATAGTTAATAACACTTCAACTCTGATGTTACTCCAATTCAAGTCTCACACTAGAATTTCTTCTGTAGGGATATTAAACTCTGTTTTATGTATCTTTTCTTTTGTGATGAAGTAATAGAGAGCTTCAGGACTAACAGCACTACCTTTCTCCCCTTAGAAGCCAACTGAAATTGAAGCTGGGAGCTTCAAAAGCTCTGTGAGCTGGAGAAGTGTAGTATTAGTGGAAAGCTACAAGGTCTTCTCAAAACGCCTTCTACTGGGCAGACCCCTTAAATTGTTGACACGATGGGATCAGATGAAAGAATAAACTGTCCTTGCTTCTGAGGAATGCAACAAATTTACTAAAACTATACCTAGAACTGTTGGCAGATTTCTTGAACGCTAGAATCACTTTTAATTTGAATTTCCTTAATAACAATAATCGATAATACAGCTGAAGTGCTACTCGATTCTTCTTGACGCTATGTAAGGCAGTATCTAATATTAGGATTGAGCTACCTCATCTGACTGACTGATTGAGGAAGCTTGTTTGTTGTTTGGATACATCAAATTTAATCATATATTTTGCTATTTTTTGATAACGGTTTTCATGAAGATGTAATTTATTAGAAAAAAAAGTTTGTTTTCTATTTCAGACTTACTTTGTGTTGAGTGTTGCCGTAGTGTCCTTTTTGTTTATAGCAAACTCCTAGGCAAATTGACTATAAACTGTGATCTCAAGAACTTTAAGTCCTTTTGGATCTAGAGTGTGTTTAAAAATGCATTTTGTTACCCAGATTCAATTGACAACTAGAATGCAGCACAAGTAAAATATTGCTTACAGTGTCTTTTCTCAATTGGCTAGGCATTAGATGATGAATTTACAACAACAGGAAAACAAAATCAATGGCACAATAGACCTATTTCTGAATGGACCACCCAGCAAGTATGCCACTGGCTAATGGGAATGAACATGGAGCAGTATATTACGGAGTTCACAGCTATGAACATAGATGGCCAGCAGTTAATGCAACTCGACAGTGAGAAGTTAAAGGTATGTGAATATCCCAGGATAGACTTGTATCTGTATAATTTTCACTGCATATTCAGATTATTTTTTAATCACAGAGTCTGTTTTTATGATTTTTAAGGGTATTTTGCTTTTGAAATACTTAGAGACTGTACAGTTAGTTGAGAATTTAATAATTGATTGTATAATTAAAGATAAGCTGGTTTTCATTAGAAAAATATTAACTGTATCTTCCTTGTTTGCATCTTAAGGAAATCAAAGTCAGTAAAATTCCCCAACAGGGCTCGATACGTATGTAATCAATCTCAGCATAAAATCATATCAAAACAAGATCCAGCCAAGTCAAATGCATAGAACTGCAGGATCTAATTTTAGAAATCTGTTTCTTTCATAGCTCTTCTTCAAATTGGAAAGCAAAATCTGCATTTGATGACCTTTTAAATGTTTTTAATTTTCACTTCTGCCGGGGAAAAAAAAATCTAAATCTTTCCTTTGAGCTTTTTCTAGTTATTTTGCTTCTGGAATCAGCATGGAATGTGTCCCTTACAATGCTAGAAAATACTTCAAGTTTTCCTTTCTCAGTAGATTATCAGACTGCGTTTTGGACAGGCAACCTGCTTAAATAAAATGAAGTTCACTGGCCTATTCTGGCATAAGACAAACTATTGTTAATGATCAAGAGTAGGTTCTGAGTGTGTTACGGAGAAAAAAATGTCGAATTTCGGTCACTAAAATGGCACCTGTATTTTTTAGAACACTAGTTGTCCTGTATTTTGTAAACAAATGGCCTTGGATACAGAGGAACCACCTGTTATTGGTCTGTCAAATGAATATCTAATTAGGGAATTTGGGACGTTGATACTTATAACTTTACAATTTATGTCATTGGGAGTTCCGAAGTGTGAAAGTGCTGACTGTCACTTGGAATCAGATACTGCCATCTGCTGATCAAAAATCAAAGTGCATTGTCTACTTACTGAATACGCTTTTTAATAATACACCTTAAAATCCTTAATACTTTTTAAGCAAACTTGGGTTCAGTTGCCCTAAAATGTAGACAGATGATAGAAGATGTACACAAAAAGAACAGGAACCCTTGCATGGAGGATGAGCTAAAAAAAAAGCAATGTCGCAGTAAGGAGTGCAGTATTAGTATACCAAGTGTTTACAAAAACCATTCGCTTTTTGTTGAAGATTAATTGGTGTTAATAATCATAATTCTAATAGTACAGAGGGGGAGGGAAGACCACTCATTTTTTCTTTTAGGTCAATACTTGGTTGGACTTAGCAGTATTAATGTCCTCAAGAGTCATTAGTGGAGATGTGCTTATTTACTAAGATGCTTTATTTTTTATTATTATTATTATTATTTTTCCTTAATCTATAATTATGCAACTTTAAAAGATACATGAACTTCCTAGAATCAGCTTTCATGGATTGGATTTTTCTCAAGCAGTAAAAACAAAACAAACAACAGACAAATGAACAATCAAACAAAAAGCACAGCTGGCTGATACGAGTTCAGCAGCATTCCTAATCACCTACTCAAAAAAAAAAAAAGTGGCTTCACAGAAGTTAAAGAATAGTTACTGAATTTTCCTTTCCTTATTCTATTTGTTGGAAATTCTCAGCTCTCTACATGTTTGTAAAATGCAATGAGAAGCTGTTATTTCACAACCACACAAGAGTAGGCCTTCTTTTCCTTACTCATCTTGTTATCAAAATGATAATTCACAGTGTCCTTGAGGACTTAAGCCCTTGTTTTCCAAACAGACTATCTTTTATAGCAAAGTGAATAACACTTCTTTAAACTGTTCACAACTGTTGAAAAATTAATAATAAATTTTTCTTTTCTTTTTTTTTTTTTTTCAACCTCAAAAGGCTCTGGGAGTTTCCAGTCAAAATGACCGATCAACAATAAAGAAAAAAATTAAGGATATTAGAAAAGCACAAGAAAAACTGGAAAAACAAAAGGAAAAATTTCAAAAGAAGGAGAGAGAAGTTCGCAAGACTGGTAGAGTGGTAACCACTCTTGAATCAAGCTGCTAAGGTGACCCTGCTTTGTTTTAGTTCAAATTGCTTCACCTTGAAGTTCTGCAGATTTGTATATAATTGTACAATTGAGGGAGGAGGGAAAGTGCAACAGTTTAACATGGTAGGGTTTTTTTACTTTTTAATAATAGTCCCTCCCCATTACAACGCAATAAAATGAAATGTTTTCAGTATTTTTATTCCTAGTTGACTCTGCCTGTACTAATACTAATTTAACTTCCTGCCTTAATATTTGTGCTTCTAAGACCTCATGTGCCCTTTTCGTTGAAATTTCTACATGTTTGTGAAAAGTAGAATACTGTGTTTAAAATCATTCCAATATTAGTCAACTAGAATTTCGTAGAGTTGAATCTGATAGAGGGACAATAGAAAAATCCTGCCAACAAATTCAGTCTGTGACAGTCTGTTTATCTGTTGCCACTAAAGATGTATAGTAAAAATTGTTTAAGAAAACAGTAATGTCAAATTAATTTAAAAAGAAAGCATGTATTTCAAATTTATGAAGTATTTTCTTTAAATTCTTGTATTTTTGGCATGATCTGTTTCATGCGAAGTCCACTGTAGTACCACTTTGTTTTTGAATTCCATGTGTTGCAATTTAGTGAGAAAATAACAAGAAATATTAAGTAGTTTCACAAACTACATATCCTAATCATAGTATTCAGTTTTCCACACACTACCCTTATGGTGTTGGGACAAGGTTTAAACCTATAAATAAGATCTTTTTTAACCTATTTTTTCCTAAATAATACATAGTTTTATAGATTTATGCTACAAGTAAGATCAATTTGCAATACATGTATTTCTCTTTTCTACTTGCTACAAGATTTTTGCGGACCAAATTTATATATTTGCTAATTTTAAAATACGCTGTTTTTCAAACTTAAAATACTGAGGGAAGAATTGTAGGAAAAACTACCACCGAAGCACTGGGTTTCTGCATTGTATTTAAATATGTTCAATTGTAGACTACAAATTGTTTCTTTTTAAAGGAGGATTTGATATGCCATATAGTTTAGAACATGAATTGGTGTTTTGTATATTTACCTACTCTTTGATAGATATTACAACAGCACTTCTTTATTTAGATTATTCCAGAAACAAACTAAGTATCAGTTCCACCATAAAATGGACTAGAACAAAACTTACATCATTTGTGTATGTGGACCAAGTTCTCCTTTAAATCTATGGACTGTTTTTCATTTTAATTAAATGAATGGACTTCACTATGGGTGTCTCACAAGTTTTTTTTTGGTATAACTGTCTTATGAATTTCAGCAAAAGGGTGGTATGAAAAAGCTTCTGCACACCATGCATTTCCAAAATAAAGTTAAAAATCTTGGTAATAGTTACTTTTAAAAAGAGGTTTTATTTTCAGTTTTGTTTCTTAAGAAACAACTATTTTCTCAAGATTTAACTTATTTACTCTGTTTCCAGGAGCTTTGAGTTTGTACTCCAAATGTACAAACCTGGAGTCAGGGAGGAATGCTGCCACACTGATAAAAGAGAAGGGAATTAGAAGTATGGAACAGTCAGATTCTTAGAATTATGCACCTAAAACTGCACTTTTCTTGATTCAGTCAAGGATGTTTATTTCTCAGTTAAGTGTTTAAAGAACAGGGAATACAACCCTGTATTATTACCTTTTTCCTTTAAGCCTCCTGAGCTCAGTGTTGTACCCTGTCAAGAGCTTGTTTCTCCGGAAGGAGACAAGTGAAAATAATGGTTTCAAAGGCTTGCTTATATGCAGGGCTGGTGCAGTAAGTTGGGGCCATAGCAGTTATGGTATGCTCATGTGCCAAGTGAGTTCAAGAACGTTGATTATCACAGACCACAGCATTTAACATCTCTCAGATGCTGAACAAATCTAGGTCCACAGAACTAGTTTGGTATCAAGCCACAAAATCACCCAACTGAAAGTGTAATTTTAAAAATACTTTTAATGAATAAATGTAGTGATTCTTTAAAAAAAATTAAGTTAACACAAACCAAAATTACTTTTACAGTGCAAGACTGAGTTCATTTTTATACAAAACTATTAAACTCAGCGTTTTGATAGCTGAGCTATTATACTACTTTACTATAGTGATTCACTTCAACTTTGTGTGCTAGTAATGACAGCAGTACAGTAATGAAAATATTTTAAAAATCATTGTTTGAACTTCTATTTCCATCAAAAGTAAGAGATCAAGCTTATGAATAGGGTTAAACATTGTAAACAAATATATCAATACGTGTGTTTTTACCACAATCACTTGGGATGGAAGGTAAGGAAGGGGAGACAAGTATAATTACATGGCAAGTTTTTCTAATAATCAGTTTAATTGGTAGCTAGCAGAGAGCAAGAAAGGGCTTTTATTTCAATAACACCATATGAAGTATTTTAATAACTTCCTAGGAAAAAAAATGATTTAGCTTTTCTTCAAAAACATTTCTTGTAGTCCTCAGGTATTACTAAAATTGTTCAATTAAGTTAGTTAAATATTTAAAACTTAGCGTTAGAGCTAGAATGTTCAGCTTCAGCGCTGAGTTTTTAAAAGCCTTTGCTATAGCTTTAAGCTTTAGTTCAGCAAACGTAACAGCTGCAGACATTCTCTCTAACTTTTGTACAGGCCCCATTTTACAATATGTGGAATTTCTCACAGTCATCCTCTTACAGGGTTGAAGAGAACAGCTATAGCTTCTCGTCACTTGTAGCCATGCATGCATGAAAGGTATGTCAAACAGTCACCACCTCACAGCCGTGTATGGAAGAAAAATAGGGACGTTAAGTGCCCACAAGCTTGAGCAGAGCAGTTAATCACAACCAGAACAGTACAGTTAAGCTAGAGTAATCCTCCCTCAGTGTCAGTTTAACTGCATACATAGCCATTCTGTAATCCACTCTGTAAAATCGACCCGTGTTAGCTTGAACAGAGTATAAAAACATCTGCTTTGCAGAACTAGGTTAGGGAGGAACAGGTGATAATCTTTAATCTGGCTCAGGCACAACTAGAACTGTGTGACCACAAGTTCTAATGTACCAGCTATGCCCTTCACTTGTGGTATCTCACCTTCTGCTCTGTGCAAAGCAAATAAACCAGCAAAACTTAGGCTCACTCATTCTGAGAGGGATCATGCATCTGTGCTGCATAACTTAATCACAGCAGTACAGGCAATGAATTATTCAAGGCAAAAGCTTCATTTTAAAGGTCTTTAACTGTACCACTCCTAAAATATTGAGGAATGGTATGAATCAAAGGTACAACACAGATGTGTCTAACTTGAACAAATCTGGCACGGTAGGCATTAAGAGAAGTTGAATCCTTTATTAAAAAAGGACTTAGTACCTGAAATGTTATGCTTGTCCCCTTCTGTCTTCCACGGTTGTTTTGACAGTTTGCCATTGACTGATGACATATTCTGCTTACCTTATTTACGTTATAGTATGACTTCAAGTTACTAGATAAATGAAGCCAGAAGCACACCACAAATACAAAGGTATTTTCAAAAACTGTTAATTCCACATTTTTTAAATACTTCTGAGAAGGTAGTTTATATTGTCAAAGTGAGAGATGCCCTACTAAAGGTAAGTTTTAAAAATGTTTGTTTATTAAAAATATTTTTCATTTACAACTGTAACCTGACATACCCCAGAGTCTGAGATCTCACTAGGGCTAGAACACTGATGCTGTTTTGGTATTACCTACGGAAATACAAGCAAATATAAGACAGTATACCTTTACTGTACATAAGCCAACACTGTTTGCTAATTCACAATGATCATGGAAAGATAAGTTTATCACATATTAAATATTCACATTACCACTAAAGAAATATGACTGATACCACATACCTGAGATACATTATACCAGTGGCAGCAGCTAGAACTGATTTTTTTTTTTTCATTATTCCTAAAGCCCTAAGTGTGATCTCTACAGCTGTAAAACAAAAAACTTGATGTATAGTGTGTAGGCAACATTCCTAGCTTTGCAACATTAGGCTTCAGCATGCTTATAAGATCAAGGAACAGAAAGTTCCATACAGGCTCAAAGGTACAGCAATGAACTCCTTAATGTTTCTTACATCAGTGTTTCATTAATCTGTAACATTGTATAAAGGAAAAGTTCTCTGGCAAGCTTTTTCAATAGTTCTTGTATTAAAACATTTTTTTAATTATATGAATTAATACATTTCTCAGTAGATATGAAATAGGTTGCACTGATCCCTATAAAACCTGAAATTACTGCTCCCTTGATTTAACTACAGAAAGTAGTCATAAACAGAAGGTGGAACAAATTAAATGTGACCTTCTTACTTAGAAAGTATCAACAGCTTATTACTTTTCCTTAACTTCCAAAAAAGAGTAATTGAATTAAACTTTGTTATTCCACTTAAAATGATTTTCACATATGAAATGTGGCCCAGCATCTTGGCATAGACCAAGGTCTTTTAAATTCCCTTTATGTGATATACCTATATCTTATCAACTGTTGGGCCAACAGCTATATACTGCGAAAAGTGGTCATGTCCTTTGGCTCGCTGCTTGGCACGCACCAGTCATCTGCTTCGTGGTTTGCTTTATAATGTTTCCAGGCTGCTTTGTTATACACAGGGAGTCTTTCAATTGATTCGGTTGATAAGGCCTGTAAGTAGAGAAGACTGTAGCTGACTTTTTTTAATTTGAGTAACAGAACAAGGTGATCCAATTAGTAGTTAGAGTGGATGATAAATTTAAAATGGTAATGTATTACATCATACCTTTATGTAAATAACTGCATCTGTACCATAACCTTCTAAGGAATACAGTTTCAGGTCTCCTTGGAAGTATTGCGCATACAGACGTGATATGGGCAAGCCATAACCAAATCCAGCCTGATCCAGGAAAAAAAAAGTATATTTTTATTAACTGAATCAATCAGTGGTTGTTACTGGTGTTTTCTAAACTAAAAGGTAAAAGACAATCTAAGCATGATGTTTAACAGTAAGAGGAGTTCAAATGCTAATTATTATACCCCCTTACAAGCACCCCAGAAACAGAAAAAGCATGGATACTGGTGAATAGGAAAAAGTTGTTCTACTCCTTTGTCAGACAGGACTGCTAGATAACAGTTCTTGTATTTTGGTAACTTTTTCAAGAAGAGTAAATTGTACCGAGTGCCTTATAGCGCTGCTGATCTTAACTATTATTTAATGTACTTAAGTCAGGTACCTTTCATCATCAGTAAGTATGAAAAGGTTCAAGAAGCAAAGGTTATGAATTTGTAACTTACACTACAATTCCACCAAACCCTGTCTACAGCAGCAGGATGTAGCTCTGAAATTTTAAGTTCTTTTTTTTTTTTTTTGTAGATCTACTATATTTCAGAAATCTCTTGAAGAACATGCTCTCTGCTTCTATGTAAAGATCTGGTATTTAATGAGTTACTGTCATCGATATGCAGAAAACTTTAAAAAAACAGAAGAACATTTTGAATGATGCAATATAAGAGAACAAATTCAGGAAAGCTGTTCAGAGCTTCTTACAGTCTTAGTCTCTCAGTATTTCTTGTGCATCTATTAAGTTCACATAAGAGCAAAATAGATTCTTCATATGCCTTGTCACATCTATGTACCATCATCCTTCCTAGGGAATGGTACAACTGACTGCACGTTATGGCTGAAACTACGGACTTGATCCAAAACCAATGCTATTTTTTTTCCCTTTCTTTCAGTGGCCACAAGAATCCTGTGCTTACTACAGTACATGCAGCATAGCTAAGTGTTCTTCTTGAGACAGTTAATCTTTATATTTGATAGACAAAAACAGAATATTGAAATTTAAATTGTATAATCCTAAAATATTGACAACTATTTTCCAGGTAATTTCATCAAAATATTTGAATTAAGCACTAACATCCAAATGATCATAGTCATTGTATCTATAAAATCAGGCTTCATGGCTTTGACTAAATGGTTTATTTTGTGACTATTAATCGCATCCAAGATGACAAGGCATAAAAGATGTACATACCAAAGGTGTAGCTCGAGATGTCTCAACACGTGGACGTGGTGCTGTTGAATACATATAGTTGAATAGTCTGTCAATTTTCCTCATAGGAACACCTCCACCACGATCACTCATCTGGAACAAGAAGGAACACGCAGCATTATGTTCCTGAATAGAATTTTAGAAAGGACAGCCTCTCTCAAACAATGATCCAGAGAAAGTTCAGGTAAAACATAATATAAAGTTGTCCCTAGTAAATGATAGGTTTTCTTAAATTCTCATCTCTCAGCTATAGCAACAAGCAGGTGAATTCTTCCCTTTTTCTTCCCTAATTTTGCATTGCTTTTGTCTTGTTTGTAATTCAGTTTTGCCTGAAGTCCATATTTATACCTACCGATTTCAACAAGTACCAGCTTCTGTGTATTTTCATCTTTATTACTTGAGACTACTGCCAGGTAAAAGACAATGCACTAAAACTCATTACTGAGGGAGCAAGTCCCAAGAGTTGTTTTACTAAGTGTTAGTTAGACCTATGAAAAAGCCAGTGCTTGCAGCTGGTCTCTGAAATCCAACATGGACGCTGTATGTAACAAAAATAAATTACTCTGCAAACTGTATTTCAGGCAGGTTTAATCTGCATGGAATATACAAGGTTCATTTCCCTTTTTTCAGTTGTTTCATACCTCCTATGCAGCTCTATCATTTTGATTTAAAAATGGCGACATGACAATTGTATGAAGCTGCTGCTTTGTTTTTAGTCACGATTGTGCATAAACTAGGCACGATGTAGGCATGACAAAACCACAGAATTATATTACAGAACCTTCCGTGTGAATATGCAACCTCTTCATGAATTTCCTGCTGATGCAGTATGTGAAATTGCAAAACTGTCCTGTTACTTATATACTACATAATCAGATACAATCTACTGCTGGAATCAGATCATCAGATAAAGTTAGTAATATGATGACTATGACAGGAAAAAAATAATAATAATCAAAAAAGTGGGTACCTTAACAGTTAAATCCTCATTTCCCAACGTGACATGTACATGAATTGGAGGATAAATGCATCGATCAGCATTATGTTCCATGGTGGCTCTCATTGCATTCTGCAATTTTCAAGTACAAGAACTTAAATCTTATTCTTACTGCTTTATTATCTTAAAACATCAATTTAGGAACATAAGTTATTTTTTTCACATATATTTTAGAATCAAGACAAAAATATATGGTTTTAGAATAGTGGGTTTTTTGAGTGTTTCTGATGTATTCAGTATCAGCATTTGTAAAATTTATTTGAATTACACAGACTAATTTAAAAATTTTAGAATATTTAAGTATGTTAATGTACAATTTTATTTCTATAAACCTGTATAATGCATTCTACATGCAACAGAGCACAAAGATCCAAGAAGAGTCTAGGACTGAAGTAAGTGCTTGAGGAAAAGTATATAGAACCAACATGTTTCACTTTATACCAAAGGTGTCCCCAAAATTCGGAATATTATTCTCACTTGCTTTATTAACTAATGCCTTTATACATTATAAGCATTTTTTGACAAAGTTGTCTACTGCGGAAGGTGTCTGAGGTTTTCAGTGGCCAGGCATAGAGACACATCTTCCAAAGCTGTACAACCTAAGTATCTTCCTGTAGTTAAATTGCTAGAAGCTTGCATTTGCAAAGACACTGTAGTTAAATTGCTAGAAGCTTGCATTTTAACAAAAACACATTGCTATCTAGAAATGGTTCAAAAAGTCAAACAAATACAATCTTACTAAACAAACATGTATAAAAGAATTGTGTAATGGTAATTGCACAGACCTTGAAAAGTTCGAAAAACATGTGATAGAGATGTGATGGTACATACACCACTTGCATGGGCTGTCCTGGTGATTTAGCTAGAGAAAAGAAAGACTAAATAATTAAATGGGTAATTTACTAAATTTATTATTTACTAAATTTAATTTATTAAATTAACTAGGTATCTTGTATTGATTCCTGTACTAATTCAACGTGTACATTTGTATAGGTAAGAGAATTTAGAAAAGAAGGAACAGAATTTTTTTCAGAAGTTGTGTGTTAACCAAAATTCATACTCAAGATTTTCAAAAGTGCTTGCTGCTTTAGAAAATAATCTTAAAATCCACTGTAGCATCACTGATTAGACCATATAATAGTAGCCTTCTAATACTTACAAGGTTATTACGAAGATGGAGTCAGGCTCTTCAGGTGGTGGGAGGATAAGAAACAATGAACGTAAGATGGAATAGGTTCAGACTGCATATAGAGGAAGACATTTTCACCATGACATTTGACAATTGAATCAGGTTGCCCAGAGATGTTAAGTAGTCACCATCCTTGTAGGATTTGTAAGACCAGACTGGATAAAGCCACGAGCAACATGGCCTGATCTCATAGTTGTCCCTGTTTTGAGCAGGAGATGAGGCAAGAAACTTCCTGAGGTCCCTCCCAACCTGATAGGATCTTACGATGCTATAATATACCAAATAGTATCTGCAGCACAGCCTATTTTTTGAGTAATTTAGAAATTAGCTAATATTACAGGAAACCTTAACAAAATACAACTATATCTATAAACTGATTTAGTTTTCAAGCTTTTAAGTATTAACTCTGGAAAAAATATCATGGGAACATAGTCATTAATGAAAAATTAAGGAAAGGTTGCTCCAAAAATCTGCTGGCCCTGAATGTTCTTTCAGCTCAACAAATTGATAGTTTTCTCCCCAAACTGTTAGTGACAAGTGCTTTATGAGCTATAAATGTTAAAGTCTAGTGATGGTCAAAAGATTTGGAATAAATCATGTACCAAACAAAAAGGGAAAAAAATGCACTTTGAAATGATAGGTTCCTGCCTTCAAGTTAACTGCCCTCATCTATGCCTCCACCCTCAAACCCCATGACTACATTTTAAATAATGGCTCTCAGCTGTGGGTAACGAATGTGCATTTGGCCTGGATCAGGTTTAACTCACCTTCACAATTCATTAAGCAAAAGGCTGCTCCTTTTATTAAATCTAAACTATTTGTTCTGACTTCTGGAACATGTACACCATTAAAATGCCCCTGCAGTAAAGAGCAGTAGCTAGCATGACTGATAGTTTTGTACAAATATTTTTAGTAATGATCAAGAGATGGAGAAAGGAAAATCCTTTAACCTATATAAAGAGTAACAGGTTTTGTACAGTAGGAAGAAAAGATCTGGAATGTGTAGTCAAGGCTGCACTTTCTTTGCCTTTAACTTCACAGGCTAAGCTACTCTGGGTGCACTCTGGCTTTTGCAATCATTTGTAGAAGCAATTTTGATTGCTTGTTTTTGTAGGTCTGCCTGAACTTGGTGTTTACTAACTTGAAAAGCACTCCAGTGAGTAGTGTTAGAAAGGCTCTTCAGCATTCAGCAAGACTATGGGGACAGTAGTTGACCTCTGAGTTCATAGCAGCACAATTGTAAATGTCTTTTTCAGTCCCAGAAAACAGGTTCAAATGATTTTTTACAGGGACTTTATCTAATTGCAACTGTAAGTGTGCAATACCTGAATAAGAAAGAGAAATTAGAATGCAAAGTTTCGTGGGTCACAAGAAACACAAAGAGGATGAGTTGTAATAGATACAGTGTAGGGTGAAGACATACAAGAAACCTTGGGGAGGGGAGGACATCGCTAAAATCTGTTATATCAACAGCTGTGATTTCAGAAGCTTTTCTACAGGTTTCAGTTCACCAATTAAAAAAATAATAAGGGAAGCCTTCTGCCAGATTAAAAAAAAAAATATCTAGTAGAGGATATAATATCTAAATCTTTATTATCTCTCTATATAATATATAAAATCTATACAATAGAGGATACATTGACTATAGGAAAAGTGGAAGAACATTATACCAGCTACTTCAGAAGAAGCTATCACTACATTCAGGGGAGTGCCTCATCCCATATGCACTTACCATTCAATTCTTCAAGGATGAGTTCTGGAGAGCTCATATAATATAAATCACAAAGTCTCTTGGCACTTTCATAGCCATCTATAATAAATTAAAAAAAACAGTTACCTTTCTTTTTTCCCTTTACAGTTTACCAAGAAGAAAAACAAAAATTGAAAACACTGTGCGCTGTCAGTGAGATTTTTATCATCTTCTCACAAAAACTGTTTTTTTGGTTTGTTTTGTTTTTGGGGTCGGGGGTGGGAGACAGGGACGCTGACAAAAACATATTACACTTTTACATTTTCAATTACG
Organism: Cygnus atratus; assembly: GCF_013377495.2. Lineage (NCBI taxonomy): Eukaryota > Metazoa > Chordata > Aves > Anseriformes > Anatidae > Cygnus > Cygnus atratus. Next base: position 18,941,268 of record NC_066367.1, read on the forward strand.
CTTCTGCTCCAAGTAGGAAAGAACTATACACTATATAAACATCAAGACATATTGGCTCTCAGCATAGACATTCATGTAAATTTTCAGAATTCTTTTTCTTTTCTGGATTTACCTCTGATAACTTCAACAACATTGCAGCTAGGATCGATGCTTCCAATATGCTTTGGATGAGCTGGATTAATTTTCCCACCAAACAGTAAAGCTGCCAACAAAGATAGTATTATTTAATATCCCATATACTTTTTATAATTATAGTTTATATCTTCAGTTTTGCTGAATAGAAGTTTATAGAAAATCTATAATTCCAGTCTTTCCCATAGTTAAAAGGCTATTACTAATAAATATTTTTAAGAAGCATTTAAGTATTAAGCACTTAAAAGTAAAGGGAAAATACTACTGACAGAGTACAGGTATCATTTCCCCTCCCTTCAACAAAAGCACTTACAGTGTTGATTAAGGAGCATTCTAATTGAAATGCGACTCATGTAGAAGCGGTCTAAAAAATACTGCACATTCTGCGAGGTCACTGGATCAATGCCAAAGCTTTCCTTGTACTCTATTACTCCTTGAGCCATAGTAGGAATTACATCATTGTGCCGATTCCGGATTTTTATCACAGTATCTGTAAAACTAAAATTAATACATTGTTAGTTTTTACTTTCGACTGAGTTTAATACTCTGGCAAATTGAGTATCTGTCCATGAAAATGAAGACCACCACGTACAGAAATATTACAGGTCTGCCTACTGCAGTATGCAGTCCAGTCTTTATAACATAGAACATTTCAAGCAACTTGCATTGAAACAGTCAGTAATGGTGCCACCATTGGTGATTATTTGTACATTTATTGTTAACTTTTTTTTTTTATTAATGCCAAAAAAAGAAGAAAATTTTGTCAACTGTGTTCATGCAAATCATCTCATGCCTGTCAAAACAGTAACCATAGTCAGCTGGTAACGAACAGACCTACTGTACATGTGAAAAGTTCCATACATCAGTTCCAACATTACAAGTAAGGAACTGGTAAAAATTTGGTTAAGTTTAATTATTCTTAGCTTCTTCCTTCCTTCCAGTGGCAGGGGATGATGTTACTATGATTCTGACATAAAAACTGAAGATAGATGAAATTTTTCTTAAGCCACTACTTTTCTTGCCAGTCCTTCTACATAAGACTTGTATTGATATACGTAACAAATCCTTACCTATGAATAGCCCCTGAATCTTCTGAACTTTTGTCCTTAAAGTCAAGGATCTCCTGAAGACTTTGGACATACCTTTAAATGAAAGAAACATGAAAAAGACCAATGCTAACATGACTCCCCAGCACCCTTTGGTTAGCAATTTATGGTCTTCCAAGTCTGGTTGCATCTAAATCATTGTATTTGATATATCCTATAGACCTATCCCCTGTGAATTTTGTTAGATCCTTCTGAATCCATTCACGACGGTTTCTTCCAAAATCTCCAGAACAATTAATTACACAATTTAATTAGAAAGCATAAAAGATCATCTTTCTGTTTTAAACCCAGTGGGTGATCACTTATTAGCAGCCCTAGTTAGTTCCTGTTATTAGAAATTTTTCCCAGCTTGTTCATGATTTACATATTTCTGCCATTTCTTTCCTTAGATGTATTTTCCAAGCTGAAGAATTCTGTTTGGTTTTCTTCTCACGTAGAAACTGTTCCAACCCTCTGATTATCCCTCTTGGTCTTTTCTGTTCAGGATAGAATGACTAGAACTGCATGCAATTCAGAGGAATAATGGACTAACACAGTGGTACACTAATACTCTCCTCCACCCCATCTGTTACTTAGTTCCTAACACTATTCACGTTTTTGCCCACCAACTAACAGTCAGAGGAATATCCACAGTAGCACCAAAGTTCCTTTTTTGATTGGAAGTGAGCAAGCATACAGGGGGAGGAGGTTCCTCTCTGCGCTTTACTTTGCATTTGTCCAAGTGGAATTCATTTCCCATTTGATCAATGTCATTTAGTATCACAAAAATTTAAGCTTTCATGTTTCATTGAAAGCCTTCATCTACACTGATAGCTCTTTTTATATTCAGTCATCAAATCAACCGCACTTATTCACTGTCAGACTTTGTTCTCTTAACTTTAAAAGCCTTTCCAGATAGCCATGTGCCTTTAGCAGTTGCCAAGCAATCTCTTTGTTTGGCTTTCATCTTGCAAAAATTTATGCTTAAATTCCTTACTTGAAAGCAAATTTTACTTTTCGAAGGATGTCTTCTTAATTTTAATAGCCTTGTATTGCTTCTGCTGTTTTAAATATTCTGGCTTTGGGAGCTTTCTCTTGCTTTTGTTATTTTCTACACCTTTACTCCCAATCTGCAATAACTTGTCTTTTAAATAGTTTCTATGCTTTTTTGAAAACATGTTGTACATTTAGCTGCTTCTGTTGATTTCTTAACTAGCTTCTTCATTTTAGTTAAGTGCCCTGTTAAACATTGCTCTTGTGGATTTTTGTTGTTACTGAATTCTCTTACATGACTATCTGGAATAGCTGAATATAATAAATGGTTTTTAATTTCATTGTGGGTTATCTAATTGCCCCTAGAGTGTTTTTTTCCCAAGCCTGAAAATTTAGTTTCCGTCACATTGGGATATTTACTGATTCTAAAAAGGTGATGTTCATGTGTAATGAGCATATGAAATATTCTTTCTGTAGAACTGAATGCATTATTCCTACATCTTATGTATATGCAGAAAGTCACCCTTGAAAGTATTAATCGACACTGTTCTTACCAGCTCTGCACCAGCTGAACTGAAGGTGTTCTTAGAAGGTTGTCTGGAAGCAGGCTTATTTCCTTCATTATGTTTGCCAATCTAACAGGCAACTCTTGTCGCAGAAACATAAATGAAGTCTTTTCACAAGCATTTTCAGATCCTAAGACCAAATAAATATATGACAACATTAGAATAAAGTCAGAACTATACAAATTCTTACTTTCTTGCCTAAGAGGCCTCTGGTTAGGTTTTAAAGTTGACTCAGTCTGGCAAGCCAATGTTTCTTTCATAACAGTAGCCCACTTTATATTTCAAACTGTAAACTTACCAGCTTTGTTGAAATAAGGAGAATCTTCAGTATATAAAAAGTTAACTAGTGCAATAACTGCAGACCTATACCAGCCAACTTTAAATATGGCTTCTATACATGCAAATTGTTTGTTTTATTTGTAGCAAACACTGATTCTAACTACCACTGATGAAACAATGTATCATTCTGAGCATGTTAAAGACAAGCAAATGAAAACATTGTGGGAAGCGTATTTGTTTGAAGGATGCTTGAGAAAGTATCACAATCCCATACACCCCACTTGATCACTGATCTTACAAAACTACCGTAACTCATATGGGAACACTTCACACTTCCAGAAAATAAGTTAGATTTCCTATTAAATTCTTTAAGATTTATTGCCCTATCAGCTAGCTTTGTTGTAGTTAAAACTCAAGTCTTACAGGGAACAGCACACAGATGAATTCAAATGAATACTGAGAAAGAAATGGAAGTAGGATGGCTACTGTGCATAGTCATCATGATAGTAGTTCTCCCATATATTTACTTTTTAGAAGTTTTACACTTAAAAGCTAGAAGCTAAGTTAGTGCACCTGTTAATAACTGACCTGTGCTTTTTATAAACACAGGTGTCATCTTTTTGCATGTCAATTACAGGTGGTTATTAAGATCAAGGCCTAAGTTTACTCCCACGATGCTTGTTTTACTAGGCTAAAGGAGGAGGTGGGAGACAAAGAGAATAAGGAGTGCTGTACTTTATTCTCCACCAGACTTACATCAAGATTTCAACAGTGTCATGTAAATAGCATCTAAATTTACTAAGCTGTTCATCTACTGCTGTGAAATACGTACCTCAGTTCTGATGTTTCATAACAGGTAACTCCTAAAAATTAACTCTGTGGTGTTTTTGCTCAGTTCACACCTTCCATTTGACATGGGGAGGAGTTGGGGAAGAAGATGAAGGGAAGGGACTTAAAAACAAGGAAGCCAGGAGTGTCTTAAAAAGCAAAAACATACACTAAATTGAAATGGTGTAGTTTAGTTTAATGCATCCAAGGACAGACACATCATAAACTACACTGGTGACATAATGTCAGTTAACTTAATAAAAACGCAAATAGCTATAAGGAATTTCTCCCCAGTGACACTTACCAGTATTATGCGCTGTCTACATATGACCTCTGCCCAGAAACCTCTCACTCTTCTCCCTAGTCAGATTGCATTTCAGCCATGACTGTTACTGGACTTTCCCTATTCTCAGGTTAAAATTCCAAGAAAAAGTCAAATTGAAGATATTAGAATGTAACGTTAATCTTCAAATGTCCCATGCACTCAGCAAATGACATTCCACAAAGAAGTTTTTTATCTGGAGGCCACATCTTTGCAATCCTGGGTCAAAAATGGAAGGCAGCTTAGGGTAAGTAAGATTTCAGTGAATGGGCACATGACTTTGTTTTCCTGTGCAGTTATGATCCATCTATGCAAAGAATTGATAAGGCTCCTATAGAAAATACTAAGCACTTACAACCCAAGACACAACTGATAACCTAAGACCTAAATTTGCCTACAGAGTACTTCATTTACTAGATTGAGAACTGGAGGAACTAAAGGGAGATTTACGGTGGGGTTCCTGTAAAAATCTGGAATTGTAGTATGGGATATATTTTATTGCTATGTATGAAACGCTGAATAGATAGATGAAGTAACAGGATAGTTAAGAGAACCTATTTAAATCTCCCTACTTACATACAAAGTCTGGGATTCTAGGATTAGTTCTCAGTTATGTTTTACTTGCAAAAAGATAAAAAGAAACTGTTTACTAGCTATATGTTTACATGTATCTTATGACAGTGCCTTGCTTACAAAAACAGAACCAATTATAGTATGGCTCCACACTCAGGCTTCAAAAACGCTTTTCAGAATATCTTGCAAGACCTTTCTTCATGCAGTTTTTGCTTTGAAGCAGAGCAGAGCAATTCCTGTGATCCCTTTTGACTCAGAGTACTCATCAAGCCTGGGAACGTGTAGTTTTACCAAGAGTATAAAATTGAGCACCCCACAACCAATTTACTCATTTTCCAGGCTAGATTCCCAACCCTTCGTGGTGATTCTTGGTGTTTGCTTTCTGCTCTTTCTCTCACACATTTTCTGAAACGAGCAGCGCTTGAGTGAAGTGTTTTTGTGGGGCACAAACATGTGACTGTGGAGAAGTCACAACTGTTTCAGCTGCTTAGCTCCAGCTGAGATTCAACATCTCTTATGCTTGGTGCATGCTGGAAAGCTTGCTAGCTTTCAAAAGGCTTAATTTTTACTTTTCGGAGTGACTTTATTAGCAGTCATAATTCCCCCTTGTCCCCAACACCGCAGTTGTGGCAAAACATCAAACTACTTCTGTGCTACCAAGAATTCGAGATTTCAGCTGAATTTCAACCTTGCCTCACTTCTTGGCTCTAGGTAAGGAGTCAGCTACGCTCCCTTCTCCCGGAAGGAAGCGGAGGCTTTTTGTGCCAAAAAGGACAGCATTTAGCAATAACACAGGGAGGCGGGGACAGGCCGCCGTGCCAAGGAGCCCGAGGGGGCTCGCTCCCCGCGCGCCCCCTCAAGGGGACAAAGGCGCGAGGCTCGAGGGCGGGCGAGGGGCCGGGACCGGGGGGAAGCCCGGCGGGGACTCACCGAAGTCCAGGAACTGCTTCATGGAGAGCGGCGAGGGGGAGAAGCGCGAGTAGAAGTCCACCTGCTGCGGGATGCTGCCCGGGGAGGCGCAGCGCCGCAGGGCGCGCAGCAGCCTCATGGCGCGTCTCCCGTCCCCCCTCAGCCCGGCCCGGCCGCCATTTCCCGCCGCACCCGCTCCCCCGGCCCCTCACCCAGGCCGCGGCCTCCTCCGCCGCGCGGCCGGGAGGAGGTGCCCGCGGCGGTGGGTGTCTCCTCCCGGCCCAGCCCCGCGCAGCAGCGGCGGGGCGGAGGAGAGGGCGGCTCCGAGAGAAGGCGAGGGAAGGGAGGGGAGCGCGGGTGGGTGTCCAGAGCAGCCCAGTGCCCGCAGGCTGGGCGCGGAGCCAAGAAGGGCTCCCCCGTCGGCCGCTATGCCGGGACAAGGCGGCGCTCGCATCCCAGAGGAGCCCGGCCTCGGCCAGGTACGTGCTTGCTGCTCGGGGGTGCGGAGGGGCTCTCGGTAGGGCAGGGGAACTGGGACAGGAGAGTGGGGTCCCGAGCTCGCAGCCCTGGCGGCTCGGCCGGCGACGTGGGGCTGGGGGCTCGTCGGCCCCGCGGGGGGCGCCGGCCGAAGGAGAACCGAAACCGTGAGGAGGTGAGTGGGGTCGGTCAGTCTGTCTGTGTGTCGCGATGCGCTCCCGAGCGGTCGGTGACGAAGGCAAAACGTGTCGTGGCGGCTTAGAAGTGAGTGTGGCCAAGCGTCGCACCAGATCCCTACACCGGATCGCTCATAGTAATCCAGCACACGAGACACCCGGACATGTGTAATAGATTTTTATCCTACTCAAGTAGAAATATCCTGAACGTTAACAACAAGGCAGCCAGCAGTGTTCCTGAGCATTCCTGATAAAGTCACTGCGACTTAGGTATTGAGTCCTGCAGTTCCTTGTGGCGCAACGAGCAGTGTGGTGGCGGGCTGGGTCCTGTGTCACTTGCTCTTTTTGTTGTGGATACTTGCATTTGGCCCACGAACTTACCCTATGAAATCAGCTCCTAAACATTGCTTGATCTCCTTTAAACGTGCCTCGTACCTGCAGCTTGTCCATGACTGGTAGTGGGGATGGAAGTCTAATGGTCTGTGCTAACAGAGGAATCGTTGTGTTACTTGTGTCACATTAATTTGCTCAGCGTGTTGTTGGATTGCTTGGAGCTGTAGAAAGATCATCATGAATTATTGGCTTTTTTTGTTGTTTTGCTGTTGCATTGTAAATACAGAAAACGTACTGATTCAGTTTTCCTCCAGAGGCAGTTTTCTGAGCAGTAACTGCACCAGTAATAAGTGAGAATAGAGCAGTGGCTCAGGGTCAGACTGCTTCACCTGGTTTGTAGTACCTCCATCTCGTACCCAGAAAAGAACGGCTTGCTCTGTTCTGGCTGGGGGTGGTGGCTGGCGGGGCAAGTCAGCAACTTCTCTGTCTCTGCAGATCGTGTACAAATACTGGTCACTAATGTTTATTGCTGTAGTGCTGCCTGTGGGCCCTCCTCAGGAACATCAAATAGTAGCTCATGCTTCTCAAGCTTGTACTAATTTGGGACACCTGCTTTGCCTATTAATTGCTGTGTTTAGAACCACCTGATAATGGTTTCAGCTGTGAGCCAGCTGTAGTTTAAAGCAGTGCCTACAGGCAGCAAGCTGGGTATTTGTGAGGTGTTGCAATTGCTTGTGGTGGTCCTGGGCTGGCTTCGTCTTTTCTATGTGCGTGTTGCTGCCTGGATGCTTGGTGTGTCACCGTTGTGGGCATGCTGTAGGGACCTGGCTGCTGCCTGCTGTGTCATGGGATGTCGGTCCCTGGCCAGGGGACATGGTAAAGGCTGTCAGAAGCTAAATGCATCCTTTCGCTGGGTGAGCTGGAGCCCGTTTACATTCTCACTGATATAAACAGCGAGCGCTTCTGTCCAGGGAAATCGTGTCGGGTAAGCGATGACAGAAGTAACTGGGGGTAAATCTTAAATGCTGTGTTTGGAGCAGAATCCCCTATCTATCCTCCCTTTCTACCTAAAGTTTTTTTTCTTGGTCTTTAAAATACTGATTGGGTACCAATCCATGGAAGCGTCTTCTGTTAAGGTATCAGAGAAGTCCCTTGGTTTGTTCAGCCCAGAGCAGAGCAGGCTGAGGGGAGGCCTCATGGCGGCCTGCAGCTCCCTCACGAGGGGAGCAGAGGGGCAGGCGCTGAGCTCTGCTCTCTGGGGACAGCGACAGGACCTGAGGGAATGGCATGGAGCTGGGACAGGGGAGGGTCAGGCTGGGTGTTAGGAAAAGGTTCTGCACCCAGAGGGTCGTCGGGCACTGGGACGGGCTGCCCAGGGCAGTGGTTGCAGCATTGAGCTGCTGGAGTTCAAGGAGCATTTGGACAATGCTCTCAGACATAGGGTCTGATTTTTGGGTGGTCCTGTGTGGGGTCAGGAGTTGTACCTGAGGTTTCTTTTGGGTCCTTTTCAACTTGGGATATTCTGTGTTCCATGATCTTGAATTTTCTCTCTTTTTTTTTTTTTTTTTTATCTTTTTTCACTCATTGATGATCTTTTGGGGGCTTTCTCTGATCTGATCCAGTGTGGCACTAACTGGAGTTCTTATGTGCTAGTTTCTGTAAATGCTTAAGCAAAGCAAAAAGAAGAAAGGCATTATTTTTGTCATTTGGCATTTTTCTAGTCCTCTGTTCCTTCTTGTTGGTGTTCCTGAAATCATAATACACCTGGATCCACAATTCAAATGGGATAGAACAAATCAGATTTTAAAATAATTGAAAACATAGTGTTTAGTTTTAACCTAAGTAACTGCCTTTTTTTTATTTCCTTCCAACTTCAATTTAAAATTTAACATGGCATTTAAGATTTAATAAGGTAATTGAAAGCAGATCATTCTTGCAGGGTGTTCCAGAGAAAGATTTTTTTTTTTGGTTTGCTATGGTCATACAGTAAGTGACTCCTTACTGGAAGTCACTGTTCTTGGTTGCTGCATGTATGGCTGCTTTTTCTTTCCTTCTTCCGAAATAGCTACATCATAGGTTAAAAAGTAAAATAAAACCCAAAACTATGCATACCTGTGCCTTGAAACTTAAAGAATATCTCTGTCTTTATCTTTTTATCGTTTATGTGCTTTGCTACGATGCCTTCTGGTGTGTCTATTTGCGTTGCTTTGCTCTGTGCAAAGGTTTGTCTTTGTTCTTAGGTTTTTGGCAATAAGTTTACTTGCTTTTGCTATGTTAGAAAACTTTCACAGGATTGCACTGGTTTGATGTGGCTTTCATCTCTTTCTTTTTTTGCAGTAGCAGAAATAAAAATATATAAAAAAAATGGGAATGAAGTTGATATGTAGTGGCTTCCGCATGGGTTTGTATCAAATTACAGTAGGCTTAAGAGGAGCATACAGATATTTGCGTATTCTTATCAAGTGTGTAATTAAACTTGGGAGTTTGTGAATTTCTGCCATGTACAAGTTCATGTGACTCTAGATCAGAAGACAGATGGGGAAATTGTAATTGATTATCGTGGATGGCTTCTCTTCTGTAGGGAAAACATAGCTGGTAGTGAATTTGAGCGCTAACTTTTTGTGAGAACAGGAGGAGCGAAGCCTCACTGTGTGCTGCGGTGCCGCTCCTCTGTTAGCCACTGCCAGAGGTGAGGTGGCGGCTGCGAGGGATCAGCGCTCAGTGCAGGCGGGCTCTCGGTGCCGTGCAGTGTTTCTCCCTGCTGGTATGCAACCAACCGCAGGCAGTCCAGCGAGTTGGCCAGCAGTGGTGCACTTCTCACCTCTGGCACTGAGTGGTTGGCTCCCTCTGCTTCAAGAAACCAGTCCTGTGCTGCTGAAATGTCCCATAAGCACGTCTTCTAATCTGCTTAGCAGTTGCATTATTTCAGATGCTCATGGCAAGAACATGTGACTCTTCTGCCCCTTCCTCCCCTTTCCCGCAAAGCTACTGAGACTGAGAGATATGAGGAAATAAGTAGTGCTGTGTATCGATGGCAAGGGAGTGTACGTTGTTCTGGGATGATTCTTAAGAAGCAGAGGTGACTGCAGCCTCTGTCTGTCTTCTAGCATCTTTGAGGTTGGTACTGCCATGAAAAGTTGCTGCTGCAACATAGGTTTTGTAGGGAAAACGAAGCGGGAATGGGCCTCCCTCTGAGGGCCTGGAGCACCTGGTGTGGAGGGGAGGCTGGGGAAGGGTTCTGTGAGTGCATGTAATAAATACCTGGCGAGGGGAGCGAGTGAAGGGAGATCCAGGCTCCTCGCAGGGCTGGCCAGTGACGGGGCCAGAGGCAAGCGGCACAAAGTGGCCCGAGGGAAGTTTCTGCTTAAACGTAGGAGAGCTTCCACTGTGAGGCTGCTCAAAGGTTGCTCGGAGAGGCTGTGGCCTATTTGTCTCTGGAGATGTTTAAAGACTGGTGTGGACCTGAGCAGCCTGCGCTAGCTGACTGCGTTGAGCAGGGGTTGGGTGGCTGACCTGCAGGAGTGCCTTCTGACCCCTGTGCTGCCAGGTGGGGATTCAGAGCCCCTGCCCAAGTGCCCTGGCTCAAACCCGGCTGCTGCAGAGCACAGCCACAGTCAGCCTGAGGGCTGGAGAAGGCAGGTTTGCTGTGAAGCCTGGAGAATTTTGCTTGGGGAAGATAGTCATGAGGAGGACTGTGCTGAGCTGTCATGCCTCCCTTGCATTCCTTGCCTAGCAAAAAGTAGTGACTTTGGATTCCAGACAGGTTGGGGGGGGGAGGGGGGTTTATAAAATAATAATAATAATAATAATGCATAATATAACTATGAATCCAGGACCTCAGAAGATGAATAGATCTTCAGATATGTCAGAGGTCTGAAGTTAAATAAATACAATGAAGCAACTGTTAGCAGAGGCACCAAAGAGGAATGTGCTGCTCAGTTCTTGTTTTCAGGCATGCATTTGCTAGCTGGAAAGCCAGAAGTGTCCACAATGTTCTAGCTCCAAGCAGGGCTGTGTTTACCTGGTTAATCACGGTTTGTCCCCATGGGTATTGCAAACCAGCTGCTGGCACAGTCACCTACTCTGTGCGGGGATAAGTGATTTCAGTCGTGTGTGTGTAAGCAGCTTTCAGGTTCTGTGCATTCTGGGCTGTTGGTTTTTGGTTTTGGTTAAGATGCACTGCCGCAGTGACAGCTAGCTCGGCGGTGCGGGTGTTTTAGTGCCTCCTTCAAAAGCTTACACTTTGGCTTGTGTTGGAGCACCCTGTTGCTTCTCCTCTCCCACATATGAAGTCCCTTTCATAGTCTGTATTACGCTGTCATGGCCCCAGCTACTGAAAGCGTCTCTTGTAAGCTGTGTCTCCTGTGCTGTGGCTCTTATGTATGTGAAGGTTTACTTGAATTCTAGTAGTGTACCTTAGGCTATATAGTGTGCATATATATATTATATATACATACTTTATATATACACACACCTTAAATATATACCCACACTATATATCTAATATATATAAAAACATGTATATTAGGCCTTATATATCTGTATATACTTTCATATATTGTACATATGTACTAGCATAAATACTATACACATATACTACTATATATATATATGCCACTGTACTATAGTATATTTAACCTATACATAGCATATATATTATGACTATATAGAATGCTAATAAACTGTGATGCTTTCATATACATTTATATGTGTATGTATAGTGATAACTGAGTCAGCCTTACAAAGACCTCAGCTTTATCTTATTTTCTGCGACCCGAAGAACACTCGTGTACGCTGTGTTGGCACGGCCACACTGCCCACATCGTTGTCTGGTGCTGCCGTGCTGTCAAGGTCTGTGTGTTGACAGGCACTGTCCTGGCTTCCTTCCACAATCACGCTGATCCACAAGAGGTTAGTGAACTGGTCTCCCAGTCCATATTTAGTCTTGCTGCGGACAACTGTTTGTGGTTTTAGTTACGTAAATAATTGTTTAATAAAGGCCAGCTGTTTCCGCATCTTTGACATGCTCTGAGATCTAGCAGCACCTTCTAGCACCTAGTCCTAAAAATTTCATGTTGTAGCAACAAACACAGTTTTTTTTATTATTATTTAGAATGTATCCATCTAACTTTATCTTCAGGGCTTGTTGCATTGAAAGGTATTTCCTTTCAGCAGATGAAAGCAAAGCATCCTGTAAGGTTAACATCTTAAATATACAATATTGGGTTTCTTTTGATATTTTTTTTCCTGTGTCTTTTTGGCTTTTCTGTTTTTCTGTTGTTGTTGTCTGTACCTTGCAACCATGTAACTGACTGTCAGTAGCAAACTTCCACTGCTAGGTACAGCTAGTTGTGTCAAATCCTTGGCTGGTTTGGGAGAATGCATCCATTTCCCCTGCTTAGCAGATGGCAGCTGCCAGGAGACCGCATGGAAGGGCAGGGTGGCAGCCTGTCTCAGGCACCCCAGCTGTGTGACAGAGAGGGGAGCTCGGCCGCATGCGGCTGATGCTTGGTGCTGTGCCCGTGCCACTATGCCAGGCTCGTGGCCTGGCTGCTGTGGGTGCTGGCACCTGCAGCAAGCATCAGCGTGCCTGTGAGCATGAGATTGTGCGCTATCTTCTGCAGCTGTCTTATCTACCCCTCTGCATGAGGGAGGGCAGTGAGGAGTTATGGCAATATTTAGAGTGAGATCATTTGTTAAAGTGTGCAACTTTCAGCTTGTTCTTCTAATGTACTAGTGAACTTAGGTATGGCTATCTCATGTAATTGCGATGAGAAATAACTATTACCAAAACAATGTTTAATTAAAAAAATTTTATTTCACACTTCTATACAAATATCCACAGGTAATTTTTAATCATGGAATGATGCAGCATTGCTAGCTGGTATTAAAAAAGAGACAGTTTGAAAAAAAGTATACCAGTGACATGACTTATTTCTAACAACTTTAAGTTTAACACTGCGGAGACGTTCATGTTCTTGAGGGCGGGCCGTAATCTGCTTTCAAATCAAAGGCTACAGTAGTCACTGTCAAGCTTCTTAGCACCTGATTAGCCTGTCTAATGCTGCTGAGCCTTTCAGCAAATAAGCTAGATTTTAAAAGGTCAAAAATTGGTTAACAGCTAAATACATATTTTAAGTGTTCATAAAATCAGGGTGACAACAGACTGAGATCACTTAGTGGGAGGAAGAAGAGTCTACTAAATTAATCCTCTTTCTATAATGTTAACACTTTAGGTGACCATACCTTCTAAAAAGGTATTTTCAAAGTTGGTAGTAAAAATAAGATACCTGACAACTGCCCTCTTAGCAGGTTTTCACCCTATGAGGGCAAAAAGTACCAAGAGGTTTTTGCATAGTTCAAATTACTAGCAATTAACATGCCTACTTTTTGAGCATAGTTGTTTTACACTGAATAAACAAACTAATCTTCATCCTTAGATAGTACCAATGCTTTAGAACATGGGTTTAAAAAAAAAGTAAACTCTTTAAATAGCTTTATCAATTATGTTACAACAATTAGATTACTGATAAGCACAATATTGTGACTCTACTCTTACCAACATTCAGGTATTCAAGAGTATTCAGTAGTCTCAAAGAGGATCAGCTCAGATCCTCATAGTTAAATTAGGCATTTACAGCCTCCTTCAAGTGCTACATAACAGTTGCAGTAGTCAACACCTTTTGCCAAACAGGAAATCCTTATGAAGCTGGAAAGTTGTTTCCAGAGAACTTCTTACTACTTCCAGTAAGTATAAAACTGTATCTAAAAACCCTACTTATGCTTGGTGTCCAAACTGTAAAATAGTCTGAAGTTAATATACAAATCATATTACAAGACCTGATAATTCTTATTAGGTAAAGTTATAAGTATCAGGAAAATAAGACTCCACATACATCACTGGAATAAATATTTACATTTTTGGAAAGTATTGGCACCTTCAGTTATTTATTAAAATGCAGTGAAAGTCTCAGGTCTCGTCATATGAAGTTCATAAACACAGTGGTTTGAAGGTTCAGTTAAGTCTTTGGCCTAACAGTTAGACAAAGACAATGATTTGTAACAAAAATAAATATCAAAATGACTGAAATATATATATACAAAAAGTACATCTAATATTCAAGCCTCTTTTAAAACAAAACAAAAAAACCTGTGTATATTTGTTGTGAGCAATATTCACACATTCAGATCTTAAAAATCAAGCAACGTGACCTATTGCACGTATAACTTAAGGTAATGCTTTTTGTGAAGCCCTAACTACTGCAGTAGGCGAAGCACGTGACTAAAATAGATTTGCAGGTCTTCGGATTATACTCAAACAATGTTAAGGCCACTGCATGTTTATAATAACTTATGCATTGAGGGAAGGATGGAGAACAACCTATGTTGACCTTAACCATGCATTCCTTGCATTCCCAGGAAAATTAGGATCACAGGAAAGGTCTGCCATAGTGGTTTTGTATATTTTGTAGAAAAGAGCCCAACTCAACACAGTATTTCCTAAAGTCTGAGTTAGATTTGAAGGTAAAAAAGAGGCAGAGTAGAAATTAAATAATGCAAATTAAAGTCCGTTGAAGCAATTTTAACTGTGCAAACAAAAGCCTCAATATAAGTAGTAGTATCTACAGCCAAACGGTGAAGATGTCCATAGTGTTCATACGTCTAACTCCATGAGTACTCCATAAATGGCAACATTTAATTTCTATCTGAACTTTGTAGAGGGAAATGAGTTTTCCCTAAGAATAACTTTCATTCTCATTCCATTTTGTGAACCACTGTTTTGTCTCAAGATCTTTGCATATCCCGTCTTTGATCTCTCGCTCTTCTTTTCGAATTCTTACAGCATGATATCGGGGGACACTGTCATCGTACCTGGAACGCTGGAAGAACCCACACTGGGGCCAAGAAAAAAAAAGAAGCGGTTAGGTTTAAGTTGCCATGAGAGTACTACAACTAAATTCTTCTTTTGCACAGACTTACAGGTAAGAAAATTGAAAACAAAAAGATGTAGGCAAAAATGCACTGAGTCTTCCTACAAAGTTATTCATTCGTATAATGAGAAATATTTATGCTAAACAAAGATGTAAATGCAGTTCAGGAAAGCTTGCTTCTCCTGATTCAAAGGTAGGTATGTACTTCATAATCTTCCTGTATGGTGACATGATTTACCATAAAACCTATAGAAAGATTTCCAGGGCCTTCACGAAAAGTTACATTAGGGCTTTTTTTTTTTTTTTCAGAGCACCATCACAACTGTAGTCACCTGAACTAACTACACATATGCAGTATTAGAACATGAGTCTTGCTTAATACGTCTGGTGCAAAACAGATATAACTTGAAAGTTTTGTAGTATGTCCTGACACAAGTCTCCCTAGATAGAATATAGTATAAGGTTGGTTGGTTGTTTTTAATTCAAAGCTACTATAAAAACAGTTGTTTTTTTTAAACTATTTAAGAATGTACTAGAATTAATTTTCAAAATAAAATGGAGTTTTGGCCACAGTGGTACAGAGGTGATAACTAGTAGAAGACACTCGACATGACGTGCTTATGGGTTGCCGAAGTCAAGATTAAAAGGTAAGAGACATTGTGTCATCTGGCTGTCATTACATATTACTAGAAAAAAGAAAGTGGCAAGGTTTTGTTCACAGTATTTGAGGTGGTAGGATTTTGGGTTTGTTGTTGTTTTTTTCCAATCTATTATAATTTAAGTGGGTATATATTAAAAAAATAAATTGAGGCACAGACCAAATTTTTTGGCCATCTCTTAGTGAAGATTTCATACACACAGTTTTGATAGATTTTGGTTAAGAATTCCTCCCCCAATCCCTCATGTCAAAGCATCTTTAATTAGTATCCTGTACATGCATGTGTTCTCTTAAGTTGAGTGAAGGTCGCTAGAAGCATAAATGGTCATGCATCCTAGTAGCTTCAGCAGAGAAAAGTTTCTACCTAGAAAAGTATAATGTAGAATAGAAGGAAAAAAGGTTGTTTCCACAGCAATTACCTTTTCTTTATGAAAACCCCTTTCATTAATGAGCAACGTGTATTTTTAAGCATGCGCTAAAGGTTAATAAAGCAAGTTTATATTCCACATAGTTTAGCTTTAAGTATTAACTCTGCAGTGTTGATTACCACCTCTAAAGCTTAAAAACTAATTTGTACTGTTAAAACATCAATTCAAAAAAAGACTAAAATCCATTGCAACAGATAAAGATGTTTTCTAAAGAAAAAGCTTTTTTCGACCAAGATAAACACCTGTGTTTATGTGCACCAAAAGGTGAATATCTATTAATAGAACAAGCAAGCAAGTACTGATAGTCTGTAATCCAAAAGTTAATAGAACATAAGTAGCAAAAGCTTCATCGTTAGCCACCGCAACCATAGCATGTGCCACCATAGCTAAAAATTAAAAAAATATCATCAATTACCAATTACAGAAGTAGATCAATACTACGCATCAGAAGTAAGCCTCTCTTTATCAGATGGCTGAGCATGGATCTCAGCCTTGTGATATGTGGCATCATAATGATCTTTCTTATTTCTCTTGAAGAAACCACACTACAAGGAAGCAAGGTATTTAGTCAATTTTTGTGGACTGGAAAAAGTTAAAACTATTAAAACTGGCTTAAATAACTGATCTATCTTTTCATAATCTCTTCACGGGATTGTTGTCTGAAAAGAATCACAAGAAAACTCTCAGCTCTATCTAGATTTGAGAATTTTGGGGACTAACTTAATCTGTGAAATAGAATAATCTGGGATAAGGAATATTATTTTGATAATATTTGATTAATTTTTAATACATTTTTTTTTTAAGAAAAGCTACTATACAGTGTATTTGTAGCAACTAAAACTGTCTGTGAAGAGCAGTAAGACATCTATACAGAAACCAGTTTATGGACTACTGCACAGGGTAAATAAAAGAACAAAAATATGGGTTCCTGATTTTACCTATACAACACAAGCATGTCTTATACTGAGCCATGCAATTGTCTATGATGTACCATGTTTGTCCTTCATAACATGGCTCAGTGTTTGTCATCGAAAGAAGCATTTCACACTGTGTGTGAATGCATGCATTTTCATGTGCAGTAGAAGACTAATATGTATAACCTAACAGCCCACACAGAGCATTAATTGTAATTCATTAGAAAGATTTGTAGCAGAGGCTGGGCATTTTTTGGAAAGAAGGAAGTCAAGTATCCTCTGAGAAGTAATCTGTAGCAAACAGTAAGTCTTCAACAAAGCCACAACTGCTCCAGTGACAGACAGGATATTCCTCTTCACCCATTCTTTCTTAATAAAATTCTCCCATCCCATAGCAACAGTATTAACTGCCTACAACAGTAAATAGTAAGAATAGAAGAACTACTCTGTTATACTTGGAACCATAGTTAGTTATGGAAGTGCCAAAGGTAGTTAGAAAACTAGGTACTTTTTTTTCTTATGCAAATTGTTAACTTTTAGTTTTAAATATTTATTCCTTCAGGGTTTCTAAGATAAGCAGCCAATACTAAAGAAATTGAACAATACATTTGGCTATTTTTGCACATTTTGGTTATTTTCATCTATGTCTTTAATGGTATTTCTAATGTTATGAGAACAAAGTCCTGTTAAAACACTGGTAGAGAGTTCACAGTTTTACACGTAACGACAGAAGCCCCAGTTATTATCCATCCATATTAATGTATCTATTAAGTCTCTGGCCATTCTTATGAAGCTTTGTCTAGACCTCAAAAAAACTTCCTTTCAAGGATCTGGAAACAGAAAAAATTCTTATCAACTACATCAACAAGTCTTCTCTCATGACCATTCTTACTCCAAATGTTACTAAAATGATAGAAGTAATGTACAGTTTAGGCCATTTTGCTGTCTTTTGGGTCCTAAATGCAAAGCAAAAATGCTTAATTAGTTTGCTACTTTGTCATCTGTACAGCAGGACATGTGAAATAACCAGATAACTAAAAACTTACCTTCCATAGCAGGAATACCAGCAGTGCAAGCATCAGTATTCCAGCAAAAATAGCCACTGCAATGATCCACCAAGGCACTCCTGTATAAAGTGCTACTGGTTTTGCAGGAAAGACAGTGACACGCACCTAAAGGAAAGAAAGTATGTGAAGATGAGCATTTCAAAAGCATCCAAGTTTAAGATAAAGCTGCAATTTATACTTTTATTTTCTTTTTCTGACAAGATGTGTTCTCTCATTTGCAAAATGTTTTTGGAGAAAAAGTTCCTATTGGTATCATTTCAATATGGTAGTGAATTTTGTCAATGTAATTAAAATGTGAAAAGGTTTGTTAATTCAAAATTCAATTAGAAATCTAATCTATTAGATAGATTTGTTTTAAAATAGTTTATTTTTTTCTAGTCTTTGAGATAAGCTGGAAACATAACAAACATAACCTATGGCTAGCATTAAATGCTGAACCTACCTGAGCAATTTCATTTGTGAGTTTAACATTCTTAGCTGCAGCAGGAACACTGATTGAGGCTCTAACAAGAATGTCTAGGTAGTTCATTTTGGAGTATTCCTGTTCCAAAATAAAGTACAGTTATTAAACATATAACAGGAAAGAACTCTAATCTTTCAAAAATGGCAGGTAAGAGGACTTACTTCTACAAAAGTACTGTTCCACAGTCTGGAACGCAGCAAAATAGATGCCTTGCTGTCAAAACCCTTCAGGGGACATTTTATGTCCACACACCGTGCGTTCACATTGCAGTCCTGCAGTTAAAAATTTCTACATGTAAATAAAAACATCTTCACAAATTGTTAAACTGTCCCCTTCTCCACCAAGATTTAAAATTGGATTATATGCATCATGTTTATGTACAAGATCCAAAATCTGTTTGTACCAACAGCAATGGGAAAGTAATCACATTTCCATATAGATAGCCATGCAGAAATTCTTTTGTAGTTCCCTCTCTATCAGTAGATAATACAGAAGAAATAAACTGGAGAGAGATTTTCTTTCACCCTGCCAAACTCCAAAAAGCCCTGTTAGGAGTGGAGCAGGAGGTATCCAACAAGGCCAAAGTTAATGCAGTATGCTTACCAAGGTCTTATACTTTCTTTCTGAGAATAAAGAAAATGCTTTGCTGTCTGTAATCTGCTTCTCTGCCACCTCACGCTTTCTCCTGGAGTTATGGGATTCCTTGGTGAAAAAAAAGTTTTACTATGTTATCATACATTTGTCTTAATTCTATTCCCCCATACAAGCACAAACACAGAGTCTGATTTTTTTGTTCCAAGATCAGCACAAGTGACTTCACTATATAAACCCTATTTACATATATTCATCGTTAACAACAGAATCACAAAAATTTGAGATTAACCAAGAAAAGGTTAACTGCCTTCTTTGACAGGTCAATGGGTTTTTAGACTTATAAAACTTTTAATGTTGTTTCCATTTTTGTTCTATATATATGGCATTAATGTTACTGTGCTAACAGAGTAAGAGGTGATGTGATCAGTATGATGCATTTTTAACTGCATATTAATTACTTACTAAAAGTTTTATTAACTAATATAGTGATCAAGAAACTGACAAAATGGGTTTAAAATGGGTTTCCATGTACGAAGTTTAATGGTGAAAGTTACAACTTCTCCCAAGTGACCTTGAGATTATATGAGAAACAATGAAAATGGGGCTCAAGGTTTAGAAAAAATCTTGCTAGGTAGACATAAAGGACTATGAAACTCTTGCTTCAGAAATTGCTTTTAGCATATTTCTTCTAAGCAATTAAATGTATTTACAAGCTCTTTCAAAAAAGTACATGGATTTCCCTCGGGTTGGGGAGATGGTTGCTGTCTTTCTTCCATGCAAGAACACAGACTTCAATAATGTTGATGATGTGTTGAAGCTAACAGGAATTTCATCCTGCAAAAGTATATGACAGCAGTGCCCACTGCAGCTACAGTCACCATGAGATAGCAGCTGTCCTGTAGCTTACCTCATCAGCTGTTATATGAAGTTTCCTCATAAGGTTAAGAACACATTGTTTGTGCTTTTGGCCATCTCAAGAAAAAAAAATAGTTCTGGAGGCAAACTCTTACACCTTACTATCACAAGCTATGGTGCTTTAATATTGTACTTATTAGTGAACAGAAGAAGGTAGGGTAACTTACTGCAAGATGCAAAGAATTGATTTCATTCTGTGGTTGACAGGAGACTCTTTCCAAGCCTTTGGAATCTATTTTCATCAAATACAGCAGCCATTTGCCATTACTAATTTCTTTTGGCCACTGGATGTCCAGGGAAGCTGTACCAAATGTTTTCAGTGGCCTGCCCAAGTTAGTTACCTGTTAAAATAAACATTCTTTAAATTGTTTTAAAGGGGTTTTGTTTGAAAATCAATCACTGTTACTGACTTTGACAACTTTTAAGCATGCAGATAACAGGAAATTTAAAAGCCACTGAAAGACGGTTGAAACAGAGCATAACGACAAAAGCGTATAGTAAAACTAACACACTTGAATGGCAACTAATACTGAGCTTGATTATAGCAAGACTAGAATTCCCTAACATTAACTTTAAGCTGTTGATTTCTGTCTTCATGTAAAACAACAACCGCCCTTTATTTTAAGAACTAAGAAATCATTTTAGTTACGTAACTGAGGCAAACTGAAAGTTTATGAGGAACTCTGACACAGAAAGATAACCAACTCCCACTGAAGTAGTTTGGGAATTGTTTCCCAACTTTTTTTTTTTCTTTCTTAGTGTTATTGCTTATGATAGCAAGTTCTAAAACAGATTTTCTAACTGCTTCAACATTAATCCTGTAATTAAATACACAGGTGGAGAAGTAAATGAAGGATTTAACAGAGATGGATTTCCGGAGAATAATCCTAACAAACTACAAATAAATACAGAAGGGCTTGAATTAATGAAAAAGCAATTCACTTCCAGACACACACAGATTTCACAGAACCAGAATCCTTTTGTTCCCCTTCTCCTCAACTTATTAATTAGGCAGAAGACCAAAAGGGTGAACTTAGGCCCACGTGTTCAACATGGCTCCTGCAGTGTCTTCTTGTGCATGTTCAATTCTGCATGCTGTAAGTACACATATTTGCTGTTTGCCTGCATCAGCCAACAGCTGGTCATGTGCAGTTAGACTTCTGGGTTTAAGTTTCCCACCTGTATGGAGTTTATGCTGTATACCTGAATGCACGTGAACTGCTCTACAAGAATGTATATATCCAGCCTCATTCTGAACAGGAAGTCAGGATTGTGGGGCAAGATCCAGCAACTTTTTCAAGTATTCAAACATATAGAAGGAGAAGCTGTTCTTTCGATTAAAATAGCTATTAGAATTAATCTAAATTACTCACTCTGAATTCATATTCTATGAGGTTTCCAATGTTATCTTCAGATTTCATAGCACTTTCACCAATGATGTTACCTCCAAAATATACCTGAGAAGGCTTAGCCACTCTGTTCAGGTGGGGGGTGGAGAGAGGAGAATAATCAGATTTTAATGAAGTCTGCAGCAAAGGTGCTCTGCCCCCCAATCTGGTCTACCAACACTTACCCAGTGAGTGATAAAAACAATTCAAGAACCACTTTAGCACTAGCTGTAATTGTAGTCAAAGTAGTCTGAGTGCTTGTTCTACAACAAAAAGAAAACAGCACTGTTGATTTTATCAATTTAGCGGTTTTCACTTTACTATTAAACTGCTTTTATGTATCAGACCAAATAATTAAAAATATTTTTAACTGTATGTAAAAACAGCACACATGCATATGCACAAAAAAAGAAAACTTACGTCTCCAGCTTCAGATTAATGTCTAAGTCTGTCGTATCAACATTAACTTTAGTGGTACTTAAGATCAGGTAAAATGTTACCTAGACAGGAAAGAACATCCACGAAATATGTAAATATTTTAAGGAAGATATTAACATATGGAGCATTATAGCAACACACTATCAAATTCTAAGGTTAAAAAGACAGACCCAAATCAAATTTCTAGTTATGACACAGAAATTTTGGAAGACTGCAGTCAGGAATCAAATTATGTAATGTGAGTAAAATAGGTGCAACTTACATTGGAGTTTCTCTTGAAAGGATTTCCAAGTTCACAATCTGCTTGAGAACCATTTTGGTTAGCACCACATGTTAGCTGTTTTTCCTGAATAAGTAGAGTATATTTATAAGTAAACATATGCCCAAAGTGTTTAAAAATTTGAGTATCCTTTCTGTTAAAAATACTCACCGGATATCCCCTCATCTCCCTGAATGCAGAATAGGTCAGACTGTCTGGAAAAGTTGCAATTAGTTTAGCTTCGTATGCATCTTCACCATCTTTTTGTGGATTTTTTGCATCAGATGGATTATTAGTCACTGTTATTTCCAGTGCGATGTCTTTCTGATCTTTCAGAACAAGCACTGGCATGCCATTTTCACTGCAGAAACAGAATATACAGGGTTCTGTGCATTAGGAAAACAAATGTGTTTGAAAGTTTGTTTCTTACTGTTGTTTTACCCAAATATAATTCCCTCTATTAATGAAGAACTACTGCAAGAGCATAAACACAAGAATGGTCATAGTTTTTTTGTGGCACACACTGCTAAAGGTTGATTGTTCACAGTAAGTAAACATACTTCCTTTAGGCTTTTTTGTTTTGTTTTTTTTTGATACCTTCTTTCTAGTATCATCAGCCCTCCAAGTAGGAAGGATGCTATGGGGTGTTGGGGGCCTGTTATGGTGTAACAATTTCTCCATTTACTTCTCTATAAGTGATTGTCTTAAGCTACTGGAATGTAGTACATCATGTTGTCATACAATGAAATTTCATCTCAAAAACAGTTAACAGTACCATACAAGAAACTCCTGCTAGGCTGCTTATCATTTCTCCAGTGGTTAGTAACCTTACTCTACATTTTAGCCTAAATCTGCGCAGTTGTAGCCACTTTACATCCATTTGACTCTGTACCACGACTCTTTTTCTAAAGCTCATCCCCACTCCCCCACGTTTGTCACCCTGACAGATCAGTAGTACACAGGACTGTGTTCGCCAGACCAACAGAACAAAGCTGTTCTAACTCCAAAAATAGAATATAAAAGGTATTTTTTTCAGTGCTTGTCAATAATTTGAATTTTAGCAATGCATTAATCAAGGCTTACATTGGTAAATAGGTAAACCTGTCTTCGTTTCCTTCTCTAGTGCAAAACCGGTATTGAAGTTTCAGGTTGCTGTGACATTCATTGTCTTCTCCACATCCTTCTTTTAAGAACTCCACCTAGATAAAACCAAAGCATGTTTTTTGCATGCCACATGATACTAACTTAAAACAGGATTTCTGATGTGCAGTGCATAAAGCATCTACAGGGAACTCAAGAAGTTCCCTGGATAAAGTAAGATTTTAACTTGACTCTACTTCTTGCCTGTCAAGATTTGTTTTTCTTTGTGAGCCCTAGCCCTTGATGCTGATAAATTAAAATTTTATATGTAACTAAAAGGCAGAATTAGATAAAACTTGATGCTTTACCCTTCTAAAAGAGAGGTACACTCCTAATGTGGAAAAACATCCTTAAATCTGATTATTCAATGAGCACTGAGGAAATAAGATCTTTCACCTGAGGTAGGTCATTGATGAGCTCTAATACTGTTAATAGCATCCTAACCATGAAAGAATTAGACTGCACATTATTTGTGATGTTGGATAAGTGTGCACAGCAGGAGATGACAGATTGCCGTTTTTATTCAAAAGTGTGTTTCCTCCTAAATGTGTTGGTAAGGAAAAACAAACAACAGCTATATCATCCTCACTTTTTTACAAAAGAAACACAGGACCAAATTCAGAACATTTTCTAAAAAGTTCTTGACAAAGTGCAAAATATAAGCCAGTAGTTACAAATCCAGAGCCACACAAGTTATTTCCTTAAAGTTCAGTGACTTATCAAAGTACAGATTTCTAAGAAAATATGCTATTGAAGGCTTACTTTTGCGATAGTTGTTTCAGATTCATTTGAATCTAGAATTGGTATAAGATCTGGAAGTGCTTTCTCTTTTCTTGTGGATGATGAGCTAGACTCCAGGCCAGCAATTTCAACACTGACTGATACAGGAATTGGGCGTAGCTTATCTTTTACTATTTCCTGTCAAAACATTTTAGACAGCATAGTTAGCATACAGTGCAGATGAGAAAAAACACTCAAAGATCAGCTTTTGATATACATTTTCAAATACGAAGTAAAGCAACATCTCCTTTGCACCATTTTCCAATATGAAAACTATTCATTATTTAGAAACCCATCATTTTCTAAAAATATTCAAGAACACAAGGGATCCTAGCCCTACTGTCTTCATTTTCTTCTGGCTTCCTGATCTGATGATTTCACTCAGAGTTTACGGGGATTAACAAATGTTAACTCTGGCAAATGAAACTCACTCTACAACAGTAAAATAACACTCTCTCTCTGTTGTGTAGGTCCAAGGTTTTTAATTTCCTATGGTCAAAAAGCAACATTGTAGGCTTATTACTCCTGAGCCACAGATAGAGAATTTGTTCAGCTGTTTGAGTAACGTCACTTTTAGGGGCCATTACAGCAGTAAACTAAGAGTGCATACCAAGCTTTCTTGTCATGCCCATTCATCCTGTCCAAAACCTGTGGCTTGAAATTCTTTTCTTAGCCAGTCACACTATTAAATTCTACAACCACTATTACTGTGTTTTCCAACAACTCTCAGTTTCTGGCATTTGTTCCCTCTCTATTGTTCTAAATTGTTTCAGCTCTATTGACCTCCAGAGAACACTGCAGTGCCTACAACTTTTATTCATGCTTTAAAATAAAGGCAATGGGAAGAAGCAACACATGTGCAGGGAATAGTAAAGTACTACTTAGCTATGGTTTTCTAGTGTTGAAGCCTTATATTGCACGTGATTTTTAGGTTGCATACAAAGGTACCACAAGGCTGAAAGAGCAACATACTTTTCTTTAAATGGGTCTAAAAGCAATAAAAAGTAAATTCTCTGCCTTACCTGCAGTACAAGCTTGGTTGTCACACACTGTTTTGAGTTCTGCCCGTTTAGGGTTGTACTTGCACTGAACTTCTCAGACTGATGGTCTTTAAACAGTACCCTAGAATGCATGCCTAATTGCTTCCTCTCCTTTTCTGCTTCAAATGTATAGTTGATCTCTATATGAAGAAATAAAGTAGTTTGCTATTAAGGAGTACCTTTGCCATATTAAAAAAAAATGGTTTAATAAAGTCACAGAATAGTGCGGGTTGAAAGGGACCCTAGATATCCTCTGGTTCCACCCCCACTCCCTTCCATGGGCAGGGATGCTACCCACCAAATCGGGTTGCCCAGGGCCTCATTCCAACCTGGTCTTGAACACCTCCAGGGATGGAGCATCCGCAGCTTCTCCAGACAGCCTGTTCCAGTGCCTCACTACCCTCTGAGTGAAGAAGTTCCTCCTAACATCTGATCTAAATCTCCCCTCTTTTAGTTGAAAAGCATTCCCCCTTGTCCTATCACTAACTGCCTGCATAATTTCTCCAGGTATGATCTTACCAGCAGCGTTCTAGAAGACTTTTACCCACTGCTGAATTTTACTAATGTTTTCAGTTGTTTACAAAACTTTCTCCACCTGCATGTTTTGTTCCTCTCCAGTTGAGGGCCAGATACCCTGTACATGTCATGTATCTAAAGGAAACTTACGAGGTCCTTTTAGTCAACAAATTCCTGTTGCTTTACTAAAATTCAGAGCTGAGTAAAGCAGCTGTAATTGCTGTTGTAGAGCCAGTAGAGGGCTGAGATTAAAAAAAAAACTTCGTAAATACTCTGACTTGATTCCTTCATTTCTATCTTGTCCCAAACTGCAACTAAGCAGCCAAGCAGGCTTTTGAGGTCAAGGTACATTGTTATTTTAACACTGAAAGCCATAGCCTATAACTTTCTAGCTATGTCTGCTGAGGCAGGGAATACCATGTTTTGATAGATCTGAACTCTGTGTGTCTTTTAAACATCTCTGTATTCGCCAAGCTAATATAGTGTTCCAAGGCTGAGAATAGCACTGAGCATGCCAGGCCTCAGGAACGTGCAGAGGGGCAGGTGTGAGTGGCCTCTTGGGCTGTTGGAAGGTCCAAGACCCTATTCAAGCACATCCTATAGATTTTACAAGTAATTCAGAAACTCAAACAACACAAGAGGAGGAAGAGGCTTGGGCTTAGAATTCTTCTCATTTCCTCTCAAGATCCTACACAGTTTTCTGAAGTGTAGTAACAGCAGCATTGTAACAACTTAAGAGAAAAAACAGGAGACATCAGAAATTGATGCTTTGCATTTTTAACTATATTTATGACACAATCTTCCAGCCTCCTATTAATACAGAGATCTACTATGTCAGCTTGTCAGCTGCTGATTTCCACGACGTTATATAAATGAATACAAAACACTTTTTGTAAGTGCAAGTCCCCAGTGGGAAATAATGCTTATTAATGATATATAAATTGGGCTTTAAAACTATTTTCTAAAGCAGCAGCAGCCTGGAGAGGCAAAATGGTTTTAGTCTGTATGGCAGCCATTTGCTCAATGGCAGTTATGTGACCTAGAAAACTTCAACTGAGTCTTTTACCCACAGAACTTCCTAACACACCAGCATTTCTTTATATGACCCTATGTGCTGCTGTAAATACAGATATCGCAATAACTAATTGTCCTTAGTACTGAGTTGCATTTTAAACCTGACAGTTTGAGATGAGTCACTATAATTTAGGTACTATTCTTTCACGATACTCTCAAGATTTTTATATATATATATATATATATATAAATTAAAAAACCAAAGATTAAAACATACTTGTCTTCAAAACTTACTTATTCGTGGATTTAAATTACTGGGGTTTGCAGTATAATGAAAACATGCTTTCACATCCATCCTGTAAAAAGTGCCAAGAAATTAAAATTAACTTTAATAAGGCATGGTCCAACAGACTGAAAAGTTTTAATAGTCCACCAAATGGTGTTATCACAGTCTTATGACTGTGGTTTTCACACTAGAACTGTCATTTGCTGCTTGCTACACTGAATTACAAAGCAAGGAAAAATGTTTAATGAACAATTAGTAATAATATTTTCTGACATTTGCTTTTACATCTCTACTCATGAGAAATCAGTTCTAGTTAAGATACTTCAATGTTAAGACACCTGAAGTTGTAAGTGGAAAAGTGACATTCATTTTCAAAAACATGCATTGTAAACAGAATGTATTCCACATTAAGTCTTTAGCACTAGTCATGACAAATTCAGAAAGTCAAAATGACCACATGTAGATACATTTGCTTCATCTGCACAACTGTCATATCCCCTCACCTTAATATAGTCACTGTTTTGTGACACATTTTGATGACAGAAAGCTCAATACACCAATATTCCTGATAGAATAATTTTTAAATTACCATATTTCACTAGGATCCTCAGAGTTCCTTTTCTTTAGATCAAGTTTGTCAGGCTGTACTGTAATGCTTTTCATAATGCTTATGACAGGCCGGGATCTTTATTTGGGGGAAAAATGGGGAAAGAAAGGGGAAAAAAAAAAAAAAAAAAAAGGAAAAGTTTCAGTTAAGATTAATGAAATAATTCATGTGAATCCCAGATGCCCTCTATGCCTGCACTAATTTGCAGCAAAGACAAGAAACATGGGTTTTAGCTTTTGCAGTAGTAAAAAAAACAAAACAGCTTAAAGCTAAGCTAACCAAGTCACAAAAAATGACTACAACAGTGAGTAGTAAATGCCTGACAGGGAACAGGATGTATCAATGTACTGTTATGGTTATCATTTTATACACATACATAAAACAGGAAATTCAAAGTGATGGTTCCCATACCAATGATAATTCAGGCCCTGTGAGCAACTGTAGGAACTAAAGTTCATTCAGATTAATGTCCAGAACAGCTCTAATGTGGAGCCTGGATGGCTACGGAAAACAGCATTTTTATTTCCTGACTCCTCTCTGCATGTAGACTGCTCTCATAATTCAGCCGTGCACTTCTCTTCTCCTTTCTTTTTCTTTTTGGAAGGGACAAGAAAATACAGTTTGTATGAATGTATGAATGAGATAATCCTGTTCTCACGGAAGCATCTAGAGGCTGTTTACATTAGAGGCCGAAGAGGCCAGTATGACACCTTACTCTTTTCAGCAGATGTAACTGGGCAACCACTTTCACTGTCAGCATAGACATGGTCAGAATGGACCAATGTTCATTCCACCTAGTTTGTTCTCTTCCACAAGCAATCTGAGTTGCTTTTGTTGGATGCTGTTTCAGTGTATGTACGGGCATTACAATTATCTACACAGATACTATATACCTTAGAGATGGCATCATGAAAAGATTGTAGGAACAATCATTCTGTAGGAACTTTCATTCTGCCTGAAAGGTAGAGTTTTTTCATCCACAAAATTCATATAACCAATTTCAGAGTTTTGCCCCTCTCCTTTGGGGACCTGATAATAACCACCACAGCCTTGAACTTCATGCAGGATTCACAGCTCTAAGGAAGAGGTAGTCTTCCTCCTGCTCATTACCAGTGTTTCAGCTTAACAGTACATTAAAAGAAAAACAGAGGTCTGTAAAGGACCACATCATCATCTTGGTACATCCTAATTAAGGCATGTGCTACAGAAATCCACAAGGATAGTTTCTGCAGGGCTTCCTCAATGCTGTTTCATGGACTCCGCCACAACCTCAGCATGCCTCACATGCATCACTGCTTTCAAATCCTCAGCTGCAGAACTGACATTCTGCTTTGTTTTGTTCTACCTTCAGCAAAGCAGGATTTGATTTATATAACAGCAGCAAGATAAAGCTCTAGCAAATATATCAATTATCTTCTCCTTTCTTAAGGCAAAGGAATTATTTATCGCTCAATTCAGACAAATCAGACATGGACATCCAAGTGAGTTACCACAGGGCAAAACTAAGGTACAGATTTACAACAGACATCAGCACTCCACATTAACTGTCCGCGTTCACCCTCATACCCTGTGTTAATTGTGAAGTAGCTTCTCAATGAGAAAAAGTAACAAACCAGGTTGGGGTATTTTTTTCCCAGAATTTCTAATTTCTAGAATAAAAAATTTACTCCAGGCAAAACAGCTCTTTTGTTATTTCTATGCATTTTGTTTTTAAAAACTAAAAATCTTGGTGTAATTAGTTACAGTCCTGTATATAATACCTGAACACAGATACAGAATCTGAAAGGGAACCAACAGCAATATCAGGGTAGGAATTTTTATCCAGGTCCATGTTTCCAGCAATAGAGTAACCAAAGAAATTGGTGCCTGTTTTTTCACCATCAAGAATCTAAAAAGAGCAAACAGATTGAGGGAATTCAGACATTGAAAAGCTATAAAAGTAAAATACTTAATAATAAGTTAACATCATTGTCTTATAGCTGAGAGAGAGGAGAGAGAAAAAGAAACAAAACCTATATGTTCAGGTAAATTACACTAAAGTTCCAAGATGATTTGCTGTGTATAGAAATTTTGCCTATCTTTTTTTTTAGTACTATTTAGACAGTATAGGCACTCGAAACTAAGTATTCTAGAAAATATTCTTCGAGTATTCCAGAAGGTATAATTAAGTTCCCTTCTCACCTTGCTACCAGAACATAGTGGTCCTCAAGAGGGGAAAAAAAAAAAAAAAAAAAAAAAAAAAAAGAGAAACACTTTTTATTTAAAAACTAAGTGGAAAGTCATGGGAAAAAAAAATGAATAAAAAAATTATCTCCAGAAGAAAAGGAGAAAAATATGTATAGTTATTTTCAAAGCAAAAACTCTCTACTAATGTGATTGTTCTATCTGAATCAAGAGGAAGGAACTATTATTTCAGAAATCCCAGAATTTCTTTTGAAAAAAAAGAAAAAAGACTTATGCATCTATGTATTTTTTTTTCCTTCTCTACATCGATGGACTCTCCCAGAAACAAAACATGAGAAATCAAGAACTCCTAATCCTTCTGGTCAGCAGTACAATCTTTGAAGGGTCCCATAACTTTTCTGCATACCCACCACCCCACTAATAGTAGTGGGAAGGCAGATGATAGATAAGCCCTGCCACTCCTAGTTTTGTGCAAGAGTAATTATGTACAGTAAAAGTTACTTCATTACCTGTGCTGGTTTTGTATTTATTCCATTCTTAGATCCATGATAAATGTATACTTTGCCAGAACCATCATATGGAGCCCCTACTGCAATATCTGTTGAAAATAAGTTACAATATCTAAATAATTCTTTGTGCATTTTACAATTTTGATATAGATGTTCTAAGTCTGGCATTAGCAAAAAAGTCACATACATTCTTATTTTTGTCAATTTTCACTCACCTGGATATCCATCCTGATTAACGTCCCCAACATTTTCAACTGCAAGACCAAACATCGAGTCAGTGGTTCCATTTAAGCGAACAGGTTTTACTCCTTCCCATTTGCCTTGTTGGTTAATGTAGATGTAAACAGCACCACCAATATCTCCACTTCTGTCAAAATACTGTGGGGCTCCAACAACAATGTCTTGCCATCTTAAAAGAAGGAAAAAAAGTGGTGCTTTTACTGAAGAACTGTAAAAGGAAATAGTAAAGACTGTAGTCTCAAGGTCAGCTAGCCAAAGAGCTGCCGAACAATGATTAAAAAGCACAAACTATTTCAGCAGTATCAGATGGCAGCAGATCTACTGAGGCTGCAAGCAGGCTATACTCCCTTTGTGGCATACAAGTGTCTTCTCCTTGGGCCTTCTTTGGGTATGAAATTTATTTCTTCTTTGTTTACAATGATTTTTTTTAAATTTAAATAAAACCAATTTCTGTAATTAAAAACAGACTGTATTCTGCCTGATTCTCCTATATGCTCACCATTTCCTGCAGCAAAACATTTAAAATTGGACTTGGCGTTCCTTGCATTTCAAATGTGAAAACCAAAGCAGAAATAAACCAGACTGCCATCCTATATATAGGAAGCATGAGTTAACCAACGTCATACCCATCACTGTTGAGATCCACAACAGCAACATCATAACCAAAAGAAGAGGCCAGCCCTTCTCCTTCAAACATGTGCTCCAGTGACAATGCCCTCTGATTTTTCTCTTTCTTCAGTAGAACAACTGCTCCACTGTGGTTGGCTCTTGGTGCACCAGACACAAAAGTCATCTCATCTTGGGAGACAATTCCTTTACCAGAGTCCAAAGAGAAACCTTCAACAGAGAAAGGAATAATATATATATATATCATATACATATACAAATACAAATACATATATACACATACAAATATATACATATATAAACAGAAAAATAAAGACTTGTATAAAATAAATTCCCCTACTATATTAAAGTGGTATATTGATAGAAGTTTTGTCTAAAACAGAATATGATATACTAGGAATTCTGTGTTTCTATTTGAACTGGTGGATGCATGTTTGTGTGTCTACACTCTTCCATATGTTACATTTAAGTATCTCCCCCACAAAACATATTGCTTCCTTACTCACTGAGATCTACATTTTACAGACAGCAAATACAGGATTTTTTTTTTTTTAAACATACCAGCTTAGAAATGACTTAACATTACCACTTGAATATAGCTTGACTACTTCACCTCCAACAAAATTATAAAATTCCTAAGTACAAGTCAGTATCATTCCATTGCAAACATGCAAAATGTACTGTACAAGCATTATATTGTACAAGCATTATATTAATGATTTATACAGTATTTGAGAATCACCTTATACAGTAATGGTGAAATTGGCAATTTCGATTTAATGCAGCTCTAAAGGACACGTTTGAATGAATTTAGTCCCAAGTATTCTTTGTTAAAGCCAAAGGATTTAAAAATACATGAAAAACTGAGCTAAAAGAATATAAAGCATATACCAACATAGCCAATAAAGACCAAAGTAAAATTAAGCACATTGCAAGGAAGAAAATACCAGCCAACAGATAGTAATCGCCCTCCTGAAAAACTTCACCAGTACTATTGAAATTCTCAATTACAGCAGTTCACAGTGAGACGGTTTCAGAAAAAATCAGTAAGAGTCCACTTTGTGGGTGAGATGAGAGGGTTTGGAGAAATGCGTCACAAACCAGCCAGTTTCTGAAGCCACCTTATTTTACAAGTTACTCTTCATCTGAATCCCTGCCTGTCACATGCTTTTACTTGCAATGTATTTGAAATGAGGAGGGATGGAGGGGAGAGGATCATGTCAAAGGTCTGGAGATTATGTTTGACCAGATGCTGCCACCTCAGGTGGTCACAAACCTAAGTAGCTATTCATCGTTATATCCACTGATTTGTCAACCTGTATGCTTGGAGGCAATGTTTTGTATACAAACTGATCTGGATGAGTATCAGATACAGCTGTCAGAAACAGAAGACCTGTAAACATATGAGTGAAAGATCGAAGAGAAAAAAATAAAGTAGTTAAGCAAAGCAAGCTAAAACCATGTATATGTACTGTCTAAACAGAGGAACAACAATGTCAGTGAACATAAGCCTTGCCTGGAAGTAGTTTTGTTTTCAACACATCAAAGGCAGCATTTATATTTAGGAAATAAATGCAACATTACATTTATTATGAAACTGCAAAAATTCAGTATAGTAAGACCTATAGACACGCACACACTTACAGTAAACTGCTCATAGCAAAACACACCTCTACAGCACTCCTCTCCTTACCAATT
Source organism: Cygnus atratus (assembly GCF_013377495.2). NCBI lineage: Eukaryota > Metazoa > Chordata > Aves > Anseriformes > Anatidae > Cygnus > Cygnus atratus. Next base: position 18,973,637 of record NC_066367.1, read on the forward strand.
CTTCTTCCACACAAAAAGGCTATCAGGATGCCTTTCTAATATAAGCTCTTACAATTTTCTTTTTTTTTTTCCACGTAGTATTTACTGTTCGTATCTAACTGAAGTTTATGTTCTAACAGACATTAGTTCTAAGATACCTCTTTTCTCAGCTTGCTTTTACTTTTTATATTAGCAACACACTTCCCATCTGTTCAACATTTCATCATTAACACAGAAATTCCAGTTTCAAGTTACCAAAATTTTATGTGTTGCCTAAGCCAGAAGTGCTGGATTAATATACCACAGAAACCTACAACAGAACAGAAACATTCTCTACACTTTGCACTTGAAGTACTTTCAAAAATGCAGCATAGCCTTTTCTCTGCACTGATTTATCTCACTAGTGTACAAGAACATTCATATTTGTGGTTTTGTGTTTGCACAAAGTGCAAGAGACTCTCCTCTGCAACACGCGCACAATTAAAATACAAACACTACTTATGTTACGGTATTTTAAAAGCCTGCAAAAAGGCCACTAGGGTTTTAAAACCTTGAAGAATTCGAACAAGAGCAACAACACATTGCACTCGCATACCAGGACAGAGAAACTTCAAGTTGCATTGAGAAACTCGAATTTGGTAAACCTTCTGATACCACATGGCAGAGACCTTGTGACTAAGGATTACTGATGTATGCATGGTACTTACCATTTCACAGTGATTACAATCACTCCCTCAGAACGTGTAAGTCCTCATCATAGCCCTTAAATCTCCTATTTCATTAGCAGCAATTCTAGGTACCTCAGCAGAGTACCATCTTACACTTAAAACTGTCCCATAAATGTGGAGGAAGATGTGCATTATCCAAAACGGTTAATATCTCACAGGGTCCACGCATGAATGGCTTTCTCCTCTCATTCCATATTGTTGCATCGGGTTGGTATCACAAATATATACGAAGCCTAAAGAGATTTACCATAGATACTTTGTCCTACCTAAATAACTGTTAGCTGGAACAGGAACTAGATTCTTATCTTGGCGGCTCTCATCACCAACTTCGTAAGGCCCATCATCAAAGATACCCAGATCATAAAATGTCTGATTCTTTTGCTCTGCACGAACCACCCCTGAAGAAGTGAAATGATAAAATAAAAGCAAATGAATGGTAAGGGAGAAAAATAATAGATAAATAAATGGTTCCCAACTAGCATTAATTACTATGAATGAGATGGCGACTACTGTTTAAAGGGGACAAACACAGAATAGCACACTGGCCTTTCAAAAGGCCATGAATTTTTAAGTTCTACCTGTGTGACAGAACCTCATGCTACTCCATGGAAATGCCATGCAATGATCTGGAAAACATGGGATACTAAGACAATTCTCAACAAAAATACAGGACCACCTTTGGTCATGAACCACCACAGTGCCTAATTTCATAAAGCCTCTCTTAAAAAGGGGGATAAATACAAAAGAATTAAAAAAAAAAAAATTTACTGTTGAATTATGGCAAACGCTGGGGATATAATTAGAAAATATTATGGATATATATTCCTTGTTTATATTGGTAATACTAATTACGCAAAATGCGTGCTTCCCTTTTACTGACATGCATACTTAACATTTTGGCAAATACTAACATGTTTTTCCATGATACAAAAGAGTACTTATGACTGATATGCTGTCAGAGCACTTCTCTGCAATTAAGGTAAAGCTCTGGACTCAATATACTGTTTCAGCTTGGTCAGATTGTGTTGACAGGAACAGATATGTGGAAGATTACGACTTCAGGAAAGTACGCCTTGTGCCAGAGCTTAACTCAAAGATTTTGCATGGTTCATATAGCAGGCACAGGTGTATGAGGGAAGAAATTGTAATGGTTCAAGGATCAGATGTTCTGAAGGCATGAAGTACTTACAGCTGTTGATGTAATGAAATGCAAAGGGAAAAATGACTAAGAAAAAAGGCAGGGAAGGCCACTTACATGCTTTTCAATATAAAATAATGGAGAAAAATCTAACTTTTTTCCCCCTGAGTTTTTATCTCCTACATGATACAGAGTCCTTGTCTCTTAGTCAAACAAATTATCCACGGAATTTTACTTGAGTAAAAATCTAATAATTTAGATACAGATGTCTGTAGCTTTGGTCTGTTATCTTCCTGCAGTCCTCCAATGTATAATTTGGGAAGCACTCCTATCCACAGATTTCACAAAGAATTAAGAGGAGAATGCTGAAGGATAAACAAAGATCTCAGTACAGCTATCTAACATTTGCTCAAATGCAGAAGATTGGTCAAATAACTTTAAAATAATTCAGTAATTTGGTACAGTGTATAAGTCTCAAAGCAAGCCCCCAGTCCTATCATAAGATTATGACTAATAAGGGAAAACACTGCTGTACATACTAGAAAAGTTCTATATCCGTTCATATGTAATCCATCAAAGGTATTTAGAGGAACTTCAGTAAATTACTTTTATATAGGAGAACAGCATCTTGTCAAAACAGGGTAAAATCATAAGGTCCCTATTAGGTTTATTGCCCCTTCCCTCCCCCAGAAGGAGAAAAAAAATAACAATTGAACCTTAGGATACAACATTTGCAGAAAATCTAAAGAAGAAATGGGAAGGAGGTGTCTAGAGTTGGCAGGAAGGAAGCTAGATCATACCTTTCCAATTGTAAGTGCCTGGGGCACCAAACACAATATAATGATAGTCTCTAGTAAAAGTAGCAGCAACACCTTGCTGACAGGAACCAAACTTCTCATGGCCTCTTAAACGACCATCACAAAAACTCCACACTCCATTATCCATATCATCCTTAATAGTGAGATCCTGGCTCAGCACATAGCACCTTCCAATGATATCCCGGGTTTCCTGCACTGTGTTTACATACTGCCTTTTTTCATAGCGATGTGCACATGTCTGCAAGATAGAAGAGATAATAAGTGATGCTTTCTGTATGTTTGTATGCAAATTAACAAAGACTGGTCTCCACAAGCAATACTTCATGCTAGCAAAGCTGTCAGTTTCCTTGGGGACTCATTCATGTTGCAAGGCAGAGAGAGTCCAGTGTTCCCTACAGGCAACATATGCAAAAAGTTAGACTTCTGTGGACGCAAGTCAGAGCAACCACTTCCTGGTCAGAGAAGGCAGCATGGTTCTGTCTCTCTTCACTGTGGGATTTAGGATTTTTAGCCCTAAAACCTTCACTGATACCTAATTCCTCTTTTTTGAGAAGCAGGAGAAGAACAACCCTATCTCTCATAAGTGGCTGTCTTCTCACAGCTCTAATAGTTAAATAACTTACGTGCTTGCAGAAGACATGAGGAGCTGGTTTAACTACCATCCACCTGACACTGTTCAAAACTTACCCCTTACAGAAAAGTGCCATAGGTAGGATGCTGAAAGGTTTTCTATGGAAGGGAGGGAAGGAGGAGTTGTTCCTAATTCCTATGGTTGACGTTCCACTATGGGATAACTGTCACCGGGACGGAGAAAAGCAGCATAAGTGAGCATAAACTGTTCTTTAACCTAGCAGTTAAGACTGTTCACCTGGGAACAGGGTTCTAATCAGATATGTAACACGAGGAATGAATAGCCACCAGGCTGAGTGGCATAACCACCAAACCATTGTAAAGAGGTGGAATAATCAAACCCCTTTGCCAGCAGCACTTTTTGCAGATATACATGTAATAGGTGTGTGAAGAACACAAGCATGCCAAGTTTCTCAGCTGACAGAGAAATTCCTTTCAGCTCCTACTAGGGTTTAAATATTAAGCAGACACCTAGCTGCTCCACACTGAGGGCACTGCATTACTCCTGGCCATGCTGAGAATTATCACGTACTGCCCAGCTGCATGCTGACCTTCCAGCTGCCCACAGGTCATCTAATAAGCACATTTTCCACTTACAAAGAAAAGCTCCTTCTCAGAGAAATTGCATCACAGACAGGATGGCATTAGCTGGTAAGGAATGATTAACAGTTCCCCTTCCAACTGCTCTCCCCACCTTGGGTTCTCAGTCAGACTGGAGCAAGATATTACTGACTCTACATCCTTAAATAACTCCAGAGTTGCACCCTAAAGGAGCTTTGCTCCAGTTTTCGAAGCAGTGAGGCTAAGCTGCAAGGATATAATTAGACGGAAAGCTACACTGCACACCCATTTTATGATGTAGCTGGTATCCTGCAGCACCATGAAAGATGAATTTAATTGAGAAAGAACTATTAACATACAAAGATAACATTATCTGGTAAATCCCCAAAGCTTTTTCTCTCTGTATTGTATAAAATAGCTTGTGTCATTACTTGTACAAACTCTTACTGCAGCACACTCCCACTTTTAAGTCCCAGCGCAATGGCCAGAGCTACATTAATACACAGGAGCGACTCAGCCAAATACCCTCATTAAAATTTAAGTAAGGCTGATCATTTCTGACAACAGGCTGATGATAGACAGCTACTTTTAAAACTTTATCACACTATTTTTCCCTATTTCTGTAGTAAGTGGTATTTAAAAGAAACAATATATGACACAAAAAAAATTGGACACCCTGAAAATAAAACATCCTATATTGTTACCAAGATTATAAAGGAAGGCTAACTCAGAGTTTGAAAAATAATTTAAAACTTTTACAATCTCAAGGATCTTATTTTGCTAGGGAGACATTTAAGTCCTTAACTCTAAAAATCACAAGAGTACAAGAAAAGAAATTACCTTTCAGAAAGCTGCACAGAAATGTAGACCGTTCAGAACATTCACTGTAGACCCAGAATGTTTTAGTAAGTTATTCCTACAGACTTACCACCACGTTTCCTCCTGGCCCCTGACTTTGGACAGTTACACCCATCCATTGGTCTTCTTTACTCTCCGTCCTCGGGTCAGCTGCAAAGCATCACAATACAGTTTCAAATATTAAGTTAACTTTTTTTGTCTCTGTAAGGAGCTTCATACAGTACATAAGACAGTCTACAGGTGGCAGTGTCTGCACATTTTATCACTGACAACATCCATTTTATTAAGCACTTCTAGCACATTATGTCCTGTCCCATCAATTTACTAAACATCCAAATCTAGCCAAATTTATGCACCTTATGCTACTTTAGCAATTAAGCTATAACTTATTCCAATGCAAAGTAAGTTATGTACAAATCCATAGGAGTAACTTTCTGACACACTGTCTGTGGAAAGGACCCCATCAAATAAGAAAAATCCGACAACTGTTTCAATCCTAAACAGAAGCACTGAAGAACTTACTTTCCTCATCAAATACGACACGTGTGCAGCGTGTATTTGAAGACGTGATGTCACAGCTGTACAGCCCTCCTGTTCTGTTGGCTTGTTGGGATGGAAAGGCTTTTTCCCGAGGAGCTCCAACCAGCAATCTGTAGGGAAAGAGAAATCATTTCAAGGGATCTGCAGAGGCAATATTAGAAAAGAAGGCGGCAGCAGAGTCAGGAAAATCTTTTCACCATGTTGCTGGAGGTTTGATGTGCAAACATTTGGAGATGGAGGAAAGGATACAGTGAATACAACTGCTTTCGGACTCTCTTCTAGTTTTACACCAGTCCTGTGCCACCATCCCCCATGAGTATTATCACAAAATAACCAGTAGACATCTTTATTTGCTCAACACGAGTTTTCAGCCAAAAAATTAGTACTTCAGATATTTTTCTTTGATGAGTCACACACATGCAAAGCACAGCAACCTCTCAACTTGCTAACTGAAACTAATAACAACCAGCATGCAATAACAGCACCACAACTTGCAGAATGTTAAAAAAAAAAAAAAAAAAAAAAAAAAAACCATCCCATTCAGCTGAAAAAAAATGAGGATCTGAGAACAGTGTATAGACAGGTACAATATAGTCGGTACAACATATGGATAGATGGATGGAAGCTGAACTGGACTCTCTGTGCTTACTAACATTGGTTAAAAAAAAATCTGAAAGATGAGATCTCTGCCATTACAGTATAAAGGAGGACAGAGCCTGGACTACTGATGGATCCACAAATCTCAAAGAGGAACTTGGACCCTCTTTAAGACTTAAGCTGTAGAGTTTTGCTCTTGAGAGAGAAGTTTCTCCGCATGCTTTATATCACCTGTGGGGCAAAGCACACTATTGTACCTCAGAACATTTTTTGTCATTTTTTAAACTAAAAACAAGATACAGATTTGTTCATATCTAACCTACACCAATACAAATATTTTTGTTATTATGAAAACATTTACTCAGTGTCACTAAAGTAATATGACACAAACCAAAATTGATGCATTATGAGAAAACACATTTTTTAAACAGAAAGTTATATGTGTATTGCGAAACAGCCATTTTTTTTCACCACTTTTATATAAAGAAATCTCCGTAATTTGCCCTCACAAAGGTGACCCCCACTTGAATGATGCAACTTCCAGATAAAACATTTGCTTTTGATGGATATACATACAAAATCAGGACACACAGTTTGGGTGGATTTTGGTTTGAAGTGCTTCCTTCTTTTCCCCCTACATATGTCTGGCATGTTTTTCAAAGATTTCTTCAGAAATGTAGCATTCATCCCAAGAGTGTTTAATCCAAACAAACACACTTTTGGAAAGGTCATTAATAACTTCATTTTCTAATTTTGGCAATAGTGCATTTAACTCTAATCTCTTAATTCTTTTGCAAAGAATTAGTTTCTGAGCTATTCCTAATGTGGGAAGAGGTATATTTTCTCCTCAGTTGTTACCCCTATGGAAAGACAGATGACATGGGCTTTTTTCTTTTTTTTTTTTCTTCTCGTTTTAAATGTTAACAACCAGAAGTTTAAGACAGCAGAGGCACTTATTTCCTAACTCAGAAACTTTTATTATTTCTATTTTTTTCATTCAAAACCCAGGGAGTAAAATGATGCACCAAATTTCACTTACAGAAATTTGATCAGAAACCTTTTGTTTCAACATTCTGAGCACAACTAAAAACTTTGGTCTTCTGTAATTGAAATACTTCTTTTGGTTAAATTCACCAATCTACATACTACTGATGGCAAGAATGCTAGATGAAGAAAATTAATATCCTGCTCTTTCCTCTGGGACATCTATTCCTATGGGCTAATAGGATGTTATATCCTCCCCCTAGCTAAATGATATCTTTTATGACATACCATGACAGTATGACCATAATCTTGATGACAAAGGGAAGACTTGTAGAGGCATCAGGGATAAACAGTTTAGCCAACAGAAGACAAAATGGAAAGATGCCACCTGACAAAAAACAGCCACAACTTGCCACAGCATCTCAGACAACTGTTGAGGTGAACAGATGAAAAATGCAATGCTTTAGCCTTTGCTACGTAGAGGTGTCAATAATACTACACAGAAGCGTCAATACAACATGATCTCCAAAGGAAATGTTACCTTAGATTTTTCCCTGTGCCCATACCGCAAGCCCAAATTTCAATTTTATTATTTTCCACTGTAAAAAAGGTAATTCAAAGCAGACTAATTTAAAACCCTCCAGTCTTCAAAGAATTTTTGTCAGGAATCCTGTCATTAGTCTTCAAGGCTCACTAAACACAAAAATCTCAAACCCTGCTAGGTACCTCACTGCAAGTCTTTACACAAAACAATCCAACAGTAGCACATGCTGTGAAAAACATCTTGCAAAGGAGTAGATCAATTCAGTTAGATACTAGGGTAAACACTAACATCTATTTTCAAGTAGCAGCTAAAGAGGTATTAAAAAGTGGAGTACCTCATTTGCACTTTGCTACATACCTGTTCCAAATGCCACAGTAGAGTGGACTAAACCTACACTTCTAGGTTCTGCAAGACAAATTACTAAAGAAGATTAGGATTAGACATTATTATCAATATTATTAGGAAATGTGAGTAAGAAAGTCACATTCACCTTATCTTTCACTGAATAAATCAAGTAAAACATAGAAATCCTTTGTCAAGCATATTTATACTTGTGACCAATGGAGCTGCTGTTCACCTTTCCTACTGCTCAAGAGTTCATCTAAAAAAAAATATTATAGAAATCAAATGACTTTATTTAAAATTAAGGGCATGGGAATGAGAAAGTATGCACAAAAGCACAAAGCTAAGGGCGTATGACATGGCTCCATACGCCTTTGTGATTTTCAGCATGCCATTAGCAGCCCAAATGAATCAGATTATGCACTGCCTGTAAGAGCTGTGCTACATGCTCAGCTGAGTCCTTCCAGACTGAAGACACATTCCAGTAATTACTGTATTGCTACTTATTCTGCTCTAATAGAAGAATTTTAATCAAGTTTCAGTTATTGTGCCAAAAAGCAGGTTCAGTTTTCCTGCAGCTACGCACGTTCCATTTTAGCCTTCTCTGTTGCAAGCAAAACCTCTTCTGCAAAAGGAAAGAGAGAAGAGAAGAGGGGGATGAGGAGGTGCCTTCCTAGATATCACCATCTCCTTATATTAGCAGATAAAACACTAAAATTAAAGCCAAAGAACTTCCTTTGCAGATGAAGACTGGCAATAGTAAGTTCTTCGTTTTTCCCCATCATAATATAATCATAATATAATTCCTTTTATTTATTGTAACTTCTCTGTTATGGTGTGCACGGGCTACACTCACAATGTTGTAAGGCCTGAATGCCCCAAAAGTCAGGCTCCAGAATCCATAATGGTTGAAAGACTGCCGAGTCAGTTGGAGATAAACACCCCCAAGGCTCCAGAATATGGACATTTTACTGAGTTTTCTATCCCATGGCAGGCTTCTTTTATTACTATGCAGATAAAAGAAGCTCAGCCATACAACATACTGAACGTAAATGCTTTTCAGCACCAGTTCCTGTTGGAGCCTGAGCTTTTTAGGAGCCAAAAGGCAGACCAAAAAAAAGACTATTCTTCATGTAAATTACAGAATCAGATGCTTCTTATTACTTTAATCCTAATTTTCCCCATTTATCTTGCTTAAATACATGCTACAAACTGATGAGATTTTCCATGAGCGTTAAGTGAACTTCTGTTAATATTTCATTATGTTACCCCAAATAAAAATGCCACTTCTATAGATTAAAAGAACTGTCTAACAAGTGACACTGCTGGAAAAATGCAGTATCTCTCTCACCCTGGCACAATGCTACAATGCTCTTTAACTCCAATTATACCCCATAATTAAAACACACACTTTCCAATTTCAAACTAAAATTCTAATCTCAGACCAAATACATCAGTCCTGTTGCTCTATTGGCTAGAATTAGATTAATTATTGCTTTCTCTTAATTACCTCTATGGAGACAGTGGTAATAACTGAAGTCCCACTGACAATTATGAGCATCTGCTGGCTGCCAGGGACAGATTTACTCCCTTACAATCCCAGATTCACGGCCAAACTTGAGATAATCGCACAGGTAGAGCTCCAGGCCTGCACAAGATGCCAATTTAACTAACGCACCTCAGTGAGAGGCAGTTTTTGCTCAGGTGGGCTGTGCCTGCATCGTGCAGATGCTGCATAACCACAACCTGCCGCCGGGACAGGCCTGAGCCCTTGCAGTGGGACTGGCGTTGTACCACGGCCCCCAGCAGCACCCCCGCCTCACTGCAGCACCCTGCTGCCTTGCACCTGGGCGAGACGGCTGTGTCTTCACCAAAAACAGCCCAATGGAGGTATTAAATCCAAAGCAAAATACACCAGATACAGCTTTCCATTTTAACAAGCAATACAGAATACTAAGCAGTAGAGTGCAGATCCGAAGTCCTCTCAGCTTTCATCGGTAACTTGTGAAGTGTAGTAGCTGGCTGTGGCTGCAATATCCTTCTCGGGTAATGAAAACGGCAGTGGGACTTGGAGCAGTTTCTGCTCACAGCTATCTCAACTCCCTCCAGTACTGTCCATGAAACCACCCCTTGCTTCCTAAAGGAAAGCTGCAGTTAAGGTGAGAAAACCGTATCAAAGGCAACACAGAAGACCTCCAAGCTCCTGCAAGTTTTCCTCTCACTCTGCAAGGAATTCTCTTCCTCACTTACAGCCTGGAACTTCCTGAGGACAACGTACAGTTTTCACAACATACTTCAAAGAAGAAAAGCTGTCAGCAATTCATTGCAATACCTCTGGAACAAACACTAACTGAAAAGAAAACAAGTCAAAAGGAAGAAGAACATCTTTCAACATTTTTGGCAAGAAAATCTTGTTCATCAAAGGAAAAGGCTTCCATTGAGTAAGTTACATTTTGATTTAAACAAATACAAAAAAAATACCATGGTCTACACTGAGCCCAGCTACTCTATCTTCCAAAGCTTTCTTCATTCCTTAAATTCCTTTCTTTTCTGCGGTGTCTTCTGCCCCAAACAAGGCAGCCCATCTTTGCCATCCTTTCTTTAAAAGTAGTAGCAATACATTAATAGTGCCAGCTCTGAGCTTTAACAGACTGGAGTAGAAATCACTGACAGTGTTTCCTGGGTAACTAACCATTAGCCATTTCCACAAATAGACAGAATAAAATAGTCAGTGGTGTAAGTAATTTCCAATTTTGCAACCTTCATTGAGCACAAATATCCAATTTAAGGTTGCTATTCTCAGATAACAATGCTGCCACTGCAGACTCCGCACTTCATTGTGTTTTCAGAAAGACTCCATCAACACAAGGGGGGCGAATCTGGAAAGCGATGAAGCTAAATGCTATGAAACTTCTTCCACTCCTGGCTAGACAGATAGACTCCTGCATCCTTTTTCCTCCCACACGCTCTCCCAGAGTTTCATTCTGTTGATCAAAACAAAGAAAGTAGAGCAACAACCACTAACTCATATTTGGATTAAATTTGTGCTACCAAATCACCAGTCACACTGCCTAGATATGTACCCAGTGTTTAAAACCTCCAGGCAGAGACCACTGCTCTCAATGCAGACATCTAGAGTGCCTTCCACGGGATGGATTTCCAGTATTCGAACTTTAGGAAAGAGGAGGATGGAAACACTAAAACACAAGAGCGTTTCAACATAACTGAAGCTGGTCAATGGGACAGACACTGCATTTAAATCCAGCTGGCACCACCTCTGCTTTGTGCCTGGATCTGGCTTCTACCAGTAGTAACACAGACAAGACAGGAGCACCAGGGACTCATTAGCACAGAGATTTCCCTCCACATACACAGGCAGTTAATGGGAACTGGAGCCAAACCAAGAGATCAGGCTTCTCAAAAAAAACACCCCTCCCAACAAAACGCAGCCAGAAACTGTGTGAGTGGGGAGCTTGTTCGCAATGCTTTTTACAGAGATACCCATCATTCCCAGGCTGCTATTAACAGCTATTTTAAGTGACAGATGATTCTCCTAATCTGCTACTCCACAGTTACATTTTCCTACTACCAATGCAAAGCCATGGCCAAGGACACCATCAATCTCTGTTGCCCAGAGGCTTAGCATTTAAAGGATTGTGATTTTCATTTTATTAGTTCAGCCTTTTTCAGGAAGCAGATTACGACAGGAGCTAGGAAAAGAAGCCAAAAGCAGCACAAGGACCAGGGCAAGCTACAAAGCAAAACTGGAACTACAAAGCTACCTGTTGTTTTGGAAAGGCCACTAATTAGTGACTTTCTGAAGTCACATGGAAAAATAAACACTTTCCCCTCACAGTCAAGAGCTCAGCCTATATGGATATTTTTTTTAGCTGATCTCATTTACATTGGTAGAAAGCATTTTTTCCCTAGAAAAAAAAGCAAGAAACGTTCTATTCTGTTCCAAAGTCCTATTTCAAAATAGTTTTCCATTTTGTACACCACTGTCTTGCTATAACTAGGAGATGCAACACATTCATTATGTCAAATAGCATGTGAAAACTGTATAATAATACAGTTTTAATTGCTCCCTTACAAACTGTATTTTCCCCCAGATTTGAAAGAATGAACAATGTCTCATGCTAGAAATAGACCTGATACCATAAGTGATACCATAAAACATTTATTAGATTGTTTTATAATTAATCTGTGATACAATTATAAAAGACATAGTGTTAAAAGGGATTTTCACCCAGATTTTGTAACGTCGTGGTGGTGCCTGTTACTGCATGAAATCCTCTTAGTAATATGGAGTTTAACTCAAGAAGTGACAATGTGCTGCTCAAGGAAATGAACTTGGAGTCAAGGTCCTGGCACTCAGCTCCCAGCCACCCTGTCCACATCAGGTGCAAATCCATGCAAATCCCACCGTTGTCTGAAAGCAGCTACAGTGCATTGAGGTGCAACAGCAGAAAGACAAGCTAGCAAGAGTGGCTACAAGAAAGCAGTAGTAACCCAGCCGTCCCAGCTAATGCAAGCACATTCAGAGTCAATTTTCCATCCCTGCTGCTTGCTGCTGTTTCACACACCTTCCCCACGCTGGAATCTGGCTCTTGTGCCAGCTACCACCCAAAAACAGGGCTTCTGGTCCAGCACTGCCTGAGCTCCTCCAGCAAAACAGGCTGGTAAAGAAGTGGCTGCTGCCGCCAGGCATGCTCACTCTACAGGCTCCGGTACTCAGGAATTACTAGCTTCTATAACTGGGCTGCTGGCCATTCATACAATGTAAAACTTTAGAGTTCAGATTTACGCTTCATCTCGTTTGCAGGACTTGTCTTAGTGCTCTCACAATATATACCACCTCCATTTGAACTTCAAAGAAATACAAGGAGTATCACATCATTTGCTAGGTACGTGTTTTAGACAATGAACATGAATATAGAAACAATTGCTCAGACTTTTTTTTTCGCAAAGAGCAATCTGAAAGAGCAGTGCTCCCAGTCAGCCTTTGAAGGCAGTGTTTGTTAGAGAGGTAACAACCATAACAGGCATATACTGTTTATCAACATGCCAAAAGCCATTTAAAAAAAAGCAGCTTTAATGCAGCGCAGAACAAGTATTTGGGTTGAAATGTCATTCCTCTATTTATCTCACTGAGTGAAGTATATCAGTTTCATATAAGACCACAATGAAACCATTAAAAGGCATGAAGGAAGTACAGTAAGAGGGATGGACATCTCATGCTAGAATCCATGGGCTGCAGCTACTACTCTCCACAGCCCTCCGTAACATGAAAAGCAGCTATTTCCCAAGCTCACAGAAGCCATCGTTCCTTCATCAGTCCATCCACTTTGTGAGACACTGCTCCCTCTCCTCCACCTTCCCCCTGCTCTCCCCCTTAGTCATAGATGGGGGAGCAAGACAGACATAAACCTCTTGCACTAGATACACAACCACAGAAATGGCAATATGCAATGCTGGCAGATTCACCATCTGACAAAGTTCTTCTCCTCGTTCAGCTAACACATACCAAGCTCATCCATGTGAGACCAAGTCAAGAAGCTGTGCTCCGAGTTGCACTGTGCTGTCCCAGCTGCCAAAATAAGCCCAAGACACCAGAGGCACGCACCTGGGGAGCAGGCTGAAAGGCTCTGTCCACAGCGCACAACCATGCGTCTAGACAAGGAATGTACTTTCTCCATACGTAATCCCTAATTAGTATTTCAGAGGATGAGTACACAAACTGCCAGCAAACACAAAGATAGCTGGAAGTCACTTGCACACTAAAGCAGAGAGTTGAAATAACCCCTTCTGTCTTAAAACCATCATAGTCCTGTGTTAAATGCATGCAACAGCATCAACAATTTTGTAAGCTTTTCTTCAAGCCATGAACTTAATCACAAAAGCAGATGTGTCACTGGGCACATGTACTGACTGACACATATCCCTCCCCCTTCAAATTAACTGAAAACACTGGCATTCACATCACTTCGAAGAATGCCAATCCAACAAGGTATTTTTTGTAGGAGAACCAAGTTGTACATCAAAAGGAAATGCCCCAAAAGCTGGGACTCTTAAGCAGCTTTTTCTTATGTTACATGCAGATATTGAACCATTGATCAAATACAGAAATAAATCTTATGTTCACAACAAACTCCTCCCTACACAGATCTGTGGAGGATGTTATATTTTACTACGAGTAGGAATGTACAAAGAGGGAGAATTTCAACAAGCTTGCAAAATCTCAGAACAAGATTTTTCTGTTTGCAAAATAACTTACATTTCAGACTATGCCAAGAAACCCACTGCATTCTCTACAGCTACATAGTGCTCCCCCTCCACATGCACACATGCCTAAGTTTTACATGCTTCCCCTTACCCATATATTTTTTTTTTCCGATCTTCCACAACTTCCCACTTCCTCATTTGAGGAATAATTGTTTCTTTCAAGAATTTTTAACACCCTATTTTCCTGCAGGCAGAAAGTTGTGCAAACAGTATTTCAGCTATTACTAGGACTGGATCTGACCCGACATCTAGAGAGGATTTTCCCAGGACATGCAGGAATACAGTACGGCTGAGAAGAGAGAAGAAGCCTAACTCTTCAGCAATATTCTGGGGCCAGACTACATAATTATCAAACATTTCTCTATCAGAAAAATAAGCTGAGTGGATGAAGAGTTTACATGGACTTGCACAATTATGCCAGATTGTTAGTAGCTCCTACAACAGTTGGTTGCATGTGAAAAAGTAAGAAATACATAGCAAATTTATTTTAGCATCTTAGCCAAGAAAGTAATGTGGTTTTCACTTAAAGTTGTTTCACACTAAACAAACATGGCCAATTAAATACGATCTGTTTTCATGCGTCCTGCTAAGCACAGCCCAGAGAACACCAGCAGATTTAACCACTATGCAGTTTCAGCAGCACTGATAACAAAGTGCAAGACTGACTAGTCCTTATGATGCCCTTACAAAAGTAATGCGAAAAGAGCTACAAGAAAAGAGGGACCCAGAAAATTCAACTACACACAAGGACAACACGCTTGCTATCAGCAACAGCTGGCTGCCACTTCTGAGCACTTCCAGGATAAACATGCATTTCCCTCAGACCTTTGACCTGGGCATGTGCTGCTGAGCAAACAACCTCGGGCATTACAGGCACCAGTTGTTCCCTGTGTATTTTCAATCTTGTTCTACTTTATTTCTTAAAGACCTATTTTATAGGCCTACTTTTGAGGAGGGTATCAATGCCAACTGAACCAGGCAGAAGCTAAACACATTTATCTCCATTTGAAGAATTGCACTGGCAATCTTCACTGAAAAGGAAATGATGGTAAGTGTCTGTCAGAAATTCTGTCATTCCTATGGACACTATCAGACTATGTCAGCAAACTCAATTAATAAAAATGCTAATAGCTCCTATTTGCTGTTCCTTGTGTCTCAAGGATCCACAAGGATCTTTGAAAGGAGAAAACAAATGCAAAGATGAAAACAGCTGAAAAGTAACGTAGAAGCTAACACTAGCTGACAGCAAAATCCAGCATAGGATCCATAGATGTTACCCTGGAGGGGCTCAAGAACATTTTTATGCTGTAGATTGCATCTAGACAGGGAGCATCCCGTGAATCACTCTTGCTTCTGTTCATGACCCTGTGGAACTTCTCCCTTCCAAACACAGTCATAACATCCTCACGCACATTATTACAACTGCTTAAAGGAAATCAGTATTAGGAAATGACATTTTTAGATACAGTTCTGTATCAGGAAACGAGAAAAACAGCCAACACTCCAACAGAGCCAAACACGGCCAGGCCATACTAGCAAATGCTCCCAAAAAATCACAATTTGAGAACCAGTATTTTATACCCTCTACTATCATTTCAAAGCCATACAAAATCTACTCTCTGGTACTTCACAGGGGAATACATCTGGCCTGATCTTTAAACTAAAAGAAGGTAACTACAGCTCTTTTTTTTCCCCAATGCAATAGCTTTGGAATTCTCAAAATAGTCCTAACACACGCAATACTCTAGGTATCTTAATGCTAAGGATAAAAGAATACAGTGTATTTGATGCTAAAGTCACAAAGGGAGCTTTATTAACCTATGTTTCAGTTCACTTATGTTTAATATACTAATTCTCTTAAAAATGGAAGTAGAACTTCTTTCCCCGCATTCACTTTTGGTTTTCTAGGTTATTATTCTCCTGACATTACTTTCAAAGCAGCAACTTGCTTTTATATATCTCAGTCAACAACATACAATACTAATAAATACTTCCAGACCATTTCGTGTACTTTTTTCAAATATTCCTGTCTTTTACCGTAACCTACCATTGCTAAATACCACTATGAGGTGTTAATTTTCTAGCTACATTTCACAGTACAGACCACCATGTACTCACACAATAATACGGATTTTTGCTTGTTTTTAAACAGGCATTTGCCTGATAGCCTGATCTCGGTCTTGTCCTTTCTGCAGAGTATGTGGTATTCTTACAGTTACAGCTAGAACGATCCATCCATCCCAGGCTGGCTTCTAAACATTCAAACAACAGCTGATTTTAACTGGAGTTCTTCTGAAAGGAATGAGGTATTTTTTAAGAAAAATTTATGACATTACATTCCTTACAAAATTGACACATGGCGCATGTGGAAAGGGTTTTAGGTAGAGTTCAACAGAGAAGAACAGCCCATTCTGGCTGTTGACAATTTGCTGCTGTAATATGCCAGGCAACCCAATACACTAATTTGGGAAATGTTCTGTTTTACTTTGTGGAGAATCCAGACAGCAACAAAATGGATTGGTAAAACCATTATTCTCTGCTTGCTATCATTCGAGAAAAAGCATTTATGAGGAGGCAAGCTACCTGTCTTAATTCTGCTTATCTTTGTTATTTGCAAATTAACAGTAGCAGCATTAGTAAAACATACTACAAAGAAAATTGCACTTGTCTTAGCTTGTGCTGTAACAATGATTTAGTCATCCTCTTTATTCCTGGATATCAGGAAAAGGTTCTTCAAGGAGAGGGTGGTCAGGCACTGGAAGAGGCTCCCCAGGGAAGTGGTCATGGCACTGAGCCTGCCAGAGTTCAAGAATCGTTTGGACAGCACTCTCAGACACGTGATCTGATTTTTAATATATATATATATATATATATATATATTTGGGAGGGGGGGGTGTCCTTTGGGGACCCAGGAGTTGGACTCAGTGATCCTCGTGGGCCCCTTCCAACCCAGATATTCTATGATTCCTATTTTACAGTTAAAGAAAAAGAAACAATAAACAACACTATAAACTGCATAGAGATTTTTGGATGAAAAAGTTTATACGACTGCAGAATATTTATTAAAGGGTAGCTGACAGAAAAGAGACTTCTAAGAATCTTAGATAATAAAAATTGGTTAATTAAATGTAAACAATTTGATAGTTACACTACAAAGATTTACATTTGTCTTGTACAGTTACAGATCAGCTCCATCCAATAGTCCAGGTACAGACTGATGTGGTTGGCCAATGTTTCCCAGGTAGTTGCAACACAGACTATTTATTAGCTCCTGCCAAGGTACAAGACATTTTTTCTAGTGGACTGTAACAAAAAGGGGATGAATTAGGACTACACAGATAAATTACTTTTAACACCAGACAATACAGTACATATAATCCCACATCAGGATGAAGACAGATCCATTCCTGATGATGGGAGGGTTGCCTTGTGGCTTATTCTTACAGTATTTGACAGCTGAAGGAGTCTTACTCACCATCAAGTTAGTTAGCACAAGAGTGAAATTGATACAGAAATTATAGCATATCTTCTGACAGTCATTCTGGCACAGCTGCCTCTCTGTGCCTGACACTACCAGTACACTTCATCTCTGTGCACAACTGCTTAAAAGCTCTTTGCTGCTCTCCAGACCTCATAAAATTTGGAAAATTAAAACAGATACCAACGGAAAACTACATAAAAAAAAAAAGCTGTATTTCAAGCTTCCAGCTCACAGCTAATGTAACTACACAGTGCTCACTTAAATGCGCCTGTTGCAGAAGGACTCCTGGGAAGCCTGCTCCAATCCCTGATGTCCTAGAACAGAGCAGCACACAGAAAGACAAGTCTTGTGTCACGCATGCTACATACTTCAGATATTTGAATGGCACCCTCCTACACTCTCCATCTTGGTCAACATTCTGTCTCCCTTGCTTCCTATCCTTTTGTAGCCAGTGGGGTCACGTTTTAAGTCTGAAGAGCACCAGAAACGTTCTCGTGCCAGTCAGTCAGCAAGACCAGGACAGCAACGAGCTTCAAGCAGCTGTTTGCCAGCTGAAGGCTTCAAGATGCCAGCGCTGCACAGAGCCTCGATTCTTCGCCCAGCATCAGCCTGCAGCTGGCAAGCAGGGCAGAGGAGGCAGGCAGCATGCGTGCCCTGGCACCCCATGCCTCGCTGCAGGCCCCAGGTGGATGGAGGGAACTGCAGCAAAAATGCTTCTCCACCTCACTCCCACCTCCGGTTTTAGAGACAAATATTAAAATACATTTCAGCCCATTCATTGCTGTACTCAAGCTGACCTGTATGCCAGATAATGATGAATTCTCCTCCACACACCATATTTACAACAAACAACGTGAAGTTTTACAACTCCTTTTCACAATGGAATATTTCATGGACAGTTTCACTGAAGACCGAGTCAGATGTGCACACAGACATGTCTACTTTGAGCTAAGCCTGAAAAGCACAGGAAGAGTAGGAAGTTTTTCTAACTGTGAGCTCTCCCCCAGCACTTTTCTGCCCATTTTTCAGACATAATTAAGCAGTATTGTCGGGAGCCTCAGCCTCTGCTCAAGAACAAGACAACTTGTCAAGGAGAATGCTTTTCTTTGTCCTTAACTCTCATGTTGTGCAGCTCATTAGTTTTCATTCAGATTAGCGAAGAGAAAAGCCTTCTCCTCCTTCCCAAGATCAAGGTCTGCTCCCGCTCGTACTGTGTTGTACAATATAAGTCTAACCTTGCTAGTTTTAGAAGATGTAAGATTAACTTTTCAATCCTGTTCCTGCGATGTATCTGATACTTTGGCTACAAGAGAGCTCTCTGTGCTAGCGTATGCTGTGTTCATCAGGGTTGACTTATACCTTAAAATTATTCAATATGAACTACTTGGTATATTCAATCCTCTGAGAAGGGGTCGAGTACAACAGACTTGGACCAGAGGAGCTTAAAGTGATTTTCGTTAATTAAGCCATTACTTCTATTTTAATGTTCTTGCAAGGGCTTGGCAAGTCTGCATTTGACACTGAGTGGCAGCTTACAGAATGCTCTTCTCTTTCCAAACACACAGCCTGAAGAGACATTAATTTGTGCTTTCACAGATTCACATTCACCCCATTCACACTTATTGAGATACTTAAAAATAAGAAAAGTATAAATCAAAATGCTTCTAAGCCTGTCATCACCTCTACCCTACATATTTTATGCTTGAGCAACCCCACCAAACCAAATAGACAGTACCTCTTACATTAGAAACTGATTCATCAGTCTCAGCAAAGGCAAAAACTTAAAGCTATGAAACCAAGGAGTTGTACCAGGTACTTGCATCTAACAGGAAGAGCATAACAGTTTTATGAGCTTTAATTGAAGCTGATTGCCTGGGCTGTTTCTCAAAGCTGGAGTCCGAACAGAAGGTTATTTATCACTGCAGTCATATGCTACAGTCCTTACTCACGGAAGGCTTACACTTGCAGAGCAATTAATTACTGTTTTGCTAATTCTTAATAGTATCAACGTAACAGAAGTATCTACCACAAAGCTGAGTTAGATCATGCACCTCTAGGTGACCATAAAAAAAAAAAAGTTGTTTTTCAAGAGGTGTATGACCTCCCAAAAAAACAAATTTCTCAAAGGGACAGAGGACTGGGAAAAGAGGTTTGCCGTTTACCACATAGGAAGGCTGGCTCTACGCTATGAACATCTGTCATGCCAGTCAACACTGCAGAGAAGTTGAATCTGCCAATGCACACAGCTGACGGAAAAGGACTGTATTGTGGCTTATCTTCCCCGACACAGCCTTTTCAGAGCCACCTGGACTGAACTGTGGCAGAAGCACATTTTTGCTGTGACCCGTGCCTTGCAGGCAGGACATATGAACGCAGCTACACAAGCGCAACTTCCCAGCATGGGCCCTGTTTGTACCACAGTTGTGCTAGCAAAGCCTCACGTCCACCTACCACACCAGGTGGGGGACAACAGAAAACAAACAAAAACCACTGGAAATAACATAATCATACAGACCACAATATCCTATAGACACAACTTGCGTAAAGCTCGCTTCTGCTGTTCAGGAAAAGGGTTTTGCCACAGAAGCAAAAGAAATTCCTTGACTAGGGCGACCTGCCCTCTCTGAACAGCTGTGCTGGAAGGGCAAAGCCTCTGTAGGGCAGCCTCTGTGGGGAGCTCCTTGCCGTGCCATGCACTTCTGTGCCCTACAGCTCTGCCCCGCCACAGGCAAGACGAAGGCCAGACCTGCTGCCAGACAGTGAAAATTACATGATAGTCTCCAATCATTTGTAAACCTGACCACAAAACCTGTCAGCTGTATCTCTGCCACAGATAACCCACAGAATAACTCAAACTTAGCACAGGAAAAAAGCTTTATTTCTTCAATAATAAATCTTCAAGTTCAATAATAAAGCATTTTTTTTTGGTATAAACAGAAGCTCTAAAGACCAGCACTATTAAGGCCTTTAAATCCTGAAGATGCAAATATACAGCATGATTAATTCAGTTCACCTGAACTTTGAATTACTCTACAATAGATCTGCAAGCAGGAACTGTCATTTTCCACTGCAGACCGGCATAATCCAGCTCTTTTGTTGCTCAAGCAAAGTGAGCACAAGCCCTCAGACAACACAGAAACACTGGCTAAATGCCACTGAGGATGCACTGCAGCAGTACAGCAATGTCAGCAGCCTTGCTTACCAAAGGCAACTTTGTTTTATGTTGCTATAATGGCTCACAGTGGAGATATGCACTATCAGCAAAACCTGCCACGAGTAAAAATTCCAGTAAGACACTACAATTTTTAAGGCTTTATAGCTGCTAATGGTCAGCACAGGTTTGGCATAAAGTGCCTATTCACAGCTTTCAGCCACACAGCTTTTCTTCTGGTAAGACCCTGAACGTCTATTACCATAGCCTCCTCCTTTTTTGCCTCAAACAGTAAGAAGCCTACATGAATTCAGCTTCAAAATACTATTCAAAATAATATCATAATTAACTGTAAGTTATACACAAATGTATGGGGCTTTTGTTCAAATTCAAGAGATTTTCATCTTTTCTTCTTCACATCACTGTGATTATAACCAAAAAGGACTGAAAAAGACCTGTGGGATATCTTAAATGGTATATGTATGCATACGCAATCTTTATATATACATATATATATGGTAGCTAACATATATACTAAGTATAGTTTATCGATGCTCCATACCCTCACATTCATTATCACCGAACTGCTTAAGCTTGAACCATATTATTACTATGGCTACACCGTCCCCGAGTCTCAGGCCCCTCCAAGTTACAAACCTCCCTCCAGTTTGCAGACCGTTAAGACACCGCTGTGTCACTACCACCCCTCAAAAGCAGAACTCCCATATTTTTGTCATATTGACGTATTAAAAACAGAACAATCTCATGCAAGGAGTCCAGCTTTCTTAGAGCTCCATTAGCTCCTTAAAGCTCCATAGCCTTTTCTGCTATCGGATTCATCGCGTTTGACAGTGAACCAGAACTATGCACAGAAAGCCAGGCAGGCTGCCCTCAGTCCCTCAAACAGTAACGTTAATGGTCCCCAAACACATATTAAGATTGCATTCAGCTCTCTTCCACACCCACATGCCATTAGCAGTCCACTTTCAGTTACTGTGAATTAATAAAGTTTTTCTCCTCTTCAACTGATGAGCTTGCCAACTTTTCTCACCTGAAAACATTCACACAGAAAAACAAAATCCTGTTACCAATCCACAATCTCATATAAAGTACCATTTACAAGTAAATTCAAAACGGTTCTCAAGAATTCATCTACCCATGCTGTGGGGAGTTAAGCAATTACTCATTAGCAAACACAGCATTAGTATCTAACACTGACAAATACAAAAATTACCATTCAAAGTTAATATGTAATCTGTAGTCTCCTGTGACTTAAAAAAAGGTGATCAAAAGCAAGTATGTTTAATAACAGGCTATTTCGGCTGTACCTTTATTTGTCACACTTCCTCGGCATTCTCCACCCTCATCCTTACCAAGCAGTTTCATAATGCTTAACACTGAATTATCCAGTCTGAGGCAGAAGGAGAGAACCATCTCACTTAAGAATCACTTCAGTGAGGCAAGAGACAAATTAAGGATCATTCAGCTTGTTTTACCAAATCTTGTTCCACGTCACTGACTAAAACATCCCTTGAACAGAATCACATATTTCACCTTTTCTCCTTTGTTTTCCCAAGGACTTACTGATTGTGCACGTATCAGTTATAACCTGTGTCTAATTTCATAAAGTTGGGGTTGGCAGGGTGGTTTTCTGGGTGGGACTGAGGAATGGGCAGCATACAGGGACTACGCACTTTTCTGAGTATGAGACCTCAACGTGATCTCCATTCTCATAACTTCACCAAATACCTGGAGAGCAGACAGCTTGTTCCACTTATAAACAGCCAAGCTATTTAGAAACTAGTATCTGTGGAACACCCCAAACGAATTGTTTAATATTAATGTCACTCATTTGTAAATCATGTCATCATTTACAAACATGCAGCCTAATATGGGAGCCTTCACTTCAAGTTTCTCCATTAAAACTCCCATTTTATTTCACAAGATGTAACAAAGTGAGCTTAACATGCCTATATCCATACAAAAGACAGTGACAGTCCAGCACATTCAATATCTTTTTCAGCCACATTACTACTACCCCTACTCCAGAAAAATGATGCTCAAAGTGACTGTGGCGTGGCTGTGCTATGTAAAAGAACTGAACGCAGGTTTTCCAAGCAGCTACACAGGGCAGCACTCAAATGCTTTACATTAAAATACGCAGAAGAAATTTTTAAAAAATAGCCAAGACATCTCATACTAAGAACCATACATCATAAAACACTTTCTCTAGTCTGGTTTTTCCTCTATTTGAGACCCCTGCTTCTCATGAAAGCCTGGATTCAGAAAGCCATGTCAACACAGATAGCATCTGGCTCTGCTCTGTACTCAGACTTGGACTGCCTGAGGAAGCACTCGCTGTACATACAATACACAACTTTCATGCTAACAATCTCTGAGGCATTTCAGTCAAACACTACAAACCAGCTTGAATACTGTGACTGCTCTTGTATTTCTACTGACTAATTGGCTTTCCATCTCTGCATAGTCTGACGCACTCATTCTATCAGCATTTGACAACGTAATGGCAAACTAACAACCTTCAGGCACTGCTTTCTTAGTAGAACTAAATGAGACCAATGCACACGTAACCCTGCCAAGAATTAAGACAAGGGCCTCCAGAAAGTAACTCTCAGATCCGTATTTGATTCTTCAGGCTATACAATTGGGTCACATTGCATACCAGACAGAAGATGGAACCTGTAATTTATACTCCTTTACACACTGTAATTTCTATGAAATCATACAAAATGCGAGCCTCAGCAAAACAGGTTCGAAGAACTTTTAACAACGTTTATCTGTTAACTTTATTGAGGATACGATTTCTTCCCAGCTTCCTTCTCCCGTACACTCGATATACATCAACAGGCTCATCTTCCCTTAAATCAAAACTAAGCACTTGCGGAGGAGACATTCGTTTCCTAACAATACCTTACACAAGATACACGCCATCCAGCACTACTGTACAGGACAAGACTGCTCAACTACAGCCACGAAAAGCAAGGAACCCTCAGTTCTCCCAACGACGCACAAAGAAGCCTTGCTCTGCTTTCTGCATTTCGCAGAGGGGCTCCCGGCTCTCCCCTCGCCCCGCCAGCAGCGGTTTGTGCCCCCCTGCTCCGCCTCCCACCTGCCCGCTCCGCAGCGGGGGCGCCCGCGCTGCACTGGGCGGCCGAGGCCGAGATCCGCCCGGGCCCGGAGCACAGCCGCCGCCGCGCACGGTCCCCGCCGGGATTTTTGCTCCTCTGCCCCGCCGAGCCCCCCCGGGGCGGCCGGGCGGCCCCTCGCTGCCCCCGGGCGCTCGGCGGCAGGTGCCGCCCGTGTCCCCCGTCCCTCCCCCGAAGCCCCCCGCGTGCCGCCGGGCGGGGGCTGTGTCCCGGGTAGCTCTCCGGCGGTGTAAGGGACATAGACCCGGCGGCAGCACTTACAGCCGTCTCTCCTGCGGCTGCAGCTGCCGGTGCATGGCTAGGGAGAAGCCGAAGAGGCTGCCCGGCTCGCCTCGCCGCATGATCACGCGCTCTGTGTCCAGGTTGAAGGCGCCGGCCAGCCCCGGCAGGAGGGGCAGGTACAAGAGGAGCGCGGCCGCCATCTGCGCCTGCCGGGCACGGGAAAGCCGCCACCGATCCGCCGAGCGCCGCCGCTCCCCCTCTGCGCCCCGCCAGCCCCGCCGCACGGAGCCCGCCCCGCCTCGCCCCGCCCGGCCCCCGAGCGGCCGCTCCCGCCGAGCAGCCCCGCGCCTCCGCAGCGGGGGCGGCACAAAATGTCCGCCGGCCCCCGCCCCGGACGGCACGGCACAGCCCAGGGCGCCGCCCCGCCTCCCTCGCCCCCAGCCCCTGCTCCTGGGAGGTTGGAACGGAAAAGAAAAGCGGGCTGCGGGCATGGGGCCGGGGCTGCGGGCCCCGGCGGCTACGAGCAAAGGGGCCGGGCGGTGAGCACCTGCAGCCCCGCCTTCTCAAGGGGCTGCCCGACAGGGCTGCGGTCTGCGGTCCCCAAACGGCACAGCACGAGGGAAAAACAGTCAGCGACTTTGTACCTGTGTTTGCCAGACTCTTTAGACAGCACCTGGGAACGCGCTTCTTTAAACCTCACTCCTTCACAGCCTTTCCAATCCTTAAACGGGTTACCCTTACGCTTCAAGTGTTTGAAAACACTACGTGGTTTGGGATCCCCTATTTTATCTCATGCTTTCACCCGTAGTTCCAAAAGAGTAACCTCACTAATTCAAAGTGCAGGTGTACCTCAGTGCACTTCATCCACCCAGGAGAGGGGCTCAAGCTGTTAACCTAGTCTTGTTTTAGGGCTCTGGTTTAGGGAAGCGAACACAAGGTCTTGAAACCTTTCACCTGTCAAGCAGCATGACAATACTTTTTTTCCACCAGCATCTGAGACAGGAGAAGGGAAGCTTTTTTCCCCCCACAAGATTCCAGAATAATAATAAAAGAGATTTGAGCCCTCACACATGATAATACTCCAAATAATTTCTTCTGGAACAATACCATGCTACCAGGGAGTAAATCCAGGCTACTTTTTCCAAAGTAATTATTCTAGGATAACTCCATGTAGAGACAAGTCTTTGGCTCAAGACCAAAACACCCTTGATCAAAAGAGAGGAGAAAACACACCAGAAACGTGCATCTAATGTGGAAACAAAGCATGTTGTTAAATTAGGCTCCCTGATATTTACTGCTATTAGGAACCTTCCCAGCTTGCTCCTGCCTCAATCATTCCAAGTCTTAATCCGGTGTTCAATCACTTTGCAGTCACTGCCATGGCAGAAAACTGTACTGGCATGAACACTGCCCTACAGTTTCACTGAAGGCTCATAGAGGGAAGGGTCCCAGTCTAATTACAATAAAGTAGGCTTACTCAAATCCGTGTATTTCACAGTAATTAGTAAAGATTTGAAAACAAGTCTTTTTAAAACAGTGTTGATGTCTGTACCAAAATCTTAGCAATGTTCCCTTCAGGACCATTTAAACTCTCATGCTATAATACTCTTACAGTAACTATAGTTACTGTAAAAGTAATACTTGTAACTCCTGTTACGAGTCACGGTACTTCCATGCTGTATCCTGAGCCACATGAATTACTCTGGCACATTAGGTTCATCTGACATCTGCCTCTCCCTCCCACCAGTGCTGCCTGGGCATGTTTTACCTGTTTGTTGTTACCCATACATGTTTCCCTTCAGCAATGTCTTTCTCATCTCCAGATGCAGTAACACACATTCCAAGACATAGTTATATTAAAGCCTGTCTCAAGTGACCACAGCAGGAACAACAAAAATAGACTGCATAAAGGGTGGAGCAGAAGTGCGCACAAACAGCTTAGAGTTACCTTGGATCTCATCATTTTGTACTATTTTAATTTGCTGCATGTGAGGAAAGGAAAAAAATGTTTGAAAAATGTCTATTTCCTTCCTTTGCCCTTCCTCAAAAAAAATGCTGTGGATTATAGATAATTAACACATACCTCAGCAATTCCTTCATGCCATCTCTGGATAAAGGGGGACCAACATTAGGCATGATGACCAATTAAACATGACCACGCTGCTATGCGTAACATGGCAATTCTAAGAAAGGCAATGGCCAGATCAAAGCTGAGTAGCTGAGTGTCTTTTTTATTATCTATATTATATATAGATATAACAACTGCTTTGCTGTAGCCAAATTTTGAAGCTGCCTGCTTATTAATGGTGGGTTGGTACACAGCCAAAGTTGGTCTCCTGCTGTGCCTACATATTTAGCTAGCCTTAGTACTAGCAATACTTTCCTCCTCCATACAATTGTGTAGTTAATTAAAAAGGAAAAAAAATATTTTCTGGAAAATATAGAGGTGGGATGGAAAAACTAGTGCTTGGCAAGACATTTTAGGCTTTCCCTAAAAGGAGGGCAAGGAAAAATGCTTTATATTTCTGAACTTTTATCATTTATATGAACAACACATATTACGCAAAGAAAAACAGAGCTCGTGGAATCTCAGCTGTGAAGCTTTAATGCAGCACATCAAATGGTCCTAAAAAAACAAAATATGTAAACATCCCCTTCGCGTTTCATTATAAAAAAATGCTTGATTTTATAATTGATGTAATTCCAGACAAGAAAAATTGATACAGGCCAAAGAGGTTTGGTTTATGGTGCAAGTTCTAAAGCTATAAAGTTGTTTCAGTTTGGAAACTGAAACTAGATTTAAGAGTTAATAGCCTGAATCAACCTTCTGGATGATTTCTCCTGCATGCAGTACACACACACTGTGTAAAACCACTTTGTTCTCCAAATTATTTACCTTTACTGAACGGATGCATCTCAACAGCTACAGTAAACACTTGAATTTTTATGCAGCCAGGCTATTTTTGCTCATATATCCTCTATGGCTGTTATGGTTCTGTGTTAACAATGATGTTAGGACTAGCAAACAGCAGTGCAGGAGAAAAAGGTGCTTACAGCAGTAGGGGAGATAAACTACTCAATACCATATAAACAGAATGTTTTTCTCTTGAGTAGTCTAAAAACCAGAATGTTTAAGTAGTTATATTTACACACTTGGTATTAGCAATTGTACAGAACTGATCCACATCATATTTTCTATTGGTAACTGAAGATAGTAAAAGAAGAGATTGAGACAATCTTTCTAAAAAGATTCCTAATATACATTTTTTTACTCTTTTAAAATCAGATGAACATCAATTCCTGATTAAGATGTTGCTATGTTTTTAAAACTTGTATTTTTTTTCAATGTCTAAAACAACTATAGACATAATTCTGCCATTCTATACTTGTTTGCAAAATGAAAACATACTGCCTCCGTAGATAAATTGTTGAGAATTTGACATATTTCCTATTTAAAGTTTTTTAATCTGGACTTTTTATCATTGTGTCATGGTTCTAATGTTAAGTTTATAAATAGTAAATGAAGTGTTACACAAATAAGTGAGTCAAAGGAAAAAATTCTGTCCAGACCCCGAATTTCGGCTAACGCTGCAACCTGCATTACATAGCAGGTCCTTAAGCCTTTTACTAGAAGAGAGTATTTTTCCACCCAAGTTGTCAGGTACATTCCTTAAGTAGTTTCAGTATGACCAGCCCGAACTGTTTGGAGAGTAAACATCTTTGTAAACATACCAAGAGGAACCTTCTGCCCGTAGCTAGGCAGAGATCAGAGAAATCCTGGTGACAAATGGGAATTAAATAACCATAGTTTGGATTGCTGTGGAAAGAATTAAGAATGTTCCTTCAAAATTACTGATAACTGAAGTATAAAGGCACAGTCATCTTGAACATATCCCTGTATTCTAATTCATTGGCCACGTAGGGGAGGGGGGGCTTACATGGTAGCGTAAGGGCAGCCTAAGCTTAAACATCCTTATACACAATATGGGCCCCTTTGAGGAGGAAAATAGAAGCTTTACTAACAAGATATCCACAGGACCTCCCTGAAGACTCTCCGCAGGAACTCAGGAAGTAAAATGAGTCTTCATGGGACCCATTTTAACTCCATCGAGAGCCAAGAAAATACTTTAAAAAATCATTACTCAGGACAAAACACTTTTGTTCTCCTAGCATACACAGACTGACTAAAGGGTCTTTGGCCATCATCCAAAGCACAACTCCACCCAACCTTGATAGCACCTACCTCCAAGAGCTGCACTGGGTGCTAGACACACAGGGCACAACCTTGGACAAAGTCTGTAGAGAACAAGACCAGGAATTACAGTCACTTGAGGTATCTGGTCTCTAGGTCACTCTCCAGCCTATTGTAATAGCACTGTGTAGCTGAGACCCCTTGCACCAAACTGGTGGAGGCAGCTGCTTGTTCATTACCACACTTGTTACACCTGCTCCCCATCAGGGCCTGGATCAGACCCAGCTGTGAGGGCAGCCAGCTGGCTGCTCAGCATCCACACAGGAGGTAAAGCCCAGTCAGAGTTTGCACACAGGTTTCCAGTGGTTGTTAAGAACCATGGAAAAGAAAGGGAGAAAAAAATACATCTCATCAGTTTGAGATTCTGATCAGAAATCTGACTTTTTAAAAAACAGAATCAATTTTATATTTTTTTTTCCTGTCTGTAACAATATTACAGTTTTGGTTATACAGCCACCACATTCGCATGTGCCAACCAAACTGCATCTGCCACTAACTCATCAGGAGCGGTGTTCAAGACATGTTCAAACACAGCGTTCAGACTGTTGGAGGCAAAGCCAAGAGAGGCTGCTTCTCTGGATAAGGTCTAGAGCTGTAGCCTCTAGTTTCTTTACTAATTAAAAAAGACTTAAGTAAAAATCTAACAAATGTATTTACTTTTCTCTTTAGATTAACACCCTGATTTCTGATGAACAATCTGAACAATCAGCTGGAACTGAGCACTGCAGTCCTTTTTATTTTTATTTTTTACTTCCTTTGGATCACCATTTTAAAATACTTTTCTGAACAATATCTAGTTTTTATTAATCTTAGTCTTTTAAATCAATACATAATGAACATGAACAATGAATTGAATAAATCAAATCTTTTGCTACGTTAAGTCTCAGTTAGTAACATGCTCTGTGATGTTGCAAATTTCAATTATTCAAAGACTGTAGAAAAATCCTAAATAAAGTCTGTGAAAGTTCAGTCCATTCAGATTTGGGCTACTGTCTCAGTGAAAATTGGGTCATTCTCTCCCTGCTTTACCTGTGTGTGAACAGTAGTTATGTGAAGGTTGAGGACTCACTGTAGTTCTCAAACTCCCTGCTGAGCAATGCAACCTTCAGTTTCTGGAGCTTCATAAGTTACTAAACAGAAACGGTACAAAACAGAAACAAAGGAATCTTTTACCACCATGCCAATCTACCCATGGTGCTATTTTATATGCAAAAACTTTCACGCTCTCATTTAGTCCAACAAATTAAGAAATTAGGAAAAAAATCCACAAATTAAGAAAATCTGTTATCCAAGGAAGAATTTTTAAAAATACCAGTTATTTATCGAACCACAAAATGTGTACATCCACCAAAGGAAAAAGACTAAGGATTGTCTATGCATGCAGTAATTTCCGATTAACTGCTTCTGTTTAATTATTAAACAACAAAGCTAAGCTTAAAAGGAAGAAGATTTTTTTTTTATTCCGGAATAAGACTGCATACACATGGAGTTAATCAGGACCAATTTCATGTTTAAACAAGCACTACAGATGTATTCATACAAAAAAAAAAAAAAGAGTTCCTCTGCAATTCCAGTTTTATTCAATGAAAAGATTCATTACATGATGCTGCCATGACCAGGCAGGCTTAGTGAGCAAATTGCAAATCTAATCAGTTTGGCAATGGGTTTTATGGAAGCTGTTGTGTTGGCTTGACTAATATCAAGTGATTTGCTCTTTTGTTCATTCGTTGCAAACAACTAAAAGCAGGGGCCAGGAAGGAAAGGTCATTCATTAATTATGAAAGTGTAATTTTTTATATTTTATTGAAAAGGTTTCAAGTGTAAGGTTTTGAATAAATCATTGCATATTCATTTTTCTCACTCCTTTTTTCCTATCTTTTTATGCTTCTAAATTTCAAGTGTAGAAAAGGCAAAAAAAAAAAAAAAAAGCAAAACACCTAATGCCTTCAAGGCAATCAAGATTTAAGGTGCAGAGTTTTAAACAATTATTCCAGTAGCATGAAAAATTGGTAAAAGATTTGTGGCACAAATATATTTCCAAATTTCTTTACACTATAATTCCTCTGATGCTTATTTTAAGACCACCATCTGTTTGGTCAGCCTCTCCGAATCAATTCTTCCATGAGAAGTTTTCTGAGAGGTCTAAAAAGCACGTTTTGAACATTCCTTTGGTATTCTCATTTAAACAAACCCAGAGTTATTTTATGTGATAAGAGGAACCATTGAAAAATACACATTATAACTACTACACATATTTTCTTCATCTGTAATTAACAGTCGCTCTATCTGCCCTGTATGCTTAAACACCTCTAACACCAGCAGCCTCAAAGAGAACACCCAAAACCTAGCAGAGCTCATTCCATACATCTGGGAGCATGAACAGCATAGAAAGTTAAGACAATACAGTCAGGGGACAGGTTCTTTCAGTTTTCACAAGGGCTATACTGTTCCTGTCATTTCTTGCACGACACATACACATTGCTTTCTTTACCTGTGAGTGTGCGCTTCTAGTACATACCAGACAGACAGTATGTTTTCCAGCATACAAACAGGTCAACTTTGTGAATTTCTGACCACATTTGGTGAAATGCATGCATCAGTTCCTATTACCCAACTCTTTCTAAAGTCAAACAGCATTTCCAAGGATCAAGGTCCATTTTTAAGCAATTCAGCAACTTAACTGGTAGTTAGATCAAGGCATGGGTATTTGCTTGTCGACTGCAAATGAATGTAGACTGACCCATTTTTACTGTGGATTTGTTCTTCACATTAACCAAGTAAAATGCAGTTATTCTGCAGTAATAATATGGTTTTCATACAGAACAAAGAAAACTATCTCAAAGCATTTTCATTCTTTCCCTGCAAGGTAGCAGCATTAAAATCTCCACTTCACAGTGAAAGACCGACGGTCTACTTAAGGACAGAAGAGTGACCCAGTATCATGAGGGAAAGCTGCAGCTGAACCCACAGCCAGACCCCATTTCTGGGTCTTCCTTCCTCTGCCTCATGTAAAAGCCCAGAGTAAATCTGAAAATCACTAAGTTCACTTTTGCACAGCCATCAGATGCTGTGCTGGGATAACCAGAACATATATGCATTTGGCTGACAGTCCCCATCCTCTGAGTAATATGCTATATTGGGGGGGGGGAGTGTTGTTGTAGATAACCATTGTAATGCCCCTGATGGTGCTCCGACCCCTTGTCTCTGGGAATTTTTAACTATGTGTTATTTTAACTGTGTGTTACTGCTGTACTTAACAGAGTAAGATTTTGATGTAAAAAATAATCCTTCTGCTCCACTTTACTTAGTTTTCACATAGTATTTTAAGATTCCAGCAGTTATCTCTGTTCCACTCCAAACTTCAACACGTCAGTTCTAAGCCCTTTGTCAGCCATGGAGCTGACTGACCATTGTTGGAAGAAGGAATTGATCTGTCTGTAGTTGGGGAACTACAACCACCAGATCCGCCCAGTGTGCAGAAAATCTAGAACAGAAATTTGTGCAGATGCATGTCCTGCAGACAATAAACAGCAGATGATGCAAGTGCTTGCTGACCAGCTGCACAGGGCAATCACCATGCAGTGGGATCAGGTCGTGGTACAAGCCTGCGCCTGTCAGTAGTAATTGCAAGCCCTTCAGATCCTGTGTTCCCAAGGCTGCATGCCAAGTTTATTTCAGCCTCAGGATGCCAAAGTGACAGCTGCTTTAGGAGGGAGAAATCAGGGTATCAATCTTAGGGGAAGAGTTTGCATCACTCAACAATCTGTTTGGTGTCAGAAAAAGACGCCCTTACAGGAGGCGGTTAATTTGCAGACATGCGTAACCATTAACCATCATGAAGAATCTCAGGTATGGATAAAGCACAGGAGTTGTTTAAGTCAATTAAGAAGGTTTCCCTAGATTTGTAGGCTACATATTGGCCGTATGTAGAAGCCAAAACATTGTGAAGTACAAACATCATAATACTGTAGATAATAAAAGTTGACATACATTTGAAATTCTAGCCCTGCAGCATTATGTAGTCTTAATATCAAACTGCCACGCTGCTTAGCAGCGGTTCTACTATTTCTCTGTAAGTGTATTACAGGCTCAGTAATGGTGGGTACATGGCTTTATTCCAATTTTTATTTCATTGTAATAGAAAATATATTTATGGTTTACTTCAATTTCAATGTTATCTTTTTGCTTTTTTGTTATCTCAAGTTTATGAGAAGGAATGCTGTGTATTCGTGTTTCAGGATATTCATTCCACTATTTTGTGATTATTGCTGTGTGTACATAATCTTAAACTGATCTGCTACCTTCAGCTGCTGTGTCCTGCTCCCTATCTGCATGTAGTCTGTTGCTATTTGAGGTACAAAGGAGAAAAAGTGGTACGCCACAGTCCACTTGGAGAGTTATTTTAATACATGCTTGATTTGTCAAGTACCTAAATTCTTTCATCTCTTGTGGATAACATCACACAATATATTGAAATAACTTGAGTACCTAAAAACAGTCTGACTAAGACTACATGTATTTCTATAGATACCATGGTAAGCCTGCATTCCAGTATGTCAAGCTAGGCCAAGAAGGTGTGTTAGATATCTTCATCCTACCACAGACCTGCCCTCTGTGCATCCCTCAGAAGCTTTTCCCTACTCTGTGGCCAAAAGTGCTTTTGCATAAGGAGTATGGGAATACACTGGCAGCTGCAGGTCACTGGTGTGCCCCGGATGCGATGAGACTGAGGAGGCTGCCATGGCTCTTGCCACATTTCCTGACATTTTACTGTATCCAACACTTCCTCATCCTTTGTTGGACAACTGAATTCCTGAAGATTGTGTACACCTGGGCTTTGCATAGACCCACACTGTAATGCTCACAGCAGGGTGCTTGCAAGAGAAGTATTTTCAAACACTGTAAAAGCCTGAAGTCCAAACATTGTGATTCAGCCTCAGAGCTCCAAATTGCAACCACACTGGGCTATGCCACTGGTCTTACGGGACTGCTGCTGGAGAGCAGTTTGCAATAACATTATAATAATATAGTGCTATAACAACGTTGAGGTAATGGAGCAGAAACACTTGAAGGCTGGAAACATTCTTTTGTCAGACCAACACAAGCTAAAAGGTGTATCAGCAGGACAAAAAACAACATGAATACATTCAACAGAAAGAAACATCTCTCATAAAACTCCATTGTAGAACAAGCGTAAGACTCATTTGAAAAGTCATTTCAGTTCTTAATAATTTCTAATAGCAATAGGATTTTTTTTTTCCAAATACATTTTGGTAGGGAATAAAAAAAGCCTTAGTCTAACAAATAGCCCCTTGGACAAAATATTTGGAATATAACCACATTTGTAAATCTCTAAAGTCACCCTGAGTCAGGGAGAAAAATGCAAGTATCAAGCCTCTTGGTTATTCTGGCATTGTGTAACACAAGACTTCCAGTTCTCAGTAAGAGGAATGTTTTACTCTGGTTAGCTTGAGGTTAATACCTAGCCAGATTTTTTTTCCCATTATTATTGGTAAATCAACAGCAGCTTTTAGCATCTTGCAAGACAAGTTTCAACAAAGGCACACTGTTATTTTCCCTGTGATTAGTAAATCAAGACTAGAACACATGCTCCACAATCAATTCAGGAGAGAGAAGGAAGATGTTTGCAATCTCTGTTGCACCATTCTGTCATTTTTATCCCAAGGATCAAGACCCATTGAGAAAGAAGAGGCATGATCTGTAAAGAAACTAAGAGAAGAGTTGTTGATTAACCCCAATACCAGATAAACTGCCTTGCCTTTGCCACAAATCACCCTCCAAAGGGATTTTCCAAGTGTGGACACACTCGGGAGGTAGCCATAGCTGGGAAGGTCTCATTAAGAGCAACACAGCTTCATTGTCAACACAGCTCCTGAGATGCAACGGCAGGAAGCACAGAGATGTTTTAGGGACTCAGAGGTGGACTCATGGCCTCCTCCAGCTCTTGAAATCTGTGAAATTCAGATTGAGAACACTGCTTTATTGAAGGGACACAGGGCAAATATTCACCTTTCTTAAAAGTATAATACTGACAAAGCCTTAATGGGACTTCAGCAGTTCATCCTCTGTAACTCTCTTCCCCAACCTTTTCATGTGGAGAGTGATTGAGTTATTGGTTCCTGTTTCCAGATTTTGTGCAGTTGTACTTAACACTTAGTTGTGTATGGGATATTTTTTAGCCTGACTCTTCTTTGCCTCCAAATTGTTGACTCTGATTTCCAGCACTGATCTGTTTTAAAAAGCTTTAAAACCCAAACAGCTGTGCAAATTTGTATGAAGGATACATGCTGGCACAAATGTTTGCATGGTATGCACTTATATTCTGTGTTGCCTGTCTTATTCCGAAGACATTATAATTTTATTTGTATGAAGTAACAGACATACTGACTCAGACAAAAGCTCAGCTAACTCAATATCCTGCCTAACAGTTGTCAGTAGCAGACACCTGCAAAAGAATGCAGTAGTGTGCTCCATCTTTTACTTGTTCCAGCAGATTAAGGACTCTGTCTGTCCATGGGTTCATACAGACCACTGAATTTATTGACAGTTTCTAATTGATATAGTTTAAATTAAATTTCCAAATTATATTACTGACCTCTACAACAACTGTGGAAATTAGACAGGCAATTAAATAGTGCACTGTGTGAAAAGGGACTTTCTAATTCAAACTCTTCTGCCCAATAACTTCACAGTGTGCCCAGCATATTACATGATCCTACGTGAAGAAATCATTCCGTATTTTATTCATGATTTTATAAAACTTTTGCCATACTCCATTTCAATCATCTGTTTTCACACAGAAAAAATCCTTGTCTAATAAGTATGTCAAATAGAAATCATTATAGGTTCCTCAACGCTCATGGCATTCTCTGTGCTTTTATTATTTCTGTATATTTCTGTAATCCCCAGAACTGTCAGACCACCACGCAATATTCAAGATGCAAAGACATCAATTTATAGCAGTAGTGTAATCACATGCTCTGTTTTGTATGGTATTCCATTCGTAATTCCTCATTTTCTAAGTCCATTTTTGGCTGCTACTGAACACTGAGATGACAGCAAGCCTACTGCAACAAGACTAATATCTTGAATAGAATAAATTAAGTCAATTTTTTAGGTCATGCATATTGTTTTTTTATAGTAGTGACCTCAATCTTACTATTTTATTTCTCAGTCATTTATACTGTGTTTTGTTTTGTTCCCCACTCCCCCTTCCCCCTGAGCCAGCTTCAGTTTTGATCCTCAGACAATTGTGAGGAGTTAGCAAACACTGTCTCCCTAATACGCGCATCCCTTCTTAGGTCTTTAAACAAACAGCAAGCAGCATACATCCTTCTCTCTGTGGGGAAGAAAAAAGTATTCTTTCCATTTGCTTCCTTTCCTTCAACAATCTCTTAATCTACATAAGCACGTTCTCTTTTACTGCATAACAGTTTACATTCTAAGGCCTCAAAGCAACTTGAAAATCCAAGGAGGTTGTGATGACCAACTCAACTTTTTATCTACAAACTCACTGTCTGCTTGAAAGAATTCCAAGAGGCATGATGTCCCTTTGCGAACTCCATATTTTCCACTTATCCACTAACAGTGTTCTCATTACAATTCCTATTGTGTTCATGGCTTAGAAATCAGCTTAATTTCTGTATTATTTTCTCCTGATCATCCTATTTCAAACCGTTCTCATACCTGAGCCCCTTTATTCCTCTGGTACCATGATGACATAAGCAGCAGTTAAAACTCAGTTCGGGGGAGCTCAACAATTTCATACATGCACTCCTTCAACTCTCAAGAACAGTAAAAATCTCAAATAAGAAAATACTGAACCAACTGATGGTGCCCTGGGCAAACAGGATGAACACACACAGAGAATCTTCACTTCCATACTCATAATTATGCACTTATGCACTGTGGGAACATGAGCAACTGCCAAACCAGAGCCTAAAAGCTGCAAGCTGCTTTCTGCTCCTTATCCTCAATCTTATCACGTTATGACCTCAGGACACAATGCATCATGAACCCAGAAGTCAGTATCTACTCTTCAGAAGGTTACTAATACTTTCTCCCCTAACACCTCCCCCCCAAATTACCAGCCAAACTTCATGTCTCCCTAGTATAAATAATGCCAAATGCATCTTCTCTTTTGAAGCAGGCTGCTGATGGCAATTGCCTCATTGTTACAATTCAACTGACAGCATCGGAATCCTCTTAGAAAGCAGAAATCCTTATCCCTTTAATTTCCTTGGGCCCCCGTTCATCTTTCAGCAATGACTTCACTAAAGGGGACTTAGTTTTCAAGCAACACCAATTCTCTGGATTCTCCATACTTTTTCACAGCTCAGCATTACTGTCTTCTCATCTGCTGTTTCATGATGAGCACTCGGACTACTGATGTGCACTTGTGGCTTTTTTCCTTACTCACAAAGCACCTCAGAAGAAAAGCAGTTCTAAAATATTTTATAAAAAGACATCCGTCTCTGTCATATTAAAAAAGCTGCATGACTACAGTAAGCCAACACCTAAATGAGTGTGCCTTGTCTTTACATGCCTTCATTAAATAACACCTGAGGTTATGTCTCTCTATGTGAATGCACATTCATAGCTATAAAATTCTTGGCAGTTCCATATTGTCATACTTATGAGCTGTGTAGATGACTCCTGGTTGAGCAATAACCTTCAAGCAGATCAACCACTGTCACCACAATAGAAGGGGGTTCTCAGCACAGGCTTGTTAACCTCTACATGAACAGGTAAGGCTCTATGCCCATGCCATGTTTTCTAAGACTAGAAAACTATTTTCCTTGCACCAAAAAAAAAAAAGTATTTAACCATTAAAGTTCTAGCCCATGGTTATATAGTCAACATACTTCTCATTCTAATTCATAACATCTAACACAGCACTTCACAGTAGCATTTGGAAACTGCTTCCAGTAGAACAGGTCTGCACTTTACAAAGCACAGTTCCACCTACTTGCAACTTTCTGTTTTTCCATACACTATATATTTGATTCTAAGCTTTGTAGCACTCAAATTTGTTACACAGAGTGGAAGTTCATTGTTAAAGGTACAAAATACTATTTTAAAAACTGTAGCTCAGAAAGGTAGTTTTTAAGCATAGAAAAATGGGAGATCTTTCCACAAACTAACAGTAGAAATAAAAGTGGAACTGTTTTTTCAGACCTAAACAGAGAGAATGCTCATATGCTCATTAAAGACAGTGCTTAGGGACATGGTTTAGTGGGTGACATTGGTAGTAGGGGGATGGTTGGACCAGATGATCTTGGAGGTCTTTTCCAACCTTAATGATTTTATGATTCTATGTTTCTAAGGAATTACAAGGATGAGTTAACGACAGGGAATATAAGATAAAGCATTCTTTTCTTTGTACCAGTTGCTGCAAATACAGTTTCTTTTCCTGAAAATTACAGTCTTAGAACTTCTAAAAAAAAATCTTTGAAAAGAAAATCCAACTTTTTTTTTCCCCTTCAAAGTTTGCATTTGTCAAAATAAGGTACATTTGGAAAAAATGAAACCAGCAGTGACATCACAGGGGTGATAGGTTTTTGGATCAGCAACTAAACTTCTCTTCCTTCTTTTCCTCTCCTTCCTTTTTCTCCTGTATAAACCAGTAACTGGTGTGATTCTTGTTATACAGCTTAACTTCTTAACTACTTCATTGTTTTCTGCTCATCTATATTATTTAGCTAGAACATGGAGTATAGTTGAGAAGATAAGTGAACAATTTAGTGACATTTAAGCCCTACTCCTGAAGATACACATATGCTAACTTTATTAGCATGAGTATTTCCAATAACTTTAAAGGAAGTAATCATTGGAATATAATTAGGCATATGAATGAATACATGGAAAACAGAGGGCCTATTCAGCTGCTAAAGATAGGAATTTACTCACTTTGTTATCTAAAACATGTTCAAAATGAGATCTGCAGAACTCTCAAACAAGACCCATGGATGCCTGACTTTTGGACAGCATATTCCAAAATGCCCTTTTCAGAGGAATAGTTTGACATGCCGAATAATGTGGACACAACTTCAACTATGCCCCATCTTTTTAGTGGAACATGTAACAACACAGAAGACATACAGTTGCACCTCCCTTCCTTCTCCCCTGCTCTTTCCCAAAGCACAATCATTTGGTGTAAAACCACAGAGTGAGTACCGTGTCACCACCTGTGGACACTCCAGCCAGAACAATAGTGTCACTCCATTGTCACCTTCCGTGGTTCTTGTTGTGCTGCTGACAGTGCAACTGTGAGATGCAGCCTGGGGCCAGGGAGATGATCAGGACACAGAAGCTGGTGCTTCCAAGCTTTTTCAGTTGGGAGTGTCATATACACCACTACCTTACTTTTGCCCACCTACATACATATATTTGCCTTTATTTTCTTAATATCCATCATTATTCTTTAGACACAAGTAAGACTCACGGTAATCACAGTAGCCAAATACTGCTTTCATCTTCTATTTAATCTTGGACATTTTTATACAAAAGAATGAAACCAAGGGTGTGCATCAGGAGTGAGGCACAAGTTAGGATAGAAATATGGTAGAATTAGAGATAAATTAGCTTTCAGGCACATTCATAAGCTTTGAATTTCATAGGCAGAAACAAAAAGTCATGATTTATCTAATTTCTAAGCCACATCATATAATCCATTAGAAGAATTCACAGAAAGAAAGATTTGTTTCATTATTATGAGCTCACCCCCATCTACCTTGCAGATTAGTGGCAGATTTTGAATGAAAACATGGAAGATGCACAGTACTCTTATGATGGATATGGAAGCACAACTTGAAAAGGAGAGCTCTATAGTTTAACAAAAGAAACCCATTATGGTACTGTTTTCAGGCCACTTTCCCTGTAATTCTCAGTTTGAATGAGAAGCTGTTATGCTACAGTATTGAAAACATATCTATTCTGTGCTAGAAAAGTAAGGAAAAGTAAACTGAAATTATTCACTGGCGTTTGTCACAGCCTTCAGATCTCAGTAACATACAATGAGATACTCATGATCCTAAATCCAAGCGCCTTTTCATAGTGTTCAACAGAACGTTTCAGATTTTTTTTTGTCACTTATTTCCTGAAATTCCTGAGGTTGAGTGACGTATCTTATCTGGCTTACACAATGGGTATGGAGTTAACAAAAAATTTGGCTAGAAGCATCTAACAAAGATGCTCTTTGGCAAAGAAGTGGGACTGTGCCATTCCTAAGACAGCACACAGGGACTTTGTTCTGAATAGCTCAAATAGCAGCCTGAGAAGGCTTTTAAAAATTGTCCTTAGGACATATGGGGGAAGCCTGAAATATTTACTTCTATTTTATTCTTCATTTTAGTTTTAGAAACAGAGTGGCAGGCCAGGCCCAGATTCCTTGATCACTGCCAAGGGGTTTCTCAAGAAGACTTAGATATTTGCTGGGTCAAAAGTTTGTTTAAATTATACATCTTTTTCACCCTCCAGAAGGTAATTTTAATGCACTGGAGTTAATCTCAACTCTGTTTATTCTTAGACTTATTTAAGACTCTAAAAATTGCAAACAATTTAAACAAAACACATGAACAGCCCACCAGTCCATTAAAAACATGTATAGACTGCCACAGACCTCTGCATAAATATGCTTGGAAAAGGAACACTCTCCAGGCTTGGCTAAGAAAACCCATGAAATAAATTAAGCAGGATGAATGAAAAACAATATTATGACACCCACAAGCACTCCGGGAAAAGGAGATAACATGCAGCCACTCCTCTCCTTCCTAGTCAGGACATTTACAGCCATCACCCCTGCACAGGCACTGGGAGGCTCCCACACTGTTCTTTCTCATAGCAAATCGAGAAGACAACGGAGTTGTCAGGCTTTTTCAATCTTCCTGTTTAACAGCTTCATCTCATATGAGAAACCTCCTCCCTTTGGCTGCTCCATGGACAAGCCCCCCCCATCCTGTGCTCCTGAGGCTGCATCAACTTCTCTCAGCACTCACTTTGACCCTGCCAGCATGCCCCAACAGCATGTTGCAGGCTGCCCAACCCCATGCCTTTGGGTCATGGTGCCCAGTGCATGTCTCTTCCCCCCAAACGAGAGGAACACTGTGTGAAAAACAAAACACCTGGTACTCTGCTCTGGTCCCAGCACATGACATGAGGGAGGGCACCTCAGGGCTGCCAGCACTGTGGCTGCTCTCCACATACCCTCAAGGTACCTGGGGGCAGGATGGGAACAGGGGGATAGGA
Organism: Cygnus atratus; assembly: GCF_013377495.2. Classification (NCBI taxonomy): domain Eukaryota; kingdom Metazoa; phylum Chordata; class Aves; order Anseriformes; family Anatidae; genus Cygnus; species Cygnus atratus. Next base: position 19,014,181 of record NC_066367.1, read on the forward strand.
ACCAGTCCATGGGGTGACTTCATGGTCTGCAAAACCACTGGGTGAGTAGGAGCTAAGGGAAAGGCGAGCAATGCAGACTGGATGAAGCAGCCTTGATGCCTGAAAAATTAAAGCTGATTAAGAGCTGCTGTTTCTCAACTCCCCCACCTCCCCAGAGCCGGGGGCCCTGCCTGTGGGTAACAGGCAAGGGCAGTCTCTTCTGAGGAGGAAGACTGCTGCTCCCTGTCCCCCTGCTATGCCAGCTGGGGAGCGTGCGGGGGACCTGCAGGAAGCCAGTGCTGGGACCCCACAGCTGCTGCTCTGACTGGTGGGGAGGGCACGCGGGCCATCCCTGCTGGCCCCGTGCTGCACAGCACCAGCCACCTGTTAATATGCACAGGAGTGAAACCCAACTCCTCTGCCGGGGCTTCCTGAAAAGCCCGAGCTCAGCTTCTGAAGAGGAGTCTATTTCTGACCATCCATCCAGCCCCCAATTACAGTGCAGGAGTTCCCCATCCAGGCGTACAGTTCCTGCTGTTTTAGCAAGCTTGGTGGTACAGCCAGAGCAAGACATGGGATTAGGCAGTCTGAGGATTTATTGAAGTGAATTTTGTTGGTGCTTGAGCCCTCATGTAACACATGAAGGGAACTGCACAGCAGTACCATACCCACTAACACACTTTTTACATTTTTTGCACCTCTGTCTACTCAATAAATATAGCTTCATACCTGTTATTTGTTGCCCCCCATTCTGTATAACAGGCTGAGCACCTGATCTGTTGGTTTACAAAGCACAAGACAGCAGACCTCCTCCCTGAGGAGGACCTAGACCACCTCAGAGATCAGCAAGGGTTTGCATGGACACAGCAGTCCAGCTACAAGAACCTGCACATAACCACATACACCATATTACCGATGCACTAAACGTGCAGCTAATACATTGGTCCTGGTAAACCAACAGACAAAAGCAAAAAGAAAAAAAAAAGCCTCTCAACATAATAAGAACTTAGAGGAAAAGACTCCATTGTTCCTAAAACAGAAAAATAACATTCTGAAAACCAATGACATTTCCCTGTTTTCTGCACCATAAGCAGAATTTCAAGTCTCCTAATGAAATTCTGAAATATTCATTCTTTATTATTTTACCTCCTTGATAGATATTTTGGGGGCTAAATTGCATGAAAGATTCCACACGATGTCTTCTTAGCAGATACAAATTTCATAAAACTGCAGTACAGTCCACTACCACACGGAGGTAAATTGTTGCAAAACAAACACAACTCGGATGTAGAAGAATTGCCATTTCATTTATTACAAGAAAAACTCTTAAAAACCTTAGAGAATAATCAGTCTTTGTAATTGTTTCACTGTTTAAAGAGAGTTTGGAGTTGCCTTGTTTCCTTTCAAGTGCCCAAAAACTATAGATAGGAAGCAGTTGTTTCCTGCATACCAAAATGCTTTGTCATTTACCCAAAAAACCTGCCTGAAATAGTTGCTAACATTTTTTTTTCCCCTCCTATCCAAAGGAAGATGTAAAAAAGCCAGTCTCCTCCATCCTCCTATCCACCTTTGATACTGATGAATCTACTTTTGGCAGCCAGCACTCCCCTGCATAGCAGAAGGGGATATGTCTTGAATCCAAATTCATGTTCTAGCTGTGAAGTTGTTCCCTCCTCCCTCCACAGCATTAGCAGGATATTTATAGGCCCCTCTGCAAAGAGCTGAATAGCCTCTTTAAGGAGTGGCTTTGGCTACAAGGACAGAAATGCCACTGACAGGAAACTTACGTTCCAGGAATGGTGTGGTGGGAGTCCAATACGATATTGAGAGGCGACAAAACAGGCTCTCAAGAAACTAGAGAAGCAGTTCAGCTGATCTCTTCTCAGAAATCATTGATCTCCAAGAATGGTGCTTTAGCAGATACACCTGTTTTTTGCAGATATCAAGAACATGAGAACATCAGTAGAAGTTTTTCTGAACTCCCAAGGACACCTCACGTAGACACCCATCTCACAGAGGGAGAGGAGAGGCTGCATCTCCCCTTGGCAATCCTACCCTACCACATCCTTACATCATCCTCACTACTGGTTTTCACTGTTAAAACTAGGCATGTCTGTCCATTTACACACCTTTGCTAGCACCACAGGCAAAGCAAATACAGCCCATGGAGCAGCAAGGAAAACCCCGAGGAAGATGCAGCAGAAAACCAAAGCAGCCATGGAACCTACCGGTATCACAATATATCACAAAGCCCCTAGGCACTGCTTTTCCACTGACTTGAGACCTCACCTGAAGCATTCAGTTTTTTATTCCTCTGCATGCAATGCTCACCCAGCTGCACCCATCCCTCATACTAATAAAATAATAAAAATAAAAAAACAAAGACCACAACATGTGAACAGCACACAGCCACTTGGCCATGAAAGCATGCAAAAAATCTTGGCAGAGGTTGGATTCCAGCACACAGCTTTACTAGCACAGAAAGGAGTGGTAATAATTTTATAAATTGAGATTTTCCAACAGCTACTGGAAACTGCTGGCTGGCATCTTGGGACAAGGACAAAGATAGCAGCATTCCTTGCGTGGCCACACGCAGCACTGTGATGGAGGCTGGGGTGACTTCAGCACGCTAATGCTGATAATGACCTCGTAGCAGTGCAGACGATCACACATGGATAAGCATTCAATTACTCACCCCATGGTTAACATGCAGCGAAAGCAAGGGCTACAGCCATGCAGGCCTACGCAACTTTCATTTCATAATGCACCATTAAATCCCCATCAAATAATGACAGCTTTGTCCCAGGGGCTAGGGCTGAGCCCCATCTCATTTCACAGAGCCTGGGGAAACCCAGTTTGTCTGCTCCCCAGGCGCCTCACCACTGGCACAGGGGCACCATCACCTGCCCCAGGCAGGACCCTAAGTGGTACTGTAGGGACAGAGAACCCCCAACTCTGCTCCCTGCCCCCCAGATCCTCCCAGCCTTATGGGCCAGACACGGTGACTAAAGCTCAGTTGTCCCAGAATTAAAGAAATCCTTCTTGAAGTCCTGAAATATACGCTTAAATAAGCCTAATACTGTGGTCTTAACATGTTCCAGTGATACAAATGTGACAAGTTAAGTGTAGTTGTGCTGGAAAATTTTCTGTAATGGGAGAAAACCGTTCCTAGTACTCCTTCCACAACCTGTGAAGCTACATTTGAAAAAATCAATTCAAGGAGACTCATGGTTAAACATATCATCAGAAACAGCTCCTAAAAGAAAACTTTTAGGAATGGGTCCTTAGGACAAAAGGTATTTTCAAGCATCCTTAAGTGTCTAAATAGGCAGATACGTTCTTTGGAGATTTTCTTCAGCACAGAAACAGAGAACGTGCTCAGTTATCCTTGGCAGCAAGCTAAGCTTAAAAATCAAAGTTAGGTGCTCAAACACACAGGCTTGAAAACCTTCTATGTACCTGTCTGCATCTTTAAGGATCTGTATACACTGAAGATACATCATATCTAGTGTTACTATACTATACATGGGAACTATATTTTTAAAAGCAACAATAAAAGAACCCACAACCTTCTTACTGCATAAAAATGAAGAATCTGAAGACTGCCTTCACTGAGATGAAGATTAATACTAGAAGTTCAAATATTACTGTTAAATCAGACTTCAAAAAAAAAAAGCACCAAAAAGCATCTTTTCACTGCTTGAAGATTACATTAAGTTACTAGAAAGCAGTTTTATAAAAATTAAAATCACATTTAAAAGAGAAAAAAATATGATCTTTTTCCTAGGACAATTCCTACAGAATTAGTGCAAGCCATCTTTTAAAAATCCTATGAGCTTTGTCATAAAAAGTATTTGGGACTGCCTGGCAGAAGGGTGACTCTCACAATTCATTTAACTTCTGGCTGTTACTATTGGTCCTTAAACATGCACAATACACAAAGTGAATTCATGTGGAAACAGCTCCCATTTGGTAACTGTAGGTAGGCTGCCCTTGCCCTCCTGTAGAAATGAATCCAGACACAACCTTGAATGGTGATACCAGGAGCCAAAGTCTGTTGTTCAGGCCCACGAAGATGCAGGTGCTCAAACCAGACTGTGCAACTATCTCAGCATAATATTTGAAAGGAGCAAAGCAGCAGCAAACAAAACAAAACACTAATATTTCCAGTTTCTTGTCTCAGTCACTGTCTCAGCCTGAACCAGTATAAAATGGAAGCCTCCAAGCTACCAAATTTTTTATTATTAAGAGTTTATCACCAGCTCTACCTAGGCTTAGTCCCAGGAGCTACAGGGAGCAAGTGCTGGTGGACACATCCTACCTGTCCTCATCTGTTATCCATGTGGACACGTACAACACACTTTTTCTGCTCTGCTGCCAGACCATTTTGTCTGCATGAGCTTCTCCTCACAAACCCAGCCCTTGTGGGCAAGGAATATATACATGCCTTAGAGCTGCTTTCTGGACAAAGTCTGCTCACATGCCATATCAGTATTTTTAATATCATCAGTGGACTCTCCTTTATGTTACACCTCCACTCATTAGGGCCTCATCTATATGGGAAAAGCTTTTCTAGTGATACACACACAATACAGTGCCACACAAAACCTGCTTTATTTCTCTTACACTTAAACTTGTTCTCAGGTTAAAAAAGCTAAACTGACCCTTCCGAGTCTAAGATCTAAGTGCTCACATGCAAGCCCATGCTGTGACAAGTTTTCTCAGGGATGCAGATGGCATTGTGGCTACTACCACAAATAAAGGAAAACAAAATCTTCAGCCATGAAGTTAAAATCTGAGCTCCTCAAGTTTTGCTGGGCTTCTGATTGTGACCATCCCCACATTTGTAGCGTCATACGGCAAAAAAAAAAAAAAGCAAACATAAAAGGAACACAGGAGTCATATGCATGACAATCAAAAGTACAATCAGCAGCTTTTTTTTTTTTGCCAGTTTCAGCATTAAAAAGAGAAAAAGAACTAGGCAACTGCATAAATACATTTTGTATTTGCTGATGTATCTTTCACAGCTTTGCAGATACTTTTACTAACAATATTGTCACAATGGTTGTGGAACAAATTTACAACTAAACAGATAAAAATCTGTACATGCCTGCAAAGGACCCAGCAGCAAGCATTTAAGGAATGAATTCCTTGGAACTGAGCATTCATAATCCAGTGCCTACTGTGTATTCACTCCTTTCAATAGCTATGGTAATTAGGTTGTCTCATGTTATTGTGACCTACAATCTATCTATGGGGACACTGCAGGGGAGCTCGGGTCCTAAATCTACTAATTTCACATTTAGAAAGACCCAGGCATTACAACAATGCTGAATTGATATGCAGAACATTCAGATAATTTTAAACACTTGAATCATTGTCCTTAGATGTAAAAAGATCAGGGCTTCCTTCAAATGCACATTGTGCAAATTCACTGGGTGTGTCACATTACACTGAAGGGATGTTTGCTGCAATGCAACTGGGCCATGGAAGTGGTAGCTGATTAAGTGGAAAATAAGGAGCCTTGGGCACAATGACCTTTATAAGCCATGCACAAAATTTAAGCTGAGGTTTAGAGCAAACTTTTCCATGCTGATAGAAAACGTCATAAAACTGAGTACACAAGTTAGTAAGGTTATAACTCATCCAAGAAACTACAAAATTTTAGTCAATTATCTAGCTTCTGGCTTTAGGAATATAGCACCATTTGATCCAGTCCTAATAAACAGTCCAGACAAATCTGCAGGGCAGTGATACAATCATGTGAAATAGTTCTTCAGTGCATTAGTATTTGCAGTCCTGGACAGCTTAATAGCATGGTCTCACTCTGTCCACAGTATTATACCAACTGGGTAATCATATGGAAACTCTGCAAACAAGCTTCCAGTTTAGGGCAGAGTATCAGCCTATTATCAAACAAATAACCCACCACCTAATTCTGCATGAGAGATTTTTAGGATCTTACCATCTCCTTTACTCAAATCTAACCAGTGTGCCATTTCTTAGAGACAGGTACAATGCAAGCAAATATTCCCTAAGAGTTTCTGGACACTGACAGATGAGTTCAGGAGGTTTGGAGCAGCTGCACTTGAAGACATCAGTAACCTCACCTCCTAGCCTCTCAGCAGCAGCTTAAGCTAGCACAGCATCCTGGGGACTGGAGAAGGAAGGCAGGAGTATGCTTTCCCCTTCTGCCCTGCCAGAGAACGGAAAGGAGGAGGAGGGCAGGCACCTAGAGAGAAATGTCAAACTGCCAGAGCAAAATTTGCCAGATCTTCCAGAGCCCTTATTAATGCAATAATTTCATTTTTGGAGAAGGCTAAAATAAAAGTCTAAATCACTGCCACGGTGGACGCTTAAATTATATCCTATGGGTTAGATTGAATATAAAATATGTGCAGGTTCTCCTCTGAGAATACTGAATGTATTTATCTTTTTAATTGAATCTATCCATATAAAATGATCCTCTTAAGTAGATTAGAAATCTGATGTACTGGGCCCCCATGTGGTTTGCCTTTAATATTTCTGCACTCAATTACTGTTTTTGAAAAGCAGGAATTATTCGCTGCAACCCTAATGCTATATTTATTTGGGATTTAGGCCTATTTTAAGATTAGTCCTGACTTAATTGTACCAAACTATCAGCAATGTTGGAGTCAGACTACTGAAACTCATTATCATACATCTGCCTGATATTTACATTCAGCAAATATGTGAAGAAAAGGAAAATATTTCCTCTTGCTTCTACTGGAATAAAATTAGAACATGTCTAGGGAGTCTGAAAAGCATTTTTATCCAGACAGTCCAGTAAAGTATTTATTTTTTGATGGAAAAAGTTAAAGTGTGAGAGTTGTTCTAATAAAAGGATGTATGAGAGGGAAAAGTCTTAATTACATCTCCCTACATGGAGGCAGTCCCTACGTGGAGGCAGTAGCAAGGAGCTACTGCATGGTCCACTTCAGGGAGTAGCAGCTCACATCAGGTGAACAGCCAGTCTACTTCTTTTCTTGAAAGAAGCTCACTGACATCCTGACTAGACAGGCAGAAAGAACTGCCCTGCTGTTGCTCAAGACAGACCTGCAGAGATCACATTACCCATGCCAAAGGCAGAACAGGCCTCTCCCCTCACTGTGCAATGTTGTCCTTCAGCTTCATCTGCCATTCCTTCCCAGCAGCACTGCTCCGCTCAGCTTTCACAAGATGCAAGAGAACTTTAAAAAGATTAAGAGAAACATGGTCAAAGGACCTTCAGATATTCTATTACTACCACTGTTGCTGCACTCACGCTTTCAATGCGAACAGCAAGTTACACATATATGCTTGCTTTCTAAATCTTTCGTTATCAATGCTCTTTGTTTGACCACTAGCTAAGCATACATATCGGAATCTACATTTCCAGACTGCCTCTTCCTCCCTCACATTGCAAGTTCTAGGGAGATTCCTATCATGGCTTTTGGAAAAAGCTTTCTTAAGCATCATGTTGAAGCTCCTACAGAAATCCTAGCCTTGACCTTGCTCAAGGTGAAAGGTACTGCAGGAGTTCAGCAGTCTCATGTGGTTCTGATGCTGGAGCTTTGTAGATTAAATTATTTGTCTAATGAAGCTGAAGTGTTACCTTAATTTGTCAAAAGAGATTAAAAACAGAGGCAGCAACTACAAGGACAGGAAAAGATATAATTCCTGGAAAAACACTTGCTTTTGTCAGTCTGTAAAATACTGCTGTAAATCTGTACTATATTTGTCATAAAAAACTCACAATATTTACTAAGTGTCTAGTTGTGCTTCCTATACATAAAGACCCTTACTTGTAAAATCAGTGTAATACATGAATTAGAGGAGCAAATTAACAGCAGTCACTGCAGGTTTCAGTACAAGACAATATATGTTTTCATAATATGGAATAAGGCCTTAAACGAAATGCATCTGTAAATACAGAGCTATACGGACTCTAGACTTCTCTATCGGAGGTGAGTACTGAAGCAAGGTAGCCAGGTTCAGGCCTTACCTGTGAAAGTCATAATATTCTAATGCAACAATTTAAATCAATTCCAATAAAAAAGCCACCATACACCTTTTTTACTGACTTTAACTGACACTGACTTTTTAATATCTCTTTTTCTGAGGAATTACATAGTGTACTTGAACTTAAGTTCTGTAAAAGAAACAAGGAAGCAACCTTCCATTTTTTGGTTTTGAAAAAGAAGAAATAGATGGACTTTGAGGTGTTAATTTCTACCTTACATAGAAGAAACCACGCCTGAGAGTCCAGACGCTTGGTTACAAGGTTGTTGTTATCAAGAAAGAAGCATTCTAAAAATGTAGAGGCCTCAAATGGTTTTGTTTTGATTTTGAAATAGACTGTCTGAAATTCTAGCCAGACACTGAAGTGAAGCTGGAAAACCTTGTCTTTAGGATTTATCTAATATGCAAAGTAAATGTTTATTGTGGAATAGTTCTGTAAGGTATACATGAGTCATTTTTAACCACAGTATTTCCCAGATAAACACAACTGCTGCATTTATAGTGATAATTAATTTAGTTATGTAGATAGCTCAGTTCATGAAGCATCTGACAGAATAGAAGAGATATTTGACAAGCCCTAACTGGTACTCTCTAATCTTTCCGGTACTTTTTGCCTGCAAAAGGAAAAACCAATAAAAAGTATATACAGAAAGAGAAAACTGTTTGGAAATAAAATTCTTTCCCCATAAAGCAGTTGCAGGGACTGGGGAGGGAAGCCAGGTAAAAAAAAAAAAAAAAAAAAACACCTGTTTTCTCCAATGATCAAGTCAACATGTACCTAAACCCTGGGCACAGTGGTGCTTATTGTCAATACATCACAATTTAATCTCAGCCCTTGTTTGACAAATTCTGTCTGAAAGAACAGAGGGTCAAATCACACAGGTGTTCATTTCCAGGTGTTTCTCATATTACCATTACCTAATTATTCACTCATTCACTGAGGCTCTCAGAGCTGGAGCCAATCACCCCCCTTCCTCTGAGCTCTTTAAAACCTTACCCTGTATTTTTATCTCTAAATGCAAGGAACGGTATCATGAGTCTGAGAGAATAGCATCTTGCACAGAATTCATTGCCACCTGAGCCTCTATGCACGCAGAAAGAAGCGCCACATGGAAACTAGAAAGATAAACACAAATTTCAATATGCTCCTACAGTTGCTAAACTTTCAAAAGTAACTGGATTTTTAAGGAGCAGTTTGAAGGAAAAGTGGGTAGCTAACATGTCAAGACAAAGAATGGAGTTGCTGCTAATGACCTTGACTGTCTTTTACTGCTTGGTAAGCTAATTATATTAAAAAAAACAGAGTAGAGGAAATTAGAAGGCATGTTGATGTTTCTATTCCTTCCAAATCAAAACAGTAGCCAGGATGAAGTAGGAAAGCCCCTTCAGGCTACATGCACTGAAAAAGCTGGTGTATGTAACATAGAACATTTGTTTAGCTTTGGTTGTAAGTCTATTTTGTTTTTTAATAGCCAAAGGCTATCCATACTGCAGCTCTGCCCTGATACATTACATATGCTCTGTAAAGCAGAAACCCACCCTTCACATCAGGCTCTGAAAGAACACTATAGCTAAATGCAGAGTTACAGTCAAGAACAGAAATTATCTCCTGGAGCCCAAAATAGTTTGGGAATAGGTAACAAAGCTTCTACAACGCAATCTTTTAGGTGAGCTTTCAAGAAGCCCTTTGAAAAGAGGTATTTTCTAAATTTCTAAATTTCTATCAGAGAGCAAAATTTGTATCTTAAATGTTTAGTAGTCATATCTCCCACAATCCCCACAGCCTGATGACACAGGCAGCCAGGATACCCACACCCTGCAATACAGCAACTGGCCCAGAGATCCTTGTGCATTCCTGGCTCTGCCTGCCTGCCGCAGTTAATACAATAACATGGCCAATAATTTAGTTACACAGAGATCAGGAAATTGAGAGAGTGGCAGCCTCCATTCTCCTGCTTAGCACTTACCTCACAAGCATAAAGTCAACATTGAGGAGCACATGTGCACAAGGAGAAGTATTGCTGCAAACACAACTTGTGCAACTGAGCACAGCGCTAACATAACAGCACTCTGTGCTGAGCTGAGCACACTAACACAAACGGTCAGGTATGTAAAACGCAACAGAAACATCTCAATTTCTTGACACAAGTGGAAAAGCACAGATCAGCATTTCAGCTGCCATGGGCTGGATTCAGCAGCAGCATGCCTGCTGGCCCCTGTCCATCCATCCACATTTCTCTCAATGTTTGCTGCTTCTGCCCAGGTCTGCTGGGCTCCTCCTAGCTGGGCAGATTTTTTTCTATTACAAAACACTTGTCCATGTTTGCCAAAACTGGTGACCTACATTTAAGAGTGAAAAAAAATTTAAAAAGACCTTTAACATTGGGGTGGGGAGAAGGAGATACAACTATTTTAATATATTCTAATAAATATAACCCTGCCAAGTGCTGCATAAAAAGCAACTGGTACAGACAACAGCAATCAGCAAACAGGGCAGGGACAGTGCAGAATGGACTGGGAATACCTTGTCTACAGGTGTTAGGGTTTTATATTTATGGTGCCAGTGAAACAGGACTTTATCAAACAGCTCCTCCCTGAGATCCCCTGCTGAAGCACTGCTGCACCAGCTGCTTTGTGAAGTGCTGTTCCCCTTCATGCCCCCTGCTCCTCCTCTCAGCTCACCAGGGCTCAGTTTGCAATGCTACATGAAAGGATTACTTGTTTCAACTTTTCTATTTTCCTATTTCCAAACAGCCTCAATCTCTTCTCTTTTCCTTGACCTCAACAACATTTTACTCAAAACTCCCCCCTGCAGAAGTAATCAAGCAATTTGGCTTGACACCAGAACACTGAAAATGCATGTTAGTTTTAAATGCTGCTCGCGTAGTCCTGCATTTCTGAACTGAACAAGCATTTTATGCACTTTAACCTCTAGACATAGCAACACAGGATAAATGAGCTATGAAACAGCAAATGCTCTTTTCATAGATTTACCAATAACTTATTCTGTGATCTTAGATAAATCATTCTGTATCTCAGCTTTCTCTGTAAAACAGGTATCATGCATGCTAGTGTCTGAGAACACTAAAACTTTCAATCTGAAAGAGGCTTTGAGAATACTGAGTCTAAATAGCAACTACCATTTTTACAGAATGCAGACTGGACTGCTAGGGGAAAAAATCTTGACTGAGTAATCACATTTAAGATAGTGGCTTATGTAAATGCATTACAGCATTTTCAAAAGAAATGTCACATTTTTAAACTACATGTGCCACAACCATATTTAACAGAGAGCCATCACAGGTTTTTTGGTGCCATGGGTCTTTGTAATAAAAACATTTGGTTTTGTATTTGGCTATAATGGCTCTGCAAGAGCTGTCAGGATTTATCACATCAAAAATCCAAAACTCCTAAAAAAGAAGTGGCTGCCCAAAGAGGGTTTAGTACTTTACAGACATTACAATCTATTTCATTAATGATAGCACACATTTGCGCACTTGGTTTTTTGTGGCTTAGATTGATCATATGGCAATATTGCCCGTTCTTTCCAAGAGGTTTTTGTTGTGGCAAGAGCAGCTCCACAAATAACAAGAGAAAGTGTTTAGGAGCGGTCAGATGAGAGGTTCAGGTGCCAGAAGCCCTGTCAGGCTCGAAAGCCGCCGTGACATCCAGCTCTGCGGGGAGTTGCTCTCAGCACATCAATGTCTAGTTGAATGTTTTGTGTACAACCTGATTCAGCAGCACATTGGGAGCGTGAAATCACGCAGTGTCCTGGGTTCAGAAGGACTGTTAACTGATGCCAGGGTTTTCCATCACAAGGCTTCCTAAGATACCAGGAAGTGACATTTCTGAAGTGTTTGCTAAGTTAATTGAATAAAAAGTGTTTGCAAGTTAATTGAATAAAATGACTAAGCTAATGACTAAGATCTCTTTAGTAAGGGCAAAGTCCTTAAATAGTTGAGGTACAAATAGCAAGAAGCCAAACACAGCTGGTTTTCAATAGAGTACAAAACTATTGAAGTGTGCCTAAAGCAGCAAAAGATGGATGGATTTCTGGGGAAGAAGCAGAAGGGAAAGAAAAAAACATTTCTACTGAGCTGTTTTAAATTAAAGGTGTTGCACATTTGTCTAAGCTGTCTGACTCCACAGGACTCAATGGTATTGAACCCACCGAAAATTCATCCTGTTGTGTTAGGATACTGATTTTCTATTCTGTATGTCAGCACATGCCATCAGTAAGAATTCACATCTACACAGACCAGATTTTACTGCAACATCAAACCAAGACCAAAGCTTTGTTGCAATAAAGATGCATTGCTGTGAGGAACAAGAAGAGTTTCAATTGGTTGCAGATCTTCCATGACACTCATGCCAGATTGTAGTATCAGAAAATGGGAAGAGACCCAGACAAGCACTGGTCATTCCCTGGGGATGTTCTCAAACAAGAGCTAAGCTAATAAGCTAAATCTTAATCCCCCTGATAGTCAATGGTAGAAATCTTGCCTGACATTAGGGAATTGGGACCTTGATTTCTTACAACTAGTAGCATCTTGTGTCCACTAAAATAGAAGCACCCACACTCCTGATCTTTATTATATAAAGAGCTGTTTTACAGTACTCCAACAGTGTATACTTCATGTGCATTTACAACATCACAACCTTGAAATAGTGCCCGGACAGAAAAGCTAGGCCCAACAGTATGCATTTTTACAGTGATATACATTTTGACAGAGGGGAAAAAAAAAAAACTGCTACTCTCCTCAATTAGATTTCAACTATGCATCTTTCAGAGTCTGCTCTCATTTCTTTGCATGTTAGCAACCTTCTCATTTTCAGCTAGCTATGACTTTCCTTTCTCACAGCTACGAACCAGTTGTCTCGATAGTAATAGCCAGCCTTGGATCATCATCAGTCCACTGAAATAAAATTATTAATTGTAGATGCAAATGAAATCTAAAGCTAGTAAATATACACCAGACAGAAGGACCGAGAAGCCCAACCTGAGTGTACTATGTACATCAATACTTCAGCAGCATTGCTGCTGTGCATTTATGTTTTTATTCATTTGCTGAGTTTGTTTTAAAGCTACCAAACTTTTTTGTACAATACCCACTTCGCAGACGCACTCAGACCAGTGGAAGAAATACCTTGCAAGGTGGCTTGTAGAAGAAAAGCAAAGCAGGTGACATTCAGCTTAAGAAGGGCACCACATAAGGCCCAATACCTTAACTAGCCTAAAACTGTGGGAGTGTTTGGATCCCCCATCTGAGTTTTGTGACAGTTCTCACTTGTCTGAGCGCTCACATAAAACCAAACAGCAACAACAGTAAAACAAGTCCTCTGAACTTTGATTAAGTTAATGACATTTTTTCAAGACTGTGCTGCTTTGCCTCTGCCAATCATTGGAGGAAGAAAAAAAGAGGGGCGGGGTAGGGAACAGTTTCAAAAGAGCTTGAGTTCAAATTTCAGTTCAAAGATGTAGGTCACTCTTTATCACTTTATTAACTACTCTTTGATTTAACATGCTTAAATATTTAAAAATAAGGCCACTTACCACTTGCCTTTACTGAAGAACAGGAGTAACTTGTTTCACAGTTTGTGCAACAGGCTGTGCTGTGAGCAAAGTCGTGTGCATCCCTGCTATTTATCTCAAGGTAAGGCTAAATTTCACCACCAAACAAGCTGTTCAGCCCATGTTTAGCTGTATATTATTTTCCAGTGTGGTACCTAAAGTTTACTGACAGCAAAGTTTAATAGAGCAGGGCAGAGAAGACAGACATAACAAAAAACAGTCCACCAGCTAATGAAATCTGCAAAATCGTTTGCCTCTCCCCACCTATGCCTTTATGTCTTCAATTGAAGGGTAGAGCAGATAGGGGAAGGGTGAGAAAATATGTTACCATCTTCCCCCTTGGCTTGGTTTCCAGCTTTAGCTATGAAAAAATACAAGTTCTTTGATGTTCATGTAAACATTAAAATATATTTCTAACTCTGAATGAGATTTCAAGTGACAAAACATATGCAAAATGCAATTCTAGAGAAACTTCACAAGTCTGTATCTAAAGCAAGTCTGGGGCCTGCTAAGCCAACAAGTGGCTGGTAAAGAGATTTAGGGGCAGAGTCCTATAGGAAACGAAGGCTGGTTATCAGCCATGCTGGAAGATGACTCAGCTGAGCAGTCAGACATCTAAACAGGAAAAGAGAAAGCTGAAGCACAGATAAAGTGCTGAGAGTTTTTGCCCTTGTTTGAAAACCCTGGGTATTTGCTGAGCATGTTTGTAAATACTCTTGAAGCAAATACCTCAGTAAACAAAAATTGTGAAGGCAGTTCTCACCTATTCAAAGGAAAACAAGCAAAAGAGCACCCAAGAACAAAAACCCTCAGACATACTAAGTTCCAGGAAAGAAAGTAGAATAACAGAAGAAAGTACAGTCTTTAGGAAGACCGTTAACATCGTTCTTAATACTTATTTCTCCTATGGGTTTATTTCTAACCTCATTTTTAAGAGTGCATTTATACCCAATAACATAACATACGGCATTAATAACAGAACTTCCTCCAGTTGGTATAGGATAGCACTGGGTACATCACTGGGATGCAGCATTACTGTCAGGCAATTCTGTCTCCAATCCCAGCTAGTCACAATGTGCCTAACATGCTGAACAGTGCACAATGCATGTACACAGCCCAGCCTCTTTCTCTGGTGTGAATTCCAGAGAAGAGGTAGCCAAGCAGTGTCCTGATGAAGTATCTCAGTCATTTAGTAAGCATGCTGGGCACTTAGTAATCACATGAAGGGTGTCTCATAGGCGTCTCATAGCCTAGGTTAGAGGAAGCCTAAGGAAGAAAGTCAATAAGGTTCAAAGACTTGCTTCACTACTCAGATTACACCCACAGGGGAAAAAAAGGGGGGGGGGAGGGAAGTGTGGGAAGTGGGATGAAGGGATCATGGAACTGTTTGGATTGGAAGGGACCTTAAAAATTACCATATTCCAACCCCCCTGCCACAGGCAGGGACACCTCCCACTAGACCAAGTTGCTCCAAGCCCCATCCAACCTGGCATTGAACACTTCCAGGGATGGGGCATCCACAGCTTCTCTGGGCAACCTGTAACAGTACCTCAATGCCTTCTCAGTGAAGAATTTCTTCCTGGTATCTAATCTAGATCTACCCTCTTTTAGTTTAAAGCCATTCCCCCTTGTCCTATCACCACACTCCCTGACAAAGAGTCCCTCCTCAGCTTTCCTGCAGGCCCCCTTTAGGGACTGGAAGGCCACTATAAGATCTCCCCCGAGCCTTCTCTCCTCCAGGCTGAACAACCCCAACTCCCTCAGCCTGTCTTTGTAGGAGAGGTGCTACAGCCCCTTGATCATCTTTGTGGCCCTCCTCTGAACTTGTTCTAATACGTCCATGTCCTTCTTGTGCTGTGGGCACCAGAGCTGAATGCAGCACTCCAGGTGGGGTCTCACAAGATTAGAGCAGAAGGGGAGAAACCCTCCCTCACCCTGCTGACCATGCTGCTTTTGATGCAGCCCAGGATACGGTCAGCTTTCTGGGTTGCAGGCACACATTGCCAGCTCACGTTGAGCTTCTCATCAACCAACAACCCCAGCTCCTTCTCCTCAGGGCTGCTCTCAATCCATTCTCTGCCCAGACTGTATTTGTGCTTGGGATTTCCTTGGCCCAGATGCTGGACCTGGCAGGACCCAAGTCATAGAAGCAGACTCTGTTCTTAGCCCCGAGAGAAAGCTTGAGTGCCAAGGAATCTAAAATAGAGAACTGCATAAGAGTGTTTTGTCTAGCATGGTTTCTTGTAAAAACTGTAGAAAATTGATTTTGCAAATGTTTCAGGCTCCATGCTAAGCGCTTCAGCCAACATGTGTCCCCAGAATGCTGCGCAGGAAGGCAGGACTTCTGCGAGGTGAAGGGTGCAAGGATCCACAGAACTCCAAGGGAAGAGCCAAGGGGGAAGTTGTTTGGGCAACCTTGTAGCTTGCAGCTGGACCAGGAGATCCACTCCTGTAAGCAGTGATTCAGAAAAATTCATTGAAAGGATGCTCCTCAAACAGAGGTAAAAGAAGAGCAGCCCTGAGAAGTCTAGCAGCTTAAAACAGAGCCTGCAATACACCAACCTGATATATGTCTCTCAAGTGGTACTTTATGAGGGCTGTGACTAAAAAGTGCCTCTTAAAACATACAGGTTTTTAAGCCAGCCTTGCGATGTGAAAGCCTGATTCATATATGCTGAGCGCAAGGAATTGGCAATGTTTCATGTGTAGGCAACTGAACAAACATGCAAGTTTTACTGGACTTCTCTACTTTCCTGATACAAATGATATAAGCATCTAGAATAATCGAAAAGGATTTGAGCTAGAGTCTAATTTTCACAAGCATATAGGAAAACAATAATGAAATACTGTGTTTAATGCTACTTACTGTATAATTTCTTTATACAACACTGATTCATCTTTATGTTCAGTTTTTTTAAATACAGATCAAAGGAAAAAAGAAACTACAGTCTTACTGTAAAAAAATATGCTTCTGCTTGCAGAGATCTATCGCTAAGCCCCAATATACAGAAAAAAATATTTTAATCTTATTTTTTATTGCTCCTTTAATGTAAAGAGCAGAATAAGAGATTACTCCTCATTTATAATGAGCTAATGTGGAGCATACAACATATTCCCAAGAGAGAAGAGTGTTCTTTTTCTTTCCTTGGGCATATATACATACAAAACTGTGAGGGGGAGAAACGTACCCTATTGTTATCTATAGAAAGAACTGTGAAAAGGGATTAATAGTTAACAAGGATAAAATTGAAAAGGCAACACCTGCTCAAAAAGAGTCCCTTGAAAAAACTTACACCTTCAGAAGTGTATGATGGGAATAAGTTAAGACAGACAACGGCTAGTCTTGGGATGCATGAAAAAACTGATTGATTATACCTTCTCCCAAACCACTACTTTTCATTACTGACATAAATCGAGACAAGAAGGCAGTTTAGTAAGTCTTGAAAGACAATAAAAACACCATTTAAAAAAATGGCAGAGTTAGCAAGGAATGTTGTGTCCAGAAATACCAGATGCCTTTATAAAATAAGGTATGTTTTGCTAAGCAGTGTCTGAAAAGTGCTTTGCAGCCAAATGGAGCTTGATCTTTATTTAAGAGTTGAGCAACAGAGGTCCTTATTATTTAATTAAACACTCATTCCAACCCACATTTATTTAAAAAGTCGAGAACTGAAGTGATTTTGCTGCGAGGCAAGTACATGAAATGGAAAGGGTTTATTCATATAAGGTTAGGAGTCATAAATGAAGCAATGATTTTACCATAAAAAGCATTTTCTGCGAAACAAGGAGTTACTGTGGAACACGAAGTCCAGACTAGCTAGTTTAACAAAATGGCCTTTTGATTCTGCGCCACACTTACGGACAGACATTCCACTCTTATTTTGATTCGTGGTCATTTGTCCTCATCCCCATGAGTATGGCATCCCTCTATCAGGCATGGCACATCCACCCATAATTCTCAGGCAACAGATGAAAAACCTGACTTGATTTGCCAGGGAAACCTTGTGCTTTTCAATTATTCCTTTCATTTATTTGTCGTCTCTCTCTATTAAAAGTATCCCAGCTTGCCTCTTTCCAACCAGTCACGTACTCTCCATACAAACACAGAGAACGTTTTGCAGATAACATGACTAAGAAGCTGCCTTTGAAGCCAACTAGTACGTTTCCTCAAGCATGAACATCCTGTCCAAGCCAAGCCTCCAACTAAGTGCACGATTTTACTGAAATCCCTTATGTTGCAGCTAAGCCCATCAGTCTCCTTCACCTCTGTCCCAGAGGGAGATGTACCCACCTTTTGGGCGTTCCCTCCCCACGTGGAAGCAGAGCCCCACACAACTGCAGATGTGCAGAAACTGGCACAATTTTGGTTTGGGTACAAATCAAAGAAGCTCCATGGATCCATACAGAAAAAATACCAGAAAGAGACATGGTGTTCATTTTGGAGTCTCTAATGAGACTAATATCGTTAAGTATGCAAGACCTAATAAACACAAAAAGGAAATAACCAGGCACTGCCACAACAGGAAACATGCCGGAATCCTGCCTAAACTGGAGCTGGCTGGGAAGTAAGCTATTGTCACAGCATTGAAAATACTCTGATATTGCTAACTACCTTGAGCAAGCTGGTGTACTGGAAGGAAAAAAAAAAACACACAGACTGGTTTGCTTATTTCAAGGGAAGCAGCTAAACATGCACATTCTACAATACACTGTTGTTCCACTGAAGCAGACAGAAGTAGTAACAAGTCAAATAAAGCATAGGTTCATTTACAAATACATATAAATATACAAACGCCCCTTTAGATATGCCTGCTTTAAATCTTGCTGGGGGTATACATAACTTGCTGAAGGTGTTGTTAACATAATAATTCACACAGGGTACGTCCTTAGCTTCATTTTCACATCTTTCACAGCTTTCTGTCAAATGACTACATTGCAAAATTAACACAAATTTGTTTTCATACTTGTGGGGAAATTTTAGGGGTGGAGAATGGAACTGAGGATCATTTTACTGTCAGTTTGTATGCTCAGCTACAGTATATAAACTGTACTGACCTTGGCTGGTCTACAGGTCAATTTAAACTGACTTCTTGTTCGTAACATTCCTTTCCGAGTGACATTAGCAATCATCTACATCAGACATGCTCTGTACTAAGAAAGCATTTACCAAAACAGTTCCACTCCTGCTAATGTAGGTTTGGTTCCCTGATCCCAGCTGTCCTGCAAACCCATGTGCATTGAAGCACGCGGCTCTATCCGGCTTTGTGCCAAGATCTGTGGGCACCCTGCCCACACCAGTTCCTCCTCCCTCTAGCTCCATGGGAACTGACCCATTCAGTAGGCATGACATGGCCTGGGAAGCCACGAAACTCCCAACTGCAACAAATCTGAGGCCTCCCCTACAGGAAAGGCAGCAAAACATGTTTCTATGCCAAAGCACAGGTAGCATAGCACTAACTAGATGCTGCTAAACATCCCCTATCATTTATCTTGTTATACTCTGTCTCACAACTTATTTTTCCTATTCCATCTATCCCTCTTTATGCTAGTGAAATACATTGTTTTATAATTTGTGTACCATACAAGTAAAAAATTAAACACTAATGCATGCAAATATCTGAGCAATTAAAAACAGAATCACCAGGATTTCCAAGTATGAGTCACTGTGAATGTAGGAATTTTTTGATGGCAATAAAGCAGCAAAACTGAGAGGTGGTGCTGCTCACTGGTAGTCAACAAAAAGGATGTTTTTACCATTTAGAGATCATGCCGGTTCCATCATTTGGACCTGAAAACTTACTGTGCAGACTATTGGACGTGCAGAGAAATCCAGATGTAGATACTTATTTCCTTCATCCTCCCAGTGTGAAATAGCAAGGCTTGGTGTATTGGAGCCGCATACAGAAAGCTCATTAAATAAGTGACAGCTATAATAATAAACTGAATAGAATGATAATATAATTCAAGAAATCTAATTGCTACTATGTAGGAAATTCATTTTCTAACAATACACAGAGAAAGCTGTCTCAGTCACTAAACAAAAATCCACCCCCTTATAATTTTCTTTCATTTCCAATTTCACAAAAACGGCCTCAACTCCTCCTGTAGACATCAGTACTTAACCAGTCAGTCAATCACCAGAATCAATCACCACACCTGCTGTCTCCATTGTTATTTCTTAAACAAAAACATAAGCACAGGAAAACATGTACTGACTAGAATCTACCAGGAGCACATTAAAAAACAAACAAAAAAGATCTTCTTGTGACTAAAATGAAATACCTGTTGAAAACTGTCAAGGAAAAATGAATCTTTCAAGAGAGAGAGAAAAATTCCCAAATTACAAATAAAATGTTAATTCAGTGACAAAAATCATTTGAATGTGGTATTTCTCTGATAATAAAAACCCAGCTCTTAACAGTTCTTTCCACTAATTATCCTTATAACACCTTGCCAGAGAAAATGGCTGTCATTATTCTTACTTGAGAAATGGCAAAACCAAACAGATCCCAGTGTCAGAAATCCACAGATCAGTAGAAAAGCTGGGAAAAACAACTCAAACCTCTGTCATTCCAATGCTGAGTTTTGATTTTAGACCTGTTGGAACAACAGAAAACAGATCAAAGACCAATTTCTAAGTATTCCGTTAAAAAGGCAAAATAATAAACTTGGGAATATAAAGGTTTAACTATTCTCATCCCTGAAAAGTCATACAAACAGAAAAAAAAAAAATCTAAGATAAGGAAACGAACTACAAGAAGTATAAACACCTTTTCTACCACTGTATGAGTTGTGCACTTTCTGGTTTCCAACCACAAATGAGAAGAATCATGATAAAACAGCATTAAGTGTCTTCCTCTATCCTTCTGTATGTGTGACACTTCCTTATAGGTCTGTTGCCAAGGAGCAGATTTGACTGAGAAATTAAAGAATTGACATACAAACCCCTGACAACATAGGGTGGTTTTCCATTTCTTTATGGCAGTATAGGCAGATTTTTTCCTGTGCAGGTATACCATTGATTTTCCCAGTGCTTCTGAGTCAAGAATCCACCTGCCACAGCAGCATATGTCCAAATGATTTAAACAGAACTTAAAATATAATGAAGAGGTGCCCTCCTGTATAGGTGGAACAAAAGCTAACAGAGGGAAGGCGGCTTCACCTTATTTTGGTTTTGTAGGATAGGTTTGCCAGACAATATCCATCCAGTGCCTTGTTTTAGAGCTCACTGTGTGACCTAACCACGTTAACTAGTTTTTCAGACAGTGATCATTTAGCGCAATGATATGTCCAGCCCTGTAACAGAGAGTGCCAGCCGCAGCACCCAGGGCATGAGCATCCCACGCTGCAACGCATGAGTATCACAGGCTGCTGCAGGGACTGTCCTGCAGGTCCCTCAGCGGCAGGGGTTGATGCAGTTGTTACCGGGTAGCATCCAAGTGAGAGCAGCATTTGGCATTTTGGCCTCAGTAGGCTGCACAGCACCTGATCTTTATTTCATGGTCACAGCAGAAGACTGTGCAGAGAAACAACATACACAGCACTTGCAGTCAATTGCACCTCAGTTCATGAGTCAACACATCAGTCAACAGGCTCTTCTACAACCTCTTAATTTTGCTTTTCCAAAAAGGAAATCCTTATTGTATAACTCCATAAGGAATCATCTTTTCAAAGTGTACCGTGTATTTTTTCCACATGCTGGCATTGATTAAATATCCTAACTTCTGTATTATAAAACTATAAATGCTTTACTGCAAGGTATAGTCACTGGGATGGCATTAAAAAGGGACAACTCCTTTACCACAAAAAAAAAAAAAAGCAGCATCTAAATATACCAGAAAACATTTATTAAGCTAGCATCAGGATCCTAATAGCAATGCATATTGCAAACGAGTTTTGGTTCTCTGCAGCATTTCAATACAATGCAGAAATTTGAGATATACTTAGAATATTTAATCCTTCCTCGTATTTACCTCTCTAGGACTTAGGGTGGGCCAAAATATCCCAAAAAAATCAGTATATGTGGTGATTTGATACAACTTAACGCAGCAAATCTTTTTTAGCCAGTTGTGGAAACGTTAATGAACTAATTTATATTTTGCCATAAACATCACAAAAACAACACTGCAGATGCTATCTGGCAGTTGTTAATGTGATGGTATTTAACTATACATGGTCCCTTAGAAATAGCATGCTGTAGCTAGACGCAGTACCAACTACATTTTGCCATGACTCCTCCCATCCCTAACGGTAGCGTGTTAGACCCAAGGACTACACACACCAATCAACTAAAAAGGAACCACTTATGGGAATGCATCAGAGTCGCCGGAAGATGCATAGAGGCAGTTGGATTTAGATACGTTTCTTTTCATGCCAGTGAAGGCTCTTACTCAAAAAAACAAATCCATGTATCACTTCCTGACAGAGCTGCTGGGCAGGGTATCCTGCTACAGGGTGGAGCATTAAATTGTTTAAGAAAAACACTGGCTGGCAGCCAGTGGAAATTTCATGTTTTATGGATCGGGCTGCTATTCTACCATGATTCATCAGCTTCAGCTCAACTGATGATGTGTATATGCGGCATGTGCCATAGGATGTATTTTCCGCTACAGTAAAATTTGCCAATGAAATATTTTGTCCTTTCTCATGTGTTTAGCCTAGGCTTAGAGAATACAGGAGGATCTACCAGCAGCATACATTTATTTGAAGAGCAGTTATGAAGACAACAGGGCAAAATTCTTCCCTTAGTAACAAATGGTGTAACATGAGGCAACAAATTCCAGATAGAAGTGGAGCCTTGTGTGGTAAGTGTAGATATTTGGGGGAAAAAAAAAAGGAAAATCCTCCAAGAAGAGGTTACCCTGGACAACCTGGAAGAGGTTAGCCCCAGACCAGTTACCCAAGGCGAGTGAGTTTTCCATCCTTGGAGGTTTTCAGGATGCAGCTATACAGAACTATAGCTGACCCAATGGCAATTGTTCTGCCTCCAGAGGGGTTGCTGGACTGCACGTTCTTTCCAGCCTACATCTCTATGACCCTACAATTTTATGTATCTTTAATGTTTTTGATTAATCTGATTCTTCAGCCTTAATCAGAAAGTATTCCTATCTTGAATTGGGCCCAAAATCCAGGTACGTTTAGATACCTGTGAATGCTTGAAAATACTGCAGCGTGCATCCTCAGAGTACAACACTTGCCAATAAAATAGAAAAAGCCAGAGTCTCAGGTGTTAACGTGCAAAGTTTCCAGAACCTCGAGCCAGATTAACCCAAGATAAATGAGACGAAATAAAGATGACACATAACACGTTGTTCACCTAACATAATGGAAAAAGACACAGGCTTCTACAAGCATCAGCCTGAATCTGTGAAATGAATTTCCTTTGGAAATAGAAGCCAACCTTGTCACCTTCTGCTCCAGATTGCAAGGTGGATACTTCTCACCTTCCCTAATAAATACGTGCAGTGGAGAAATCACCCTCAAGAATGAAACCTTTATACATGTCACTCTGATGAGGAAGCACAAAAACAGAAAAAAAATGTCACCAGTACACAGAAGATATTCTGATATTATAACAACAAATATAATACTAGCATAGGTTTAACACAGGTTCTTATTTTTCTTTATATTTAAAGTTTAGATAATCTCCTTTTATCATACATTTGTTCATTCTCTAGGGCTGGATGACGAGATGAGGTAGGAATCCCGACTAGAATATATCCAGTTCTGTATTTATGCACATATGCAATTTTATGTTCTTTTAGTCCCTGTAATCTTTATAACTATGTGCCATTGAATGTGCTTTCCCTTGTTGAAAAGAATTTCTTCAAATGCAAGAAGACAGGCAGGCACTATGCTGTTCTCACTGAAGTCAACAGGAGTTGCCAATCGATTTAATTTGAAGCCGGATTAGGATTTCTGTGAAAAGCTTACATTTAGAGAACCATGTACTGTAAAAATGCAATCCTTTACGGAAAAAGTCATTTATAAAAATCTGCCTGTGAATAAAGAAAATGAGTGCTATTGACTTAGGTAATCATTTAACAATCCTGACAACTGAAGGTAAATAATTCTTGTGCAAAGTTTCTAGGATGAAAGGCTTAACCTGCACTTGGATCTAGTAGCTGCAAGCTGATTGACCTTATGATACCATAGTTTCATTTCAGGAGTTGCCTTTTTTCCCCACCCCCAAGCTTTTTTCTGAATCGCATGAATATTTCATAACTAACTGTGCATACCATGGCAGACAAAGAGCTAATAGATTAGCAATTTGACCTGCTACTTATTTGAGGTGCCCCAAACATTCAATGAAAGAGACTCTGATTTTTCTTTAGAACAATCAGGAAACTAAATATGGTTGATTCTGGAAACTTTGTCTTCACTTTAGCTGAGCTAATTGCAGCGAGTGGAAGAGGCAAAGGGTATGATAAGAATTTACTTTCACTCCCAGATGTGAATCATTGAGTGGTACAGTCAGACATGACAGAGCACTCCATCTTAATCACTGCAATAAAATACAGATCTTACGTGCATTACCTAGAAACCCTGCACACACTGCTTCTCCTAAACTTCAGCAATGGATTTAAAAGCAAAAAAAACTGTGCTGAAACAATGAGTTACATGTCATCTTTATACTGTAAAAACGTAAGAATTGTATGATCTTCTTTCCCAGATTATGAATGCCATTTAAGATTGATTGGGAAATCCTTTAAAGCCAACTTTTAAGTGTTGTTTAGAGTGGTTCTTAGAAATCATCACTAAAGATCAAGTTAGTATTGAAAAACATTAAGCTGTAAGACTAAGCAAAGTGGTTTTGGTTGACTGGCTGAGGACAAAATGGAGACTTCATTCATCCTTTTCTCTCCTGCCCACAAAACAAGAACCACTAAGAAAGACAAGCATAACAGTAGACTGGCATGGAGGGAAAACATTTTAACCATGAAGCCATTTTTGTGCATTAAGGAGGTACACAAACTCATACACCCTGAAGCAGAAAAGAACATTTAACTGAGCCAAAAATAAAATAAATAAAATAAATCAATGTATTACCCCACTGTGTAGTTGGCATCCAAGTGTAAAAATTCATGAATGAGTTCAGCAGACTAGAAACTGCCATAAAGAGTGGCAGGAAAATGCTAGACTGCAAGAACTATAGACCCACTTGTGCATCAGCACAGCTCCAGCATTGATCAGGCACTTTATAGCTTTAGGTACCTATTTTCTGCTCAGAGTGACGGGGTATAGGTTATGATAGCTGCACTCCAAACTGTTAGCCTTCTTAACTGCTGCATGCCCTGATTTCTATTACTTCGTTTGACATCGGGATGTCAGGCACCCCACATCCAAAATTTACACAGCTGTGGAACAAGTGTATATACAAATTGAAGTTCTGAATTCAACTAATTAGTCCACACCTATCTTGAGCGAATTTATACAGTTAATTTTCCAGACATCCAGGAAAAATAAGTACTATTTGTCACCTTCAAAAAACCCTTCCACAACACCAGCGATCAGTTCACATTCTGGAAGCAATCTGTAGTCCACCAGGACAAGTAAGTTGAAGGCTTGTTCCTCCTTCCTTTTCTCACTTCTGTCCACATTGAGTTTCTTTTGCAAAAGGAATCTAGGATCTTTGCCTATTTTCTAAATACACTTTCAGTAATATGCGCAACAAAAAGTACTTTTGTTATCTTCTAGTGCTATGGAAGTAATGGAATTAATTTCTCTGAAGCGTCTTTAAGATTAAAACAGAAACATAGCTTCCCAGATACTACTATTGAGGAGGCGAACAGGTTAAGAGTAGGAACAAAATTTCCCAGGAAAAGAAACGGCATTGCTAGACTTTGTTCTCAAGCATCTCTATGAATCTGCACAAGAAAGCAGCCAAGGATAGTCAGAAGCAGTCACTGTAAGTGACAATTCTGACATAGTTCAGCTGTTACTTCAGTTGTTGCTAAAAAAAGACAGTTAACTGAAAGGATCTGGAAATCTCAAACCACTTGCATCACTATAGGAAAAAACTGAGATCATACACTGCCGAAGGAAGCACACAGTCTTGAAACTTCCTTCAAAAGTTTACGGCAAAGAAATAGGAGGCAGCAGCGAAGAGCTGTATGAGCAGTGAATATGCTGCCTATACTGGACATACTGGGGATTAAGGAGTTTTTCATCTCTTGCCTGACCTATTTTCTAAATGTGGACAGGTCACTTCACTACTTCTCTTTTCCTTCTGTAAAAGAAGTATTATGGTACTATCTCTTCTGTATTTCAAAGTTATGGCAGGGTGAAAGCTTAAGGGAAGGAAGCCAAAGAAAGAAAAGTCAGACTGACCCACTCAGCAGTTTTGTAGGATGGGGGAATGTAAAGCTATCTATTCATCTGCCAGACTGGTGTGATCCTGTGGCTGCAACAGGAGGCAGCCAGCTCACAGGCATTAACATGCTAGGCACCTCACCAAACCCACCTGAAATGACAACACTGCAGTGATTAGTGAACATCTTTAAACACCATACTAAATAGCTAGGGATAGTAATAAATAAATAAATAAAGATTTAGTACCACCACCACCCCCCACTCCCCCATTCCCAAACTATCACAAAGACAAAAAAAAAGTCTTACTACAAAAACACGTCTCAGATGAGAAGAGGGGTTGCTTCTCTCTCTTTGGGCATTTGACTCCTTAGTCAAAATAATGCAAGATTTCTTCTACAGCGAACTCCCACCCTGGACAGAGCAAGATCACAGCATTATGAGTCATATTTAGAAAACCCAGAAAGCATCTGGCTCAAAACCATACCAAACACCCCTTTCCCTGGTTAAGGCTAGCAGCACAAGACCTCAGCAGCTCTTGGTGCAGTGTGTCGTGGGTGGCTCCCATAAATCAAACAGCAGTTCAGCTTTCATCAGTGCCATTTCACCTTTGCACATCAATCCTTTCCTTCTCGCAAAGGCAACTAACTTCCACAGTTTCAGTAAGGAAACGTCTGAGTAAACAGAAAGTTCCTTCTTAGCCCCAAGGTCTCTGTGAGCCTCTTTTTAGAGTTGGAACGTTTGGCACTTGATCTCTCAAAGGCTCTTACCAATGTCTGTTCTGTACCTGCTAGTCTGGTCTTGACTATAGGAACACACCATTAAACTAGACTTATTTTAGCTCTGTTTTGGAAGTGTCCAACCACGCGTATATCCAAACAGAGGATGGTGCTCCTCAAAACCAAAACAGATCAGCTATTCAGATTTAGAGCTCATCACTTCACTATGTCATCCTCACCAAAATCCATCACAGCAAAGGGCTTGCTCCACAGCAATCACAAGGAAGTTTCTACATTGTGTCAATAAATCAGCACATTTAAGCAGAAACTCAAATTTCTGTTAACAATAGAAATAGTTAAATAAATGAACCTACATCAGCTTCTAGCAGTAGTAGCAATAAGAGTAACACCATGACAAACAGTAATTAATGAGAACACTCCAGCAATCTCCTTCAGCTGTCAGCCTAAGTATTCCACAGATGAGGGCAAAGATCCCCTTTGCAGGGAGAAAAACTGAGGTGCTGCAGTGAAGTACCATTTCTTCAACAAGGTGCATTTGTAGGTCTTGGACATTTCGCTGTTATTCCCTTTCATATTTTCTCTAATGGGCCATTATACACGCTACAAACAATTTGGAAGTTTGATGGTTCTTCCAACTTTAGTAACTTCAAAAGCTTCAAAGAGATTGGTCACGTCCCAAAGGGGCATTCAGTAACTCAGACCTCAGGACAGGCTGAAGCACAACTCCTCCTGATGAGAGGACTTTGAAGAGGTTTGTAGTATGTCAGCCACATATCAAAGGACAGGCCCTACTCTGTGGTTCTCAGCTGTCGAGCAGAAAAATAAAAATTAATACATAATGGTGAAACACCTTGCTTGGGCATGCTTCCAACTCCTGCTCTAAAGAGCCTGTAAAACTGCTAAAAGCAGCTCAGGTAAACAGAGCTGTGTCTCAGAAATGCTCCAGCAAAGCAACCCAGATATGTGCTTTCCTTTGATCCCTTTCACTGCTATTGTTCTGCAAATATGATTGCATCAACTTACCTTTTATCTTCTTCTATTTAATCTGCACTAATGTGGCTGCAATGTAGCTAAAGCAAAAATCACAGCCTGCATGTGGATTCTAGATCACCTTGAAATATTGTTCCTGAAGCATTAGGATTTCCAAAAGAACTTGATAATACATGCAGACAGCAAACAAACACACGGGATATTTTCTAAGATCTTAATAACTTTTACAGCTCAGTTTCAGAGCAGAGATTTACCAAAAGGCAGAAATCCCCTTAGTCTTTACCCCATTGTCCACCCTCACATCCAAGCACTGGTACTACTCATGTCATTAACTCTAAATTTAAGTTACTTTCTAGTAAAAGAAAGCTGCCCATGTCTGTGCGCCAGCAGAGAAGGAGGAGAAGGAGAGTGCTATAAAATGCACCAACTTCTTCAAGCTGTCTCTTCTGTTGTATAGACTTGCTGAAAGTTCATCTTTGCTGTGTCTGCTCATCCTGCAGTAGTAAATGAAGCGGCTAATATCTGCCATGTGCTCTTCCTCTCTTCTCTTGAAATGAGACAAGTGCCTCAACAGGGGGTATGAGCAAACACTAGAACTTCTCCTGCAGTTGCAGCAGACAACCAGCAGTTCTTTTACCGCATCTGTGCTTTGTGAAGTACAGAAGTACTCACCTTCATTTCCACTGTGTGGCTCACATGGGGAAGGGAAGGGACAGGCTGGTAAGGACTTATACTAGTGGTAAATCAATACATCGTCAGCATTGATATCAGTCTGGAGGGAAGCCGAGCTGCAGTTTGACTAAGGCATGCAAAGAAAGAAGAGCTAGGGAAGTTTTTCATCGCTGAGATTTTTCTTTGGGGTTGTAGATCATTGTCAAAATAACCTCAGACTGGGCCACTAAGCAGTACTTGGCGTTGCTCCCAAGCTCAAGAACTCGACAGTTTTGCTCTTCTTTTAAAAGTAACAGGATGCAACAGGATGAGCTGGGCACAAGATTATCTTAAGAATCAGATGGATTGTGAAATGTCACAAACCGCACCATCTCTTAGGTCCTGACCTCTCAACAAAAGCACATAGCAACATTGTACAAGCATGTATACATTCAGTTTAAAAAAAAAAAAAAACACAACCAAACCAAAAAAATTTCCTACACACATTCGTCTCGTTTCAAGAGAAGAGGGAAAGAGCACATGGCAGACACTAGTAATTTCACTTCATTTACGACTGCAGGATGAGTGGACACAGCAAGGATGAGCATTCAGCAAGTCTATGCAACAGAAGAGACAGCTTGAGCAAGTTGGTGCATTTTATAGCATTCAGAACAGCAACCTCTTACACATGTAATGTTCAACTTTTTCAAGAGCTGATCTGCCATTGTAATAATATTAGAAGCATCATTTTCTTAAATACACATTTTCCCCATTGATTCCCAGAGTTGTGGTCTGAAAATACCAGCCTTTTAAGTAGCATGAGATTTTTTTTTTTTATTATTAATACATAGAAAAAAAGGACAAAATTAAAGTTATATTTCCTGCACACTTACCATATGATTACAGTCACCTTGAAGAAATGCAGCCTTTAGCATTCAATAGAGGTACTTAGCGCCAAGGAAAAGCACATTCTGAGACGTGCCTTTATAACTGTCACAACCCTATTCTTTCTAACCAGGCACAGCATCATTATTGACACCCTTTCAGAAGGGCATTCACAATTCCCTCTGGTAATTTCCTTTATTACATTCAAAATGCCCATTTCCCCCAAGGACAGTCTGATGGCAAGTTTGGAGGACATCATGAAATCATTACAGTTTGGATATTAGTACCTACACTTGCATCAGCAATTCACACTTCCTTTTAGATGCATGCAATGCTAGTTAAAACTCTTCACTTCTTTATATGAAAGGTGTATGTGAAATAGACACTGACACTGAAGAACAAAGCACCTCATTAGCTCTCTAAGCACAGTGCACTGCAGTTTGTCATTATCCAATGCGTTCCTCGCAGGCTCCTGGGTGGAGATACGGCAATCCCTGAGGCTGCATCACAGAGAAATATTATTGACATCCAAGAAACACCAGAAACAGGGTATTACCCAGAATTGTCTTGGCCATCTCCTTTAATACTAGGGGCAGAAGGCAAACCAACAAAAAATGCTGAAGTGTAGGAATATTGCCTTTAAGTGCATTTATTAATAAAAGCCACTTCTGAGAGACCTGTCTCTGCCTCAACTAGGGCCATGACCTAGCAGCTAGTATATCCTAGAATGTCACACACCAACTAGCTGTGATGCAGATTTCTCCCTTTTAATAGTAAACAAAATAGTAATATTAGTCCAACATTATATGAACTATTATAGTAATAATAGTTCAACAACATAGTAATAGCAAGAGAAAAAATATGTAAGATTACTATCATTGTTTATAAAGCATTTTAATATGGCTTTTGATCAACTATGTCTGTTCCAAAATGTTACCATTTTACCTGCTTTGAAACAGGGTTTTCTGAAATGAGGCACACAGAGTCTTTGGATATAGCTGCAAAGAGCTGCTGATAATGCAGTACAAATCAGCACAGTCCTTGAGGCAATAAAACTTCTTGCAGATGAGCCAGGAGTGGATTCAGGAAATGGGCATTCATGGACTGAAGCTATTAACCTGACTCCAGAGAGTTCTACTGCTGTGCATTGCAGACCAATTCCTCCTCTAGCCCTACCTGCTACTGTATCTGGACCGGAATCAAAACTCTCTGCAAGGATTATTCTAAATATGCTATGTCACCCATGGAAACCTGCAGAGCTATTCTTTTATATATCAGCTGTTCAGGAGTCAAGCACACAGAAGAATTCACCAGCATTGCAATAGGAGATGAATTCTTGCAACATAAGCACTGGAACTGAAGAGATGGACTTCTTGGGTAGCCCTGAACAAGCTTCAATCCCCTGTCCCTCAGCTGTCTGTCCAGGGCAGCACATCCTCGACTTGCAGGGGTGCTGAGAGGCCTTAGTGTTCCCAACACTACAATACTGACAGCACTGCACAGCTGAGCTGGCATCACAAATATCATGGCACCACCACAGAACGTCCAAGTCCTGTGTACACAGCACAGTACTTACTTGTGAACTACCCTACTTTCAAACGCATTATAATTATTTAGCGATCCAGTCTCATTCCTGTCTATTTGTTCTGCCACTTCTGCTATGTTCCAGAGGCTTCTGCATATAATCAAGCTACAAACAAGCTTTCCTTTATTTTAAGTTTTTCTTTAATAATTGTTTCCTGACTAGCTTTAAACAAAGAAAAATCTCATATATGCACAGACATGTACACACAAAGAAGCCAGCATTAGCTGTGTAATTTTTCTTTTTCTTTTTTTTTTTTTTTTAAAGGACTGTTCAGTTACCAGATATTGTAAGTAAAATCGTTGCAAAAATATCCCCAAACAGAGATAAGCATCACAAGGCACAGACAAGAAGAAATCATGCTCCTCTGCCACAGAAAATGCCCACTTTGGAACAGAATTTTCTACCAACAACACTTTTCCCTCACATAGCCTGTTTGTGAAATCCTCAGGCATCTCTGGAAGTTCTGAATGGTGAACGGGACAGGCAAGCAGGAGCGAGAGAAGCGACCCAGAGACTTGTAAGGCATTACACAGCAGGTCAGGCAGCGACAGCACGACCGAGCCCTGCTCCCACAAGCAGCAGGAGCCTGGCACGGTGGCTGGCAGTCCAGCATTGGCAGCATGTGAGGCTGAGTACAACCATCCCAGCACTGGATGCTACTGGGGTCACAGACCAACAGGCAAACTTGTTGGGACACAATTTATTCTCCTAAAGCTTGAACTGTTCATGACAGAAGATAAAGTATGATTTCAGGACATTTTAAAGCATCCCAACGCTATTCTGGTTCTTCCTTCTCCATCTGTTTTTGGGCTAACAGAAGGTTACTTCCTCTCCTAGGCACTGAAAGTAATAGAGTAACTGGTTTGTTGCTGGTTAAAGCTAATATTTTCACATCATCTGTGACTCCCAAATTCCCTCCACCCCCACTCACCCCTAAGGGGGCAGGGAGAGGTCGTCTTAGTGGTGAGCCAGAAAACTAGTTACAAACTGAAGCTAAATAGCAAATCAAACTAGTCTCCCTTCTCCTGCCCATATTTTGCCTTTTAATTCTTCTTTAATTCTAATTAGTAAGCACAGCCAAAATAGAGCTTTTCCTTGTTTTAATTTGCTTATTTCTTTGCTTCTTATAGAAGAAATATGTCCTTCCTTCTGGAGGACCAACCCCACTCTGCTATAAATTAAATTCATTTGTGTAGATGAGGAAATCTCTCAAAGGACTGTTCAAACAACTAATTTTAAAATTAAGACTGAGATTCAGAAGCAAAACTTGTCTCACAAAGATATTGAAGAGCAAAGGCATTTAATTGGATAATTTTTCAAAAGAACATTCATAGAATGTGAAGCTACTACTTATTTTATGTGGAGCACAATAGTTGACAAGCATAGAGCTAAATCCATCAGTAATCTACCAAGGCAGAGAAATTTGCTAAAGTGCACCGTGAGACACTTAACTAAACATTGTTCTTTCCTAAATAAATGCTTGCATACAAGAATACGTCACCTATTGCTGCTCTATGTAAGCAAGTTTCAATACTGAACAGCCTGGTGACTTACAGATGCCTAGGTTACAATCAGAAAGAGCACAGCTGGCTCTTGTCAGCATGAGAATTGTTTGTCAGAAGACCTTAGAAGTCAGGGGAGCTGCTACAGATGAGTTGAATATACTGGTGGCCCTTTTATACAATATTTGCATTGTAAACTACAGTTAGGAACTAGTCCAAATCCATTCACATTCTTCAATTTCACAGAAACATTTAGTATCTTACCATTTTTGTTGTACAGTTTTGTTTTTAAAATTTGGATTTGTATTTCACAGGGAGGGAAAACAAGAATTGTTAATTTACATGAATAGCTGTACACTAAAAGAGGTACCCTACACACACATCTATTCCTGCTTTCTATGAAAGATTTGATGTGTGAAATGTGACCACCCCAAACTCTGCTGAGAAAAAAACAGGAGAAGCTAGACAATTGCAACTGTACATTAGAAAAAGAAGGAAAAGAAGTGTCACATACACGGAATAGGTATTTATAGTGAAACAAAAAGAAAATGAATGTCCCTCAGTATATGGACTGATGATAGGTTTGACGTGATTGTTTTTTCCCCCTGGGAGATTATGTCTCTCAGGAGGTGACATCCGCTTAAGGGACAATGAGCCACTATTTATATAGATGTCCATCAGGAAAACTCTCTAAACAATTGCAAATATTGACTGGCATACAGCAGATTAATTTGGCTTCACTGTCATCAGGACATGTTGTAGACAGCTATTGTGGAATGGCAGATCTTTTACATTCATACTTGACACATCACAATTGAACATGGAACTTCCATCAACAGATGAAGTGTTTAATAGTCACTTTGCTTCCCTAACAGAGTCATATGCCTTCCTAATAACATAAAGACAAGCATTATTTTTTCTAGCAAATACTAACAGATTTTTTGTCATAATACTGGAGATTACCTATGTAAACAGTACAATCCTATGTTAACAAAACACGTCCCTGTTTTCTTTAGCAGTATCTCCAGTAGATCCGGAAACACAAATCTGTATTCTGCTACAATCATCTAAACATGATGAAACATCAAGGTCTATAATGTGCAAAAGCATTTTCCTCAGTTGCAAGAGCTACTTCTGTGTGTTTTTATTATCATTAACATGGCAAATCCTTGAACTCAACTGCAAAGCAATTAGAACAGTCACAAATAAAAGTGAAGAAAGTATCTAATGTCAACTGAAACAGGGCAAGACAGGACTAAGAGGAGCCACTGCAATCCTGCTACAGCCTCTGAGCTAACAATCGCTTGACCTGTACCTCCACACCTTTGTGGCTTTCTTTATAGAACTACAGCTTTATAATCCTGGGACAAAATGATATTTGTCAGCCTCGCTGCAAGACACAATGACTACAGTTCCCGTGACACAGGCAAGCCTGTCACATTCCAAATAGGACATAGCAGAATTAATACCTGGCTTTTGGAAATATTAAGTATCTACAACTTCCTTGACCTCCATATAGTTTTGGATACTCAACACCTGAAAAACCAGACCATGAGGAGAAATGAAAAAACAGATGACCACTTTGCCTTCCTCCTGCTTACCCACACCCTAGCAGTTTTAGCATCATAGTCTTAATTGGCATCACAGTCATATTCCCATCTGAGACTTAAAGGAAGACTGTGTGTGTACACTAGCATTAAACAGGAGGATGTAGCCACAGGAAACTGATAATCAAAACATTTTTCTTTTGTAACGCATTTTAGTTTGTCATCAAGACTTGATATTGAACAAGCTTCAGAAATGTAAATCCTTGTTTTATTCTATTCACTTCACCCTTTCAGCCACTTCAGCAGGAGAGAAGGAAAGTTGTTGTGAAGGAGGATAATTAGGGACTTACTCCGTAATTGTTACGAGCACCAAGCACAAAGGCAATACTAAGGCAAGCTGCCTGAAGCTTTTTTGGCCGTGGGAAGTGTGGGAAGTGGCGTTACCAAGGTAATCACTTTCAAACTGTCCTGCAAGACTGCTGGGGAACTCTGCACCAAGAGGGACATGTAAGCCAAAGCGCGTTTCCTGAAAAAGAGAACATGGGCATTTACCGACCATTTGTAGCATTTCCATCTTTTGTCTTAAATACGTATTTCTAGCTCACTGCAAGTTGGAAAGCAGAGCTCATTGTGAATGTTTAAGATCTTTCCCTACCACATCCTGAATCTCTCAGTTGATTTGAAAATCAGATGGGAGTAAAGGAAAGTAACTTGAGATTCACTGAGACACTATCCAAAATAGGTAAAAAGACGGGTTGGGGACAGGCTATATATAATGCTCAGGGGTGAAAGTGCAAGGAACCACACTTTTCCCACACTGCAGATAAAGAATTTGCAGCACTCCAGCTTTCCTGCATCATCCCTTTGGAGCAGCCCCTTAGGTGCCAGTGCTATTGTGAACACTGCAAGAATACAGCCATCAATCAGCCACACAGCCAGCCATGTGAGGAGGATGCAAGCCTGACAGCCCCTGCACTTAACTCTTGAGAACAGCAGAGGTGGTGCTTTTCATTCTGGAGATCCACAGCAAAGCCTCCACTCCACACCAAGACACCATTACACTAATCCAGTGTCTTGCTCTGCTGATGGCTGCATCAAGGAGTCACAGTAGGGCCAATCCCTGCCCCACGGGTCTTGCTCTCTAGCCAAGAGATTATCCTGCTATGGCAAGTGGACAAAAACACAGACATCGTTTGCAAATGGAAGGGGGGGACATGAAAGGAAGGGCAGCAACAACAAAGGGGCAGACGCAGGTTTCCAGAGGGGTGGCAGGAGAAGAGGATTGCAACGGCAGCCCTGTGCTGTAAACGTGGCAGCACGGCCCGATTCCTGCCTGCTGGGGCCTGCATCGGGACACTGCAAGGGGGTCACTGGAGCACACTGGCTCTGCTGCTCAGCACCCCGAGGCTGCTTCCCAGGAAGACACAGCAAGGGTTTTCTGTATGCAGTGGTAATGTGCCCCCTCCCCTGTGTTTCCACTTTCAGAAAACTATCATGCTCATTATCCCAGGTTATGAAAACAAACAAAAACACACAAAGATGCAGCCTCATTTTTCAGATGTTTACATTTGTCCCTTTTACACAAACCAAGTCATGCCACAAAATGATAAAGTAGCCACTTAAAAGGTTTTCAGTTCATTAACAGTCGGAGATCCCATTTGCACAGGGCCTATGGATACAGCCATGAAGAGGCAGAAGATTCTCCAACTCTTTTCCCTCCTAATGCCCTCTGTTCAAAGACAGAAGTAACTGTCTTTTTGAACTGTATTTCTACACTCCATGACATTTGTCACAGTACAAGTTTTCTCAAGCCTACATATCCTAGCCTCAAGTTATCTGTCAACCCTTTACCTCACTGCTAGAAAGTATCTAGTGAGAAGCTTTTTGGAATTTTCTCATCATAACCAGACCTGAACCCTATGAAAGGGAGGAAGCACATTTTAGAGCTAAGAAACGTGTTAAGGACTTCAGCTGCCATAGCCCATCTCTTCCTAAGTTTATACAGCCATGAAATTGGCACCTCAAATTATCTCAGCTGCCAGTATAGGGGCACTCCTGCACTTCCAGAATTTATTTTTCTTCAGTCCTTCAGAAGTTTATATTAAAAAAAAATAAAAAGATCACTAGAATGTAACCAAGTCCTAAAATTACATTTAAATTTAGTTTTTTTTTTTTTTTTTTTTTTTTTTTTTTTTAAGGAATGAGTATTGAATACAGTTCTTTTTCATACTTAAATGATCC
Source organism: Cygnus atratus (assembly GCF_013377495.2). Taxonomy (NCBI): domain Eukaryota; kingdom Metazoa; phylum Chordata; class Aves; order Anseriformes; family Anatidae; genus Cygnus; species Cygnus atratus. The sequence goes on from NC_066367.1 coordinate 19,050,204, forward strand.
AACCCTATTAGATTTCAAGCATGTCAGAGACCAGGCAGACTGTAAAATTGTAAACAGTCTTCATTCCTTATTGACATCATTCTTGAAAAATGACAGTCCTTTAACCTAGGAACATTATTTCTCATGGTGCTGATTAAATGACAAGTCTGTTTTGGTCAATGATAATTATAGCAGCAGACCTCACTGTAACCTTTAGTGCATACAGTCTGCTGCGCACAGTGTGCCAATTAAGTGGCTGAGTGTCATTCCTTAGGTTCATCTAAAATTACATTCTCTTGTAAGATAAAATACTGATGATACAATTTACAATATCAGCAGTGTCTCTTTAAATTCACCCAACTAAAATTTATTTCTTCCAGGTTAAGAAAGGTTGAAAGAAAAAAAACACCCTACATTGCAAAATACCAATAAAATAGAAGAAATTAAAGTTTAAGATACAGAGGTTTGGGTTTGGTATGTCCCCCCATCCCTCCTTCAAAGGTGGATTTTTGGTCTGGGGCTTGGGGATTTTTGTTTGTTTGCTTTTAGGAGTTTTTTGTTTGTTTCCAGTCATTTATCTTCACTTCCTGTCTGCCCTATGGAGCTAGCTCTTCCTCCACAGCTGTCATGTTAAGCTAAATCACTCTGAGGTTCAGAAGCATTGATCTTTCAAATACACATTAATCTTTCAAATACACGTGATAAACAGTGTCCCAGCCCATATAATGTCACTCTACTGTGTCAGCAGTGCTGTTAAGTATATTAATAATGTTTTAGGAAAACCTAACTTGCAAACTGAAGAACTCATCCATGCAAAGAAGCTGCTGAAGAGTAGCCCTGGACATCAGCTCATACAGCATCAATCGGCTGAACTCTGCCTTCAACACAAGAAAGCACAAAGTTTTTACCTGCTTGCTTTTTCCTTACTAGTTTTACATCAGTGAAATAGTGGAGGTCAATAAAGCATTTCTATCAACTGTTTCTATTAAGAAATCAAAGTTAGGGCTAGTTTTTCCTCTTTCACTTGACAGTGATTTGAGTACCAGTTTCAGATTTCTCATTGAATGTGCTTGTTCTTTACTATTTAAAATCATAATTCTTCGAAGATGGCACAGATTTTAAGTAGTTTGCAGAAAATTTTATAAGGCTCTGCTTCACTGTTAAAAAAGTTAGTACCTTTAATATTTCTACTCCATTCCCTACTATGCACAAAGAAATACAGTGTTTTACAAAAGACAAACCTGTAAGTTGAGACTGGAGTGAGAGCAAAGGGAGCACCACTTCAGAGCAGAACCCATCTCCTTATCACAATCAAACATTTGCCAGTCTTGTATGGATTTTCTGTTGCTCTCAGTTAAAACTTGTTCCTGCTGGCCTAGCATACATAAAATCCTTTTACATCTCTCTCTAGCAATGCCCCTTGCTTAGATGTTTTTCTGTTATTGTTGCCAATTAGAACAATTACATAGCATGACTTTTGTCAGCTTGGACCAGTTGCTGTTTAAAATGTCTTTACCTCTGATCATGACTATGACCTTATGTTTCAAGCATTTTAAGACCTATGAAGTAGCATAAGGTCACATAGCTAATTTGGGGGATCATGACTCAGTAAGTGAGAAATTTATTAATGAAATTTATGGTTGTGGTCAATGACAGCATAAACCTCAAAAAGAAGATTAAAACAGCAGATACATACGTTCTATATTACTGAATGAGAATAAAGGGCATTTGACTGTGCAATGCTGAGTTAGCCAAATGTGAGCACAATCATGAACATGAAGCCATTTTTCTATTGTTGAAAGAAGTGCTACACCATCTTAAGATTTAACCACAAGAAACCATAACATCAAGCTTAACTCCACTTCCACCTCCCCTCCCCCCCCCCCCCAAAAAAAATAGTCTTCAATGCCTTGACACCTTGACTTAGCTGTAAGACAGGAACCCAGTGCAGAGACGATCACGTTAGACATACTGTATGCTATGCCTTTTGCTCACTTGTCTAGGGAAGGAGCAGACATTCCCTAACGGGGGATATAAGCCTACAATAGCTTATCACTGAATAATGGGAGGGCATTTTCTGTACACTTGTACTGTAGTACAATCCATCAATTCTCAGTGATTTCATCTCTTTGCTAAATGAATTTGAAAATTACAATGTAAAGATTCTGCTAAACAAATGATTCTTGGTTTTGCAACGTGCTTTTTTTCCCCAGTAAAATGTTGGGTAAGCATAGGCAATCATAGCACTTGGAAATTCAGACTCTTGTTTTCCATCACATGGCATTTTTCAAACATTCTCCAAGCTCCAAATGAGAAAGGTACAGCCATGTTTATAGAACGCTATAGGTATCAAAGATGAAGTCATTCCACTGTAAAAATACTTGAGCCCCATCATTAACCAGTACATGTTAATCCTACCAGTGCTAACCTTCTGCAGAAATTTATAATCTTAAGCTTAAAATCCCTTTGTAGTTTGAAATACATCACTGCATAGGACACACATGCAAGCAAGCCATCTCTCACCCAGGTTATGTTAATCGTTAGTACGTTTAGTCCTCTTCCCACATGTATGAGTTTGTAATTAACATAAACTGTGCCTTCCAACTTCCAAGATAAATTACCATAAAAGGAATTGCATTAATATTTCATGTAACACAAGTTTGCATACCTTTATATGGAACCGTCAGGTATAAATCTGCAAGCCAGAGTAACCTCTTGATTATAATCACACTTGTTCTAAAGGTATCTGAGGGAACAATATCACATGTACTTGCACAGATATTCCCAAGTGCTTGGCAATAATCTCCTGATTTGACCCTGCTGATAAAAGCCGGCATCAATGCCATCATTTCACAGATCACAACACCACCAGTGAGACCACAGCAATAAGGATCACTGTCAGCAGTGTGACTGTTACGCACCCCACATGAGAGCAGACTAACAAGCACCGTAGCATGGCCAGGAGCCACCACAGCCTCTGCCGTAGCCACCAGGTTTGCTCCCTCTCTCCAGCGGAGCACAATTCCCAGTTCATCACATACAACGGGGACAGGAACATGCACTAGGCTGATTTTACTAACTGGCATCTTGGCACAAACATGACAACACTGCAGGGTGAAAATGCATGCTGTGTTAGAGCCCCTGAACCAGAACAGCAACAGAGGTCATTTTGGTCATTTTTTCCACTTCGGAAATCTTCAGTCTGGTTTCCTCTCAGTTCTTCAAATAATTTATGAGCTTACTAGAGTTTTCTTTTCCCCTCCATTCTCTTTATTTGAGACCATCACCAATATACCACTCAATGAAGGCACGTTTACCTGGGTAAACTGAACAGAGAATAAGGAAATATTGTGATGCCGTGAAGAGTGGTCACACAGAAAAGTTACATCAAGATAATATGGAGCATGCATTTCCTTGGAACTACACAGGCCAGATTTCTTAGTACTTTGTTATTATTTCCAGACAAGAGCCTCTGAGACTGTCTTCAAATTGTGCAACTGGGGTGTTCATTTTAAGAACAGATTGTTGTTTCCTACTTGTTCAGTTTACAGGTCTTTTTCACTATTCAACCCACAGATTTGTGAGCCTTTAAGTTATATGAGAAGGAATATATATATTTTTAAATTCACCACATCCTAAAATAATACTGCAGTATCCTGAAAGCTAACGCCTGACACTACGCTAATTATCTCCTTGTTTTACCCGTCTGTGAGGGGGAGGAAGGGACAGTGTTAGACACAGTGTGTCTAACAAGTTTTCAACAGTTTTACTGCCATGAGAAAGTTATGTATTACAGAGCTGGACAGCTGTGAGGTGATTTAAAAGGAAGGAGAAACCAAACAGGGGAAAAAGCATTTATCATTCCAAAAATGACATGAAATGGATAAAGAACAAACTAATTAAGTCTTCCCAATGTTGAAATCCCAGAATATAGTAATATATCTAGCAAGTTCACATTTACCCACAGGACAAATACTGGCTCATATTCTGGAGGTTTTTAATGTTGGCATCCATTCAGGCCTTAGGTAATGAGAGATAACATACTTCAATTTTTCAACCCACAGTCACATCTTTTCTTTTTAATTCACATTACTATGAATATCCCAAAACTCTAACTCAGGGCTATAAAGAAGCATAAACATTTGGCCAAGCAACCTTAAACATAAAATAAATGACAAAAGAGGAAGGGTTTCTTTTTCCTCCCCAAATGTGATTATTTACTGAAATAAAAGTGAATTAGCGTACATTCAAGTGTTAGAAAAATGAGATCTTAGAAGAACTCAATAAAAGCATTTAAAAAAATACTCTCAAACAAACAAACAAAAAGTGCTAATGGCAACATTTGCTTCCTTTTTCTCCATTTCTCCATCCTTCCTTTGGCAGTGTCTCCACAAAGAGATGGAGACAGATTGGAAGTATTTCGTATCACTGCATATCTAGATAAATATCATTTTCTTTGATGAAAGCCAAATGCACATCACACATGAACTGGCTGACATCACTGCAATCACTAATCACTAAGACACAGTGACCACTCCTCCTCCTTCAAATGAGAGCAGGAGCTCCAGTGGTACTTTCTAGCAACCTCTCCCATACCATCATGTGGGACCTGACCATTATGTTCTCAAAACGACACGTCCGGAAACCTGGTTTCCTACAGACACATTCTAGGCTTCTCAGCCCTCTTATCCCCTAGCACTCACCCTACCCTGTTCAACCAGACAAGTGACATCTGGGAAACGATGCATCTTCCATGGCTGACCAGCGGGTGCGAGACGTGAGTGCTCACTGACCAGCTGGCTGATGCCTGGCAGAGGTGACTGGTAGAAAAGATGTAGTTGCCCTTTCTCAGTGGGAACACTAATCAGGCTGGTTTTCTTCTATTCAGTTGCAGGCTTTTTTTTTTCTACCCAGCTGCTGATTTCCATGAAATTTGTAGGAACTTAAATATATTTGAGACATCTTGCTCTGTATTAAACTTTGCAGCCAATAGGATCAAGAGTTACAGGGGACCAAAGGGAAGAAAAAGAAAGAATGATAGACACAGAACAAGTGCATGCATTTCTTTGCCGCTCAAAGCTGGCTACATATATGCCACCAGGGCTCTCCATGCATCCCTAACTAGTTTTCAGTTTTTCTACTTGTGTACCTTTTTCCCTTAACTACTCTCTCACAAACGTTAGCCATCCTTACTAAATTCTGACCTACCACTTTTCCCTGTGATGAAACCCCCTTCCTTGGTTTCCAAAATATTTCTTTCCAGTTCAATCAAGCTTGTAAGTAGCAACTAAATAGTTGAAACAAATTAAAAACATACCATTCATAGAAGCACAATGATTTACTATAATTATATACTTCAAATTTATTGAAGTATATATGCGTTTCAGGTAGAAGGAGGGACAAATACCTATTAATCATTGTTCAATCCACAAATTCTCCACCTAATCGCATGTTTGTTATCCTGCCATGTTGACCACTCATATCAAATTGGTATTACCTGCAATGGACAGCAGTAACTAAGGAACAACCTTGCAACCAGAAGCCAATGGTTTCAGGGAGTAGCTGTCAGCATTTCAAGCTCTAAATCTTCAAGATGACAGTCTGCCAGTACAGGAAGCTTCTTTTGAGCCTCCATTCATCAAGGCACAGTTTACAAGTACAGTTAGAAATAAATACCCTAGAGCTTAAGCCCATCATACAAGCCTATAGGAAAAGCAACTCCAAGTTCATGCCTATCACTCAGCAGGTGTTCCCATAACATAAATGTTTCTAATATTCCCACTAGATGCAGTCAAGCATAAATTTCCAGCATTGTATGAATATGAGAGATTCTCTAGAGCTGATATGCAAAAAGAGTGCTTGTGAAGCTTATCAGGCTCACATCCACTGGCTGAGACATATAACAGTAGCTCCTTTTGTTATTCAAACATATAGCATAACAGAATGCAATTGCTAGATTGTGTCTAACAGCCTGGACAAGTACAATAAAAGGAAAAATGCAGTTTCATAAACAAAACAGTATGAAGATATATCCGAGATGTCATAGTGATGGCGGATTTGTATAGTATTGTTTTTATAGGAATACCTGAGCAAGTCACTTCAAAAAGACTGCAGAATATCCAGATGGTTGTTTTTAAATTACTACGTCCACACTCCCTTCAAAATAGGTATGACTAATATCATTACTGCAGAAAATGATCATATTCTCTCACTTCGCATGAATCAACTATTACTTCTCAAAAAAGCATGACCTAGGGTTATGATAGGTCCTTGGAAACATCATCTCAGTCCTTGGCTGCCACCAAAAATCAGTTGAGTTATTAAGAACAGAAAGTAAACAATATTATACTACTGAATGAATCCATGCTTTGTCCAGACCTTTAATGCTATGTCCCCGTGTCTGAGCACATGAAGTGTTCAAACAAGACAGCAAGGGTGATCAGAGGTGTGGGTCAGCCAGGCAGGTTATGATCTTTCAGCTTGGGAAAGTGATGGCTTCAAGAGAAAGTGGCAAAAAACATGGAAAGCAGGACGGAGAGGGTGGAAAATAATGCTCACAGTCTCTTCTGATATTGCAGATAGGGTCCAGCAAATGAAGCCATCAGGAACCAATTCAGAACAAACGTGCACAGAAGTTCCTCACACAAACTGTTGAGATCTGAGCCAAACCATGCCCTGGAGATGTTTGAGTGTGCTCAGGACGGTGTTGGGGAGCAAATGTATGTGGAATGGAGCCTGCCAAGTACTGCTAGACAGACAATGTACATTAAGGTCTGGAAATCCCCTGGGTTGAAAACAGTTGGAGGAGGGAAGCTACTGGGGGAGAGCAGGAGAGGTATGAGGAGAAGGGAGTGACGTCTACGTTCATCCCCTTGCCTTTGAGTTACAGCCACTGTTGGTCTAGAAAGACTGAAATAGCTCTTACGGCTTCTCTATGCTCATACTTATGAGCTGGCTTACAGCTCAGGAATAAACTCCCTACTGATGTGTTGTAACTCAGGTCCAGACTTGTTGCTTTCTCTGAAGTTGTTAGAAATTGCCATGAATAGAAAATGTTGCTCAAAAACAGTGTTACCAAGACCTATCCCCTAGCAGTGTTCTCAGTGCCCACAAAGAAGTGAGGCCACAGAGCAAAAAAGTACCAAACAAATTACTGGAAGTCCTGAAAAAAAAAAAAAAAGCCAGATGTAACAACATTGTCCAGGCACCATGACAGACCAGTGTGCTGTCAGCTAAAATGACTACCTGCTTCCAAAAGAAAAAAGTTATGGCAGTTTGACAAGCACACAAAGCTACCATCAGTGCTAACAAGCTGAGTGCTTGAAGGAAAGACAGAGGCATAGAAAGCGAGCCCTTTCACCATTTCAGTTTTCAGAAAAACGTACCACCACCAGCTCACACTCAGACACCACCCACTAACCTATCAAGCCAGATTCACCACTCAAAGTCAGAGCAGCTCTGCTGTAGTCTTGAAAAGATTGTTCATTTTCTATGATAAAATTGTAGAGACTTTTTTTTAGGCAAAACTATGAAGCCACATTAAGAAAGTTGTCGCTACCCTAAATGCAGTGCATAACTGTTCTATATATATATGATATACTTCCACTGCATCCATGATGCAAAGAAGTCACCAGACACAGCAGGCAAACTCAGAAAAAGCATAAGCCAACAAATCTGTGTTATAAACTCATAAATTGAAATTATTTAAACCTTGACAACCTACAGAGTTTGCCGAGGCAAAGGCGGAGAATGCCAGGTGCCGTCAGTACTTGCAGGGGAGAGTTTTCTGTGCCACCATCTGGGCAAGGCCCACTTTTGCTCCACTTCATTCATTACTCACTGTGTGATAGCTATCACAGCAGCTGTGATGTCTGTCCAATGTCCAGACTAGGGTGGGGTGGGGAACAACACTGCAGTAAGCCATCAGAATGAAAATTTTACCGTCTTTAAAGGATGTATGTGACTTTCAAAAACGTGTCAGCTGTTCCACTCAAACTCCTCCTACAAGTTACAATGCCTGCTGTGCAGCTGACTTCTTTGGAACATAAAATAAAATGTCACAATGAAACACTGCATACTCAGTGGAAGCAAATTACTGCTGTGTCTTACAGGAATAATTTCAGCTGATAAAGCATGATAGTCTTCTTAGGAAATAAGATTCTGAGTTTGAAATTAGAATCCAGTTATGAACATTGACTGTTGAATACAGGAGGTTATTTGACTCAAGACTGATAAGGAAGTTGTTTGTATGACAATACAATACAGCAGGATGTTGGATTTCAGATTCCACTGCAGATAAAGTGCAAATTCGAATTGGCTATGAGGGGAAAGAAAGAGAAAAAAAAAAGAAAAAAGAAAAAGCTTTGTGTTATTCTCAGTATCTCCTAAATCCACCAAAAAAAAAAAGTGTTTTTAATCCCTAAAGCACTTCTAACACCATAAGTACTGCACACTACCTGCAAGATTAGCACTTGCATTTCCCCTTGCCAGTATCATTTCATCTTGTTGGGCTGCACTATGAGCACCAGCCTTTATGAACTCTACAACTTGCTGCAGTCACATCCCATTTCATAGCCCCCCAAGACAGTGCACTACCTCCCTGCACACTCACAGGATGTTAGAGGACAACTTGTCCGTTTGGTCTCGCAAACATAGGAAAATACAGTCCAAGCCTGCAAAATCCATTTCCTGGCAACAGTCTACAGCTGCATGGTATAACCTGCTACGTGTCAGGGAAATCAGTCACCCTAATTACCAGAACCCAACACTAATGTTTTTTATGTAGCCACTATTTCTTTTCCTTGCTTCTGCACAAGCAGCTACCATGTAAGGCTGACCAGCCTCAAATGTTAGTCTGAGACCACAGAAGACAAGAGACACAGCTTGTGTTCAGAGCAACTGAAAGAGGATACAGAAACAAGCCAATGCTTGTGGGAACACACTGCAAACACACACACAGTGAAAAATACCATACCCAAGACTTTTGAATACATTTTCATGAGGCTCCACAAGGGACTTCCCCCACATACACTAACAAAAATTGGAAGAGGAGTTCTGAACCATTCTGATAACGGCTCAGCACCCTGTGACAACCAACAGCCTTTACTGTCGCAAATCTGTTAGCCACTTGTCTGGAGATCATTAAAGTTTAGGGCTAGCACAGATGTCCTGGATGTCTACAAGGCCATTAGCACTGTCTCCACCATCTGTCAATCTGTACACCATGCCTAGCCCTGCTGTTTCAAGTAGGTCACGACTTACTAGTAAGTTAAATCACCTCATGCTGGTCTCCCCGCCGCATTTCACTATAAGAAGAGGTTGCTGGAGAGAGAGACCACAGAAGTGGCTTAAAACAATTATTCCAGACCCCTCAAGTATTCTCCTCAGTTACATCTGACATCTAGAGCGACATTTCACCTACTGAAAACTGGGAATCTGAATCCCCCTCTTGCTCCACTCATAGACTTTTGAATCTGTCTAATGGAATTCTGTTACTGGCAGTCATATAAGCTGCTCCCACTGATATTTCATGCTACCTTCTGCTGAATCATATATTTTCTTGATGGGGGTCTGACTTTGCTTATGAGCAATTTCTTCTACGCAAGCAAGCACAACTACAGACCAATGCTAGCACTGCTTTTCCTTTATTCACATTTAAAATAAACAAGTTTATAAACAAAGATCCAAAAATTCACATGGACTTAAAACCTACAAGTTGACCCGAAGTCTGAACATTCTTACATCTCAACTCTCCTGTAAGAAGAGAACTGTCCAGGCTCAGAAAAGGGAGAGACAGCAGCAGCGAGGCTGCTACCGCTGCCACCTCTGGGGCACTGAGGCTTGGGCACCCCAGCCTGCTGCAGGCAAAGCTCTGCAGCCATGGCCTCCTCTGGCACCTGCTGCCTCCAGCTGGAGGCTGGTGAAGAGAAGTTGCAGAGATGTAATGGTTTCTGAACTCTGCTGCAGCAGTAGTACCGAGCTGGAAACACAGGATCTACATTCAGATCTTGGGCAGGTACGAGACACCTCTTTGTAACACGTTCATGCTACAGAAATCATACCATGACATTCATGGATTCAAAGTTACTACCATCTTTAATGATGTAACTTTAGCATAATAGTGGGAAAGAATGGGTGGTTTAAGTCAACAGATAAAGGTAGCCTTTTAACTATGAATCAGTTTCATGTTCTGTTTTAAGCAGAGTAGCACCAGAATACACAAGCTACTTTCATTACAGAAGCATAGTATGAAAGTCACTACAGGACAGCTTACTGGCAATTACGTATTAAACCAACAACATGAAAACATGCCAGGATGTATTGTAAGGAGGAGAGAAATCAGTAATATTTCACTGCATCCAGGTAATCGTTTCAAGTTCATATACCACCAAGGGCTGATTGTCATGCTAAAAAGTAAAACCAGAGAATAATCATCTATGTTCACTTAGGTTTATTACAACTAATAAAGTGACTCATCAACAAGAGTTGATCAGACTGCAGCTAGGACACACCCAAAGAAAAGCTGTGGGCACAGCCTCACAGGACTCTTTGCATACTCATTAGGCTGTAAGTTTCTAATTAAACTACTGGAACATTGTTACCTCTGTAAATACTGAATACTCAAATACTAAATGAAGAAGCAGTATTATTTTTACCCTTTATGTCAAGCATGTGATTGATGCCTCTGTCACTCTCTCCATCCAAAATACTGGACACAAGTTACACAGGGAAATTTAACTCTGGTATTTCCTGAACTTCATCCTTCATTCTACATTTAACATATGTTCTGCTAACTTCTTCAGGCATTATTTCCTAATACAAAAAAAATAAAGTTCTAAATTCTGATACACAGAACTGATTTGAACCATATTCAGAAAAACAAATTTTCCTAAAATTTACAGACATATTCTCACTCTCAAGCATATATCATACAGAAAATATCAGTCCAAAACACTAAAAATTTGGCAAAGTTAAAAGCACCTGAAGTTATCCTTTACAGAGAAGTGCCAGACAACCTTCATTTCAAGCAATACTATCAGCTCTGTCTACAATTAACACTCAAGCAAATCCATTGCATAAAGCACGCCTGTGTTTTATACATTTTGAGGACTAATACTGCAGTTCTCATGCTTCACCTTTGAAAAGATGAACAAAAATAAATGCCCAAAATCAAAGCGCATGAAGTAGTGAACACTGGTAAACATGTGCCTCTGTCATATTTGTTGTTAGGAACAGCACACCTGCAAAATTCTTCAGATATCTAAAGTTCCCTTAATCTTGACCAGAAAGATAGGCATACTCTATTTTACTTTAAATATATATATATATAATTTAAAATATATTAAATTGTTATGAAATCATGCCCTATGATAATCTGTACCCATTACAAAATATGAATCTGCAAACAAAAACCTGTACCTAGTTCACATTTCACAAAAGGTCATCTGCCCATGGCCATTTTTCACAAATAGCTTTCATCACACCTTTCATTCTTGTAATAATGACATTACTTTGGGCTACATGCTAGACATCACTGCAAAGAGACAAAAATTCTCTCTGGGCCAGTGGGGAAAGAAAAAGACAAGCCATTATCAACCTTCCAAACATGCTGAGGTTAGTTAAGTGCTAATTAAAATATTTTAAGAGTCGAGTCAGCTTAATCTTAAGAAACCACCCAAAATACAGGTAGCTTTCCCAAACTAAACTCTCCCATTTCTTTTCCTCTTCACCTTATTACATTCAAGCTGAACATGAAGCTTTAGAGAGTCTTATTCATATCCCAAGGTTGCAGCTCTGCACACAGTAATCTGATGCAATAACAAAGCTAGTATCAAGGTGGCTAGTAGTAACTTGTCACAAAGGGAAGACTAAAACACCCTGAGGCTCCTTAAAAGCAACCAAGCCCTCCTAGTCATACAATACGTTGAACCAATAGCAAAATGTTGGTTTTCTGAAACATTAATTTGCATAAACAGCAAAGCAATTCAGACATGAATTCATGATCTCAGTAACTGATGCAATGACACAACAAGAACGAGACAAGGAATGAGTTCTTACAGTGCACCACACCCAAAGAACATTTCTTTCGCAGAACAGCCTCCACCAAGCCTAGGAAACAGTCTGGTAAAGACACCCGTGAGTCAGGTGCTTGTTAAAAGCATTGTGAGTCACTCCTGGACTCTGGATCCCCTTCAGTATGCACACACAGCACAGGAAGAGCATTGTTATGCCATGAACAAAGTAAGCATCTTCAGCATGCAGTGAGTCTTACATTTTTATTTTTAAAAAAAGACATAAATGAAAAGTAAGAAAAAGAGAAGCAAGCAAGGAAAAGTTGCAAACAAGCTCAGCAATTCTGAATCCTCCTTCTCAAAATAGTGCAAGTATTGTGACATCTCATTAAAAACAAAGCAGTTGCTCTGCAAGCTGGCTAGATAGTCACTGAATGTCACTGTGCTGGCCCGGTGACCCCAGCCTCCAGCCAAGCAGTGATACTTCATTAGTCTCTAGAAGGCACACTGAAATATTTTCCATTTCAATAGGATTCATTCAAATATGATAGCACAACATCGTGGCCGCCTGAAGGTAAAAGAAATATAAACTAATATCCTATTGATTAACCATACTATTAAAGTACAAATCTCCAAGCCCTTTGTCAAGGGCTCACAAATTTGAAAATTATCACATCCATAGAATTGATTCACCATTTTCATATATTATACCCTTTCATAAAGCCCATATTATATCCTTTCCTAAGGCTCACATTATCATATAGTTGTCACATAAAATAGTAATATATTTTAGCTTTGCTAACCAGCAGAGAAGTACCTATTCTCCAGGTTTTGGATAATACAAATGCAGCAAACAGAATATTATCCTCATCGACAAATTGAGCTCTCATTTCACCTCAGAGCATACTCAAACTATCCTGAATTTCTAGTGCACCCATACAGCATGACAGCTTCTCACCCTTCACTGCTCCATTATGCACACTGCTTTAGCCCACGTGCCTAACTGCAGGACAAGATGGAGCCCTGACACACAAACCAAAGCACAGAAGCTGTGGACACAGACTTCCTGAACATGCCACTGGTAGAAACATAAAGGAAAAGCACAACTCTTACTCACATCAGTGCTAAACTGCAACCCAAACCAGCAAGGACCTGGTTTCTAGACTATTTTCTCCCTTACAACAAGGAAGTCAGTTTTGTGTGGGTATCCTTAACAGTCTCCTCAGGAACCACCCCAGGTGATACAGGGCTTGGAGGTGTTATCACAGCAGGTAGGAATGAGCTGTGTTTGGATGGGTGTGACAGCAGGCTACTGCTGCACAGGCTGTAGCTGCACCTGGCCACCTCCCTGCACGGCAGCAGCAAGACACGACATGGGACAAGAGCTCCTGCAGAAGAGAGGAACTGGCAGGTGCAGTGCTGCTATTCTCAGAAGACTGAAAAGGTTGTTATTTAAAAAGAAAAAGAAGAAGTCTGACTCAGAAACTAAATAAAACCAAAGGGAAGTTTGACTGTAGGTTAAGTGCAAATGGGAAGAAAAAGTAGTTTAAGGAAAGGATTCCTTAAACCAGTCTTGCCACTCAAAAGCTAAGTTTGGCAGTTGTGCTGCAACAACTATTTCGAGTTTGACAATGTTCTTTTCCTCCCTGTAGAATTATTTCTAAAGCTATATATTAATGCCACATTATGCTATGCCAAGGGTATCAGATTTTCTTACTGCATGCCTGCTCCTCCTTCAAGCCATTTGCACTTAGAGCTACCATCCCAGGAGACAGCAGATTAGTCCCTCTCCTCTGTAAAGCTTGCCAAATGACTTTCCCTTTTCTAGAGAAGATGCAACTGGCCCTTGCTAACTAATAGCTTCACTGACTAATTAAGGATGGGCTTCCTCCTGTTTTTGTCAAAGTACTACCCAGGGCCAGTCAAGTGTTCTGCATCCTAGCCTGCGGAGAGTAGGCATTGCCTGAGGCTGCCTTCTGAGAATAACCATCTGCTTAGCAAGTTGTGTGCCACTTTCTTCAAGCAAATTATATAATTGAGACTTTCTCTCAGAATATGACCACCACTTCCTTCTCTGGACCACAAAAGAAGTTCAAGTACAAATGTCACTTAAGCTCAAACTTAAAAAAAAAAAACATAATAAAAAAAAATCTCTTATTAAATAAGGGTGCTCTTCTGGAACTGTGATTGGGAGCTCATGGTACCAAAGCTAAGCTTGCTGTTCTGTTTTTTCAGGAGTAAAAGCAGATGTCTCTGTATTTGAAACATTTTTGTAAATATAGTCCAAAGTATGTGGAAAAAGCCCTGTTCCCATACAAGTGGGTACCTAAAGCAATATTCTGTTTCCATGAGTTTTATTAATGAAGGGACTTTAGTGGTTAGGATGCAGGTACTGTGTGTCCTTAACAGTCTTCACCCTAACAGGGGACAAACTATGATTCTCCCAGTGATCTATGACTGTGAAACAGAAATAGTAACAGCTGGTATTCTTATGGCTGAGAAAATGTAAGGCATCAGTAGTGCAGGGTATATCCTACACACAGGATGTGGTATCATCCCTAAATGCTTATGGCTTACCAATAAATACTTGCTCCATGACTACTTTGTGTCAGCTGTCCCTTGACCCTGCATTTCTTGCATACAGAGGAATTTCTGGAGCGAGGTCAAATTGACGGTATGCTCTGACAGTTACCTACTATTGCTATATTGTGCACAGAAAGCCAATTTTTTGATGGCATAAGGAGCTGAGGAAATGAAAGACATTTCATCAGTCCCTGCCATCACCACCTGCAGCGTCAGGAGTAACACTTCTCTCTCCTTTCAAAGATGACCAAGGGACATGATGGCAGTCTGTACAAGAAAAACTGTGTAGGAAATGACCATTTATTCTCTCATATGATTCAGTTTCTCTCACTACTACCAATTCTGATGAGGTGGCAGGCTTTAAACAAACAAAAATGCTTTTTCATGTAAAGAGTATTTACATTTGTAAGCTTTTAAGTTTCCATGGTATCCTGTATCAACAGTATAAATGGTTTCAAAAGGTGATCAGACACATTCTTGGAGAGCAAGTCGTTCATCAGTGGCTAGTAAAACTTATCAGTCCATATGCCACATTTTGCCCCAGGATCCCTTTCAGCTGCCTGTTGCTTCAGGCTGGAGAACACAAAAGGGGCACTCTATAGTTTCCTTGTTTTGTTTTTACACTCCCTCCTAGAGCTCTGACACTTGTTGTTGCTGAAGGAAGTACCCACATAAGTCTTTTCACCCTGTGGCCATTCCTGTATTAGTGTTCAGCTTTCCTTTCAGCACCCACAGAAACTTACAGCTGTTCCTGCCATGTGCTGGGAAAAGCACAGCACCTACACTCTCCAACCACAAAACACTTCACCAGAAACTGCACTGGCTGCTTGAGCCACGGGTCAGTTGGGAATGATGAACCAGACTCCAGCCCAAGTGGTGAGACGGAACTGACTGCTGGTGGCCTGGGCATGCCACATCAGCTGGGGCCTCAGGGCAGGGCACCACACTACAGCGCTCACAAGTGGCACCAGGACACACGTTATAAACATCCAAGACAAAAAAAAAAACAGGGAAAAAAGGATCCCAAGATAGCATGTGTGGGAAGAGCTGTCTTTAACCTCTATAAAGCAGGGTCACACTTACAGAGAGCAGACACAAGTGAGAGGACATAGAAAAAAAGGAGTGCCAATAAACATCAGTCTGGTGCTCTTCACAATACTGAGCTGACCAAGTAATGGAAACTGTATCACATACAGAAGGCCAGGAATTAAAGCTGAGCTGCCCTAGCAAATGGGAATGAATGATGGCTTCCTTCAAGCTAGTTCCCATCGCCTTCCTCCAGTCATTATCCTTAACATATCTTCTAGATGGCATCAGATGTAACTGGCTGCAGAAGTCCATCTGTAGCGTTGCATAAGCTGTTTTTATATGACCTCAGGCTCATACTGAAATGGTTTCTTGTTCCCCCCATGAAGCCAAATGCTCTCAGTTGTGCTACAGACCAGGATGATACTCCTACTGATGCCAGACTGGAGCGCTCCCAGTCTGAATATACAAATGGCCAAGCATAAGAAAAAGGAAGCATACAACACGTTAACTTTGAGATCTGAAGCACAGAAAAAAGGAATTGCCTTTGTTCAGACGATACTAAATAGTTGTCTACTCAGCCGCAAAACGGGCAATTACGGCTCATCTACACAGATCCCTCTATGGCCACAGAACCAGACTTCTTACATGATGGAGGTTTCTGCCAGTACTTGCAGCGGTTCAGTGGCATGAATCCTATGGTATCTCAACTGAATGTAGCTTGTTATACATTGTGCACTCTTTAGTTATTTAAAATAAAATAAAATAAAATAAAATAAAACAAAAAAACAAAAGCAAAAACAAAAAAAAAACAACACAGATATTTAAAATCATTATAAATCAAAGGTCTTTCAGTTACGATTCAGAATCTGGATACTGAAAAACGCAATTCATGTAACACTGAAGGTCAGTCCAACATGCATGTGTTAGAAGCTTTCATTTTTAAGCAAGTGCAGGTAAATAAGAATCCATTACCTTAAATGGATTCTGTTAGATATCATTGTAAATTGGTTTGACTAAGTTCATACCATATAGAGATTTAGGAAGCATTTTTCTTCCTCTTTCCAAACCACTCTCTCCAAGAATACACAAACACGAAAGCCAGCTCTTACCCAGCTGGTGGTCTATTGCTATTATTCCTACACCAGTTTCCACCTTAAGCCTGTGCAGAAGTTTTCTTTTGGTCTCAAACCCTGTTTTGTCACTGGTCAGCAATACTGTTCTTTTAATGATTAACTGAATGAATTAGCAAGAGAGTCACCGCTGAAAGCTGTGGAACAAGTCGCTACCACAAAGGCTGTATTTTAAACTATGAGAGCAAATAGTTACTCACAGTTTACATGAACACTGAGATAAGAGTGCACATAGTCCTTTTCCTTAAAAAAATAATCAAAAAGCTTTAATCAGCTTTACCACTTAAAAATCAGTCTTTCAGGGAAGAGGCAGCAAGAGATTAAAGCATACTTAAAAACCCACATAACAACTCTAAGGACAATAATCTGCTAATATACACTCCAGCATCTTAAGGGCAGCTTATTGCTACCATGGACATAGGTCCTAAATGAGACCAGACTGCACCGAAAGAAGATGTACCAAACAGCTGTTGAAAACATAATAAATATAGATGGCTATTTAATATGAATACTCTGATAAACTTTTGCAAAAGAAAAAAAAAATGTCTACATGGGCAGTGCAGCTTTGCAAATCTGTTAAAGTAACTGTATTCATCACTAGTTATTTACTGACACCTCCATGTGCCTGTCCAGCACCAAACACAATGGGACTATAGTCGTTAATTGATTCCTAGGTGTCAGGATAATACTTATAATACTTTTTTTTTTTTTTAAATAAATGCTTGGAAAGGGAAGCAGACTTTTCTTGATAGAGATTTTGTATTTCTGTCTTCAAAACACACAAAATAAAGCCTTTCTGGAAATACCTGAATTTTACCTGCCAGTCACTCACAGACAACACAGTAGTTATCCAAGCCTCATTTGAGCTGCAGCTGCCACACTGCTGTGTTTCACACCATTCTGCTCATTCTATTTCTCTAATCCAGCTCAACGACAGAGTGTGGGTAAAAACTCTCAACTCTAGACAGGGCAAGATAGCCTTGTTCAGCTGGCTGTTGGTCTTACATGTCTGGAGGTGGTACATTCCCGTGCCACTAGCTTGCAGGCTGTTCTGTCTGTGATATGATGAAGACATTGCTCAGCTGAAGAGCAATTTCCCTTCCTACATTTAAGCATGTCCAACTTGCACATCTTGTCTTTCCTTTCATGTTGGTGCAGGGCTGGAAACTAATGTTCAAACCAGAACTCCATCACTCATTTGAGCTCCAGACATACCTCAGGTGGCCTTCCACAGACGGGTTGGACACTTCAACCTTCCTCCAGCACCTACCACTTCGCAGCCGCCTCCTGACTTCGCACGCAGATGTGGTCAGGTGCTTCCCAGCCTCTCTGGGCTCCAGACATGCTGCTGGGAGTACATAGCCCTGCAGCCACATGCAGCCCCAGTGAGACATTTCAGCAGCTGAAGACACTGAATGTTGATTTAATACCCTTTTCTCTCCTCCTCATGAGTAGTGCCAAGATGGGTCATTTTCTCTCCTTTCCAGTTCTCATGCTGCTGGAGCAAAAAGGTGGCAGCCTCTCTCTGGCCTGATTATCATTGCCACATTCCCAGCTCTACCATTTGGTATGCTTCACACACCATTCTCAGATCTGGCAACAGTCCTGAGTACAAGACAATTTATACCTTCATTATAATGGCTGTTGTGTCTTTTGCTTCTCTGGAATACACTACATCCAGCTGAAACAGAAGTCAAGCAAGCCACTGCCTGCCATCATCTTGTAAAAAGAACAAAAACAGGAGCAAGAAAGAGATCAGCTAAATTGTTACACAGATAGTTTTGTTTCCAGGCCTTCCGGAGGCCATGGCAGTCTCCTTACTGTTAAGTACTTCTTTTCTGCATGCCACTGGAAGCAACCTAGGTGTGGGTACAAATATCGGGGACTCAAGAGATGCAGCAGCTCAGTTACAGAAAAAATGTTTCTGTGTATTAAAATGTTTTCCCTCTTTCTAAAGAGCCAGTACATGCCTTACCAAAAGAAAAATTCATTCAGTTTGTCACTCTAAAGCCACTGGTGCAAAGTGCATAAAGAGTAAGATTTAGCCTTGTGTTGAGATCCTCAAAAAAAAAACTTACAGCTGAAACCTGCGTTCCCAAATCACCAGAAAAAAAAAAAAAAAAAAAAAAGGCCAATTCTCCCTTGATCCCTGCCTCCTCCTGAAAAATTTTGCAACACATTTATCAAAGCTAAGTCCTGCACCTGGGGCCACTTAATTGCCTCACTGCTTCTTGGACACACCTTATGGTTTGCGTAAGGCCACATGTGCCAACCGCACAGAAAAATGCAGTCCTTAAGGGCAGCTAGCCTGTCTTTTCACCACATTAAGCCACACTAGTGAAGGTACAGCTAAAACCAACAGTATGGCAGAAGGGAGAGCAGCAGGGTCCACGGCACCACCTCTCTCAGCCACAGCACCAGCCTCTGCCCAGCTAAAGCGACCATGAAGCTGAGGTGTGAGTGTGCAAGGGCAAACCATCCAGGAGAGGAGCAGAAAACAGACGGATTGTCTAGCATCCTTCCATGATTTGACTTCCTTTAGGGATTTATTAAAGCTCTCCCAGCACGCCCTGGAGCCAGTAGCACAGCCTGGGGCATGGGCCAAGGGCGAGTGGCAGCAGTGCTGGGAGGGTTGCTGGCCACCCACGTTAATCGCTGTGGACACCCATGACCAGGGTCCACCTGCCTTCCACCACCTCACCCCACCCCACGCAGGAATGCCCCTGGTTCGTTCCTGATTCAAACGATCAGGACACGCTCAGGGTTGCTTGACCAGGTTTGCCCTTTGTAACACAAGAGCAGTACTGACTTCTGCAGGATCCTAGCCAGTTCTAGGGTATGGGGAAGTGTCTTTACCACTAAGCAGTGGAAAATAAAAAAGGAAGAGAAACGCCACTCCACTGCTTCCATCCCCACCCACACAGCAGACTAGCTGGGCTCAGTAACACAAGTTCCTTAGTTGTAAGAGCGACGGGCTTGTTTCTTCCTGCAGAGGGAACATTTTGCCCACTCTCGGTTGCCAGTGTCCCATCCCACTTTACTTGTTCTGAATGGTACAGACAAGGTGTGCTGCGTGCAGTTTTTACATACCGAGATCCAAAGAGGACTCTGTATAGTACAAATGACTTTTAACAGTGTGCAAATGCAAAACCATCTGTGACCAGTAAACACATCAGATCTCTACCATTTTGGGCTGCACGTGCTTCCCCTGTTCCTGAACAAAACTGGCAATCACTGCAGCAGAGAAGCTAGCTCCTGCAAGAAGTTTGATCCTTCTGGGCTGGCCATTCCTTTCTGCAAACCTGCACAGACCAAACCCCGTGTAACCGAGGATAAGCGATAAGCAGCTGTACAGAGATACTGCAGTGAGACAAGCCAAATTCATGGGGCCACCAGTTCTTTATGAAATAACCTCAACCTTTTAATGCCATGCTGTCAGGCATTGTTATGTACCACTTAAGTCGCAGTGCTTAAATAACAACTAGACATGAAACAAATAGTTTCACTTTTCAGACAGAACACAGCAAAATACAGGATGTAAAATTGACAGAAGTAAGTTACTGATCCAGCTCTTCAAATCCCAAAGGAGGGCTGCTATTAATTGAAATAGATTGCCAATTACTAAACTCTATTAGAGGTCTATTAGAGGTCTACTCCTATCAGGACTGTCAGAGACAACGTGGTTTAGGATAGGGTATCTGTAATATTCCAGAAAGATTTTCAGTCATTTCCTGGTACATACTCTCTGCCTGCTGACCGTACAGGAAGATATCCAATCTTAACAGGAAGCCTAGCCATGTTGTCATGCTCCTATTTTAATAATGGAAAAGCACATCATTTCTAATTAGAGAAATCTTTGGCAGTGATCTCAAAGGGCAAAAAAAAAAGGAAAAAAGATTTTTTTTAATGGCAGCATTTTAAACAGTGTCCTCTCATTACAATGTGACTATTCTATTTAACATTCCTATTTCTATTAATGTTTACATTAGTGTCAGGATTCCTTGCAAATATAGTTTATTATACATTTTGTCTGTTTGGCTTGCTAATTAAGTTATTACGTGTCAGATAGTGACCAAGGAAGATGATCTAATGGTTCCCTTTGCTTTTTATCTTTAAAAAATGGAAAAAAAAGATGTAAGGTCACTGAACCGTCTGAAACTCATTTTGTGACACTGCCCTTCCAGCTTCTGAGACCTTCAAAAGATTTCAGTCTTTTGCTCCACCTTTGTTTACAGCACAGGTATCCCAAGACTACGTAACCCCATGCGAGTCCAGGCACTGGTATGTGGGACAAGACAGAGCCTGTCAGCGGTTAAGCCTGAAAGGCAAGAGTGAGCTTGAACGAGTCTGTCCCGGAGTCAGCCCCAGCACGCTCCCAAACTCTGCCAGTGCCGTGCACACCTTTTCTATCCCCGTGACTCAGTGCTTCCCTGCTGCCCCCAGGGGGCTCTCTGCACAACACAGCAGGGGTAGGGGCATCTAAACTACATACAGATGAGGAGGAGGGTGGGCAACTACTCTTTTCAGAGCACTGCGCACCTTTGTGAGCAAGAGTGAAGGCTTCCTCTAGCACAGTCACAGCTCCCCCTGGGGATGCAGCACCAATGAGGCCCCAGCGTTGCCTCCAGAGATGGTAGGCACCAGCACAGCTAAATGGTAACCAAAGGCAAATAACTACTTTTGTAACAAGAAAAAAAATGCTGTAAATAGTTTGAAAACTGTGCTTTTGGGTACCATTAGATTACTAGACCCACGTTCCAGATTCTTCAGTGGTGCTGGCATATAATAAAAGCAAAGCTAAGACAAATCAGGCATTTCTGTATAACTAGGAAGGAGGTGACATGTTAGCAAATACATAAGAGCACAGCCATGGGTATGTGCTCCCTGGCTGGCGCCACTCCACCAACCAGGACAACCCCAAAGACACTGGGTAAGCTGTGTTATTGTCAACCTGTACACTGTGCTCCCAAATGCACAGTGATG
The DNA here is from genome assembly GCF_013377495.2 of Cygnus atratus. Taxonomy (NCBI): domain Eukaryota; kingdom Metazoa; phylum Chordata; class Aves; order Anseriformes; family Anatidae; genus Cygnus; species Cygnus atratus. The sequence goes on from NC_066367.1 coordinate 19,071,919, forward strand.
CTCCTAAACGGTGAGTGATACACAAAACGGTGAGTGATATGGACCAATAATTCGGCCCATAAAATCAACAGGGAAATGAGTCACACATGGCAATCACAAGAAAACACTAAAGACACTGTATTACTCATCCAAATACCAAGGGAAAAAGGAATTGTTTCCCCAAAATTAAATAGGGGAACTCTTCTTAAGGAGTACATCCAGCATCTCCTGGCCTGACACAGAGAACACGCTTCCCCCAGAGATACGAGTAATTTCAGGTGAGTCAAGTCTCCCATTAATCCCTCGTGCAGAACACAACTCTGGTGTTTTTCCAGGCAGAACAATACTGGGAGTTGCAGCAAAGGTGTCCAAGTTTCATTACACTTGTAACGGATCAACCATGCGTGCCCAGGGTTTTTGTACTCCCATGTTGCTGCTTCTCCCCAGAGGTTTGCTCTCCAACAACTCTGACTTGAAAAACCATCCCCTCCTCTCTGCCTAATGTGTTGCAGGGGGGCTCAGATTATCCCTCCCTTATCTTGTCTTGAGGTGCACCTTCCCTCCTCAAAAAAAAAAAAAAAAAAAAAAAAAAGCTCTGTTTAAGCAGAAACAATCAGGCCTTATTCACTTGATAAAGGCTGTTTTGATGAATATACATTGCACAATGCAGACTGTTGCATTCTTGCAACATAAGCCGCTTCTCTGAGTCTTCTATGCTTTATCCATATGTGGGATGCTTAGTACAATGGCATCATTGTATTCACACAACTTTGGGCTTGTGTTGGAAAAAAATGAGAGCTTCCAGAATTGCGGAGAGATCAAAGGTTGAAGCCAGGCACTAATGACCTAACAGGCAGAGGTTTAAAAGTCAGCAAACCCCCTAACCCTGGAGGAGAGCTCTTAGTATGCTTGCTGCTGGTTTTGGATTACTGCTGCATTTTTGTCTCTTCTCAGCTCTTATCCCACATTTTTGTAGCAGTTCCACAGATTCTCTTATTTCCTTAAAGTGCAAAAAATAAGATCGTAGAATTGTATTGCTTTCCTCTTGTTGCTCTTTTGCAGTCATGCATTAATTTCATCTGAGGCTTGCAGGTTTCTGAAAAACACTGTGAAACTGTGGCGTTTCAGCCAACAGCTAGCCTGACACCGCTACCAGCACCTCAGCCTTGGAATCAAGCCTGTCAACCGCTGAGCACTGCTTGTAGGTGTGAACACCATCAGCAACAACAACAACACACAGCAAAGTCTTAGCGCAATAAATAAATAAATAAATAACGGTTCTCAAATACAGTTTTAACTGAAGAGCACTGGTACAACACATAACTAAATATATATGCTACCACTATCTGTTTTTAAGCTGTTCAGGAAATAGCAATCTATTCTTTTCTGCTGCATAGCTTTTCTGTAATATTAAGGTGTTAATGCTTCTCTACCTAATATAGAAGGTGTTAATGCTCACAGATAATAAGAACTGTGGGCTGGAAGATAACGTTGTCATAGACTCTGCTTGTTCTCATGGTAGCACCGAAGCATTTGAATGACCTCACCTGTAAGCTTCCTGAATGCTGTACACCGTTTTGTAAAACAGACTCTTGGTTTTCCAGATATAAGAAAGCATTCTGGAAAAAATACTGTTTAAGTTTTATAGCTGAAGTCATTATTTTATTGTTGACTTTAAGTCAAGCCACTGTTTTGCCTAGAAATACAAATGTGCTGGTTCTATTTTGTATTTGAAGTCAGGGTCATTGATATTCACAACAAAGGGGAAAATGCTATAAATCCACATAATATAGAAGAAGCAATATAATTTTGTAAGAGGAACTTTTGGAGGTTAAAATATCTGTAAAAGCCATCACACTCAAAGCATGATCAAGCACATTTTGAAGGTATAAATCCAGGTCATCTATGTGTACCAGATAGCTGGAAGCATCAGGTGAAAAGGATGAGACTTCTTTTAAGGAATTTGGCAGATGTATCCCAGATAGCTAACGAAGAACAAGTTTATAAATTTTCTGGTCCTTGTTGTGATTGGTGCTTAGTCAAAATTGGCAGTAGCTAAATACAGCAAGTATTGGTGAAAGTACTCAGGCTCAACAGCTAACACAATATTACACCAAGGAAGACAAGGAAGAAGTCAAACAGGCAGACATCCACTCACACACACATCAATCTCAATTTCTTTGATGACTCAGCCAGTACTTAGCACTTCATCTATGATAAGCAGCATACAATCTTGTTGCACAATGGTGTAGCCTGTTATTTCTATAAGTCTTCCCCTCTCAGAAGTTTTACACAACCATGAAGCAGTGTTGTGGAAAGCATGCTGGCAGCAACACAAAGATCTCACTGATGTGAAAGCCAAAGCCTTTTTTATAAGCTGGGTGGTCAGACTGCCAAGTAATGCTGTTTGTTAATGCTCTGCATTACTAAACACTGTTCCTCTATGTGTGATGGTTAAAGCTAATACTGTGTTTGACAGAGCAATATGCAATATAATAGGTAATATCTGAATGAAGCAATCTGTATTTTTTTTTAACTATACTCTGGTAGCCTGAGAAGGGATTCCACTAAAGCATAATCCCCAGTTTACATTCTGTAATTCTAGAGATAGAGAACAAGCAAAACTCTTTGCACCTATCAAATCAAATCAATTTTCAAGTCAGGTGGGGTTCAGGTCTTTCCCTGCGAAGCCACCAGTTGGAATCATAGATCGGTGATGGCACATTGCTCTTAGTTTAAGTTTCCCACACCCCAGAGGATGCCGTAACCTTGTGAGGCTACAAGAGATCAACCACTTCCCAGATAATGCAACAGATTTTGCAGGAAACCACCAAGGGCGAAGAAGAGGACAGAAAGCAGGGAAAGCCTGCGCAACCTTTATAACGCAAGGAGGTTTCTTCACCTCTCTTCACCCATCCTTTAATGTCCCCATTTGGGCTGCAGGAGTTGCACTGGCTTTCCTCACTCATCGCCACAGGCCCAGTGCCCTGCCAGGCAGACACCGGGGTGCAGGGAGCATGGTGCAGAGCTCTCTGCTGCTGCCCTTTGGGCTCCTGCCCAGCTCATGCGTGCACACAGGGCTGGCAGCAGCACCGCAGGGTGAGCCCCAGCAGGATGGGTGCCAGTCCCCGTGGCTGTACCCAGCGCTCACCCCCCTTATCCTAACTCCAGAGCTGGGTTAGCACCAACAAAAGCTTTTGCCCCAAAACTATGTGGAATATGACACACAGACTGATCAACCAAAGCATTTAAAAACAAGATTTCTATACTCAACATGTTATATAAGAGCTAGTATCAGAAAATCAGGCAGAGGATGTAAGCTGTAGATCTTTATGCTATGTTCAAGAGGATTTTCCAAAAGTTCCATTTTCACAAAAGGACTGTTGCCAAAAGTTTGGAAACAGACCAAGAAATTAAGTTTTTCAAGCTCAGGTTAAGCACTACGTTAGGAAACAAGAACCAGGAGAGGAAGATTTTAAGGTAACATTTATAAATCTACAGTGCAGCCAAGTGGAGACATTTAGAAAGCACTTATCCATTAATCAGATTGCCGCAATAGCAGTGTTTGTGCAAGAGAAGCTGCTGTGCTCCAGTTGCAGACAGAAAAAAAAAAAAAAATAACCAGCAGCCATTTGGCAACGACCTCATTTTGAAGTTTCAGTTTCACGGGAAAGAAAACCCAGGCATTGCTCTTCTCTTTGTAAGAAGAGTTCATTGATGCAAATGGGGAGTTAGACAAGGATGTTTCTCTTCAGTAAATACTCATGAATGCTGAGTGCAGATGCCCAAACACTGCCTTCCCTTCAGGCAACTCCTGAAAGGATCACGCTGTTCCCCCTGCAGGTCCTGTGGAGGAGTGGCTGACTTCTGATGTTATCCGTGAGCACAGTTTAGAGCTGCCTGGCAGAACTGTTAAAATTATTTTTCTGATTTTTCATGAAGACTGTTGTGGTTTACAGTGCCTCCAATTTCAGGCATCCATTTTCAATAGTTTAAATTAGAGAAAGTAAGAACAGGTGTATAACCAGTGTTATGGCAAAGAAGGTTTTCCTCCCAACTTTCATGAGTATACAGCTTTACTTTCACCTTCAAATAAATACCATCATCAGGGAGAAAGTCCAGGTTTCCAGAACCCCCTGCTAAAGCTGTCGATGCAAACCCTACATTTGTGTATGTAAAGGAACCAAGTATTGCTATATTTCATTGCGCAATTAAGCAACAGACGTGATTTATATTTGTTTTTAAAACATAATGCTATATTTAACTGTTTCCTTAACAACTCCCATGAGTGTGTGGCCCACCCTTGCAGTAAAAGAAAACAACAACAGTAATATCCAAAAAAAAAAAAAAAGACAAGAAAATGCCAGAGAGACAGCAAGAAAACAGCATATGGCCAGACATGTCACCTGAAAGAGGGTCAGATATGTCACCTGAAGCAGAAAGGTCCGATGTATTTGACTTCCTATAGTATGCTTAAACAACTGCTGGGCAGCACATTAGGCAAGTGGGACATAAGTAGGCACAGTAGCTTATTTATTTACCTTCTGCTATCAGTTCATTAAGCAAATCAGCAATGCTAATATATTTGTTGAAGCTTGGTATTTCTCTGAAGAACTGCTAATTACAACACAAGGTTATTATTAAGTCTCTGCAGTACTCTAAGAAACTTAACAAGGTCATGCAAGCCATGGATCAACAAAAACACATTTTCATCTTAAAGACAGATACTCTTACAGACTGCTAAATGGTCTCTATGCATCTCTCCCCAGAACACCAAGGACACTTTTACAGAGTTAGCATTCAAAAATGTTTAGTACATTCTTCACACAAAACAAAACCAAAAAATGAAGTTCCATAACAGTAAAGCAAACTCTGGTTCAACTTTATGCTGTTTTTATATGTTTATATGTTTTTTATAATTAAACTCAAATATCTGGACTGCAAAACACTTTGTTTCCTGTCCCTCCCCACTGCCACTCGAGTGGTGACTGCACTCTCCTTCCCCTTTGCCTCCAGAACCAGACAAGCATCACACTTCACAGTACTCACCTCCCACCCCTCAGCTCTCCAACCACTGACGTAAGAACAGAACTTAACATTTACACGTGTGCTAGGTGAGGACCTCCCGGCAGCTACAGTTAGTTACCAGCTGGAGTAATGCTTCCTGTTACACCTATTTTACCTTTCTGGAATTTGTCCAGGAAAAGTCTGGCTTCATCACTACATGCAGGAAAGATTAAATTCAATTTTCTTCTTGACCAGGGGAGGCTGGTGCCTCCCTGCCAACAAAGCTGTGCTGGCTTCTACCGGGTGGAAGTGTGCCATCTCATGGGAAGAAGCTTTTTTCTTGACAACACGGCTGTGAAGACACCTTCCTTTCTGTCCCTGCTCTGGGGCATCAAGACTAGACCAACTATCACAGGGGTCAACAACCGGGACAGGGCAATGCTCCCCACTGTGTTTTTCTTTCCTGAGTCAAGCTGGCTGATAACATGGCATACAACTCTTAGGGAGAGAGATGGTAACATCCAAATGCCCTCTTCTGCAGCAAGCTGCGAACTTCACAGCCACAGCATTGCTGGGTTTCCATGCTATTCACATACATACACACACATATAGCTGAAAGAGCCATGACAGAGAAGCTGTGCTGTAGAGAGAGGGCCTGAGACCACTTTTCTTCTTACTACTGAAATGTTTTCTGTCTTTGCCTCGGCATTTACATGGTCGGATATACAGAACGGTGTATAATATAATGTAAGAGTTGAGAAACTAGATCTAGGTCTGGATTTGCAGTCTCTGGATGCTAAGAGTCCCATTGTTTTAAACCGTGCAAGCCCACCGCCAGCTCCATCACAGTTTACTGTTTCATGCAAAGCCACCTCTAACATCGAGGAGCCAGCTGTCTAAGCAGGCAGTGGTGACAGTGGTATGAATAAAGTCCAGTGAGGATATTGCATACAGCACAGTGGGTGATAGCATATGCCTCCTTCACAAAAATCCTTTCGCATTGGTCATGAAAACCATACACACAAAAAAGCCTATAATTTCCACACAAGCTACCCAGCAGAAATAGCGTGTTGAAAAAGAGAAAATATTTGTCTCCCTCTGAGCCCTTTCAATAACAAACTATACAGAATCATATAGATTTGGGCAGCAAGTCCTCATGGACAAGAATAGACTTAGTCTGCATGCTAAGTGAGTGCTATACCCACCCTGAACTTACTTGTAGAGTAGTTCTTCTTAAGAAAGTAAATTCACATTCACTAGCTCCCAGGGAAACACCTCTAAATGGAATGCCAGTCATCTATTGTTTGCAGTACAATTATTGTAGTTATTCAGACAGGTCTGATCTACAGAGCTATTTAAAATAGGATAGAAAATCCAGCTCTGGAAGCTGCCAGGTAAACAAGACTGCAGGTATTTCAGTGTTCAATTCAGTAAGAAAAGGCAAGTATGCCACAGATACAAAAACGTAATTCACAGCTCCTGTACTGCAGAAGGGACAATCAAAAGCATCAAATCTCTCAGGGAAGAAGCATTTCCTCTTCAGTCTTTCCCAGATGGTTGAATGGCCACATGAATGTATAAAAGTATGAATATGGACATATTCTGTGACATCTGTTTGTTCAAAGCATACAAAGTCTCACTGCATAGATTTCCAGGCACAACAGGCCACCCAAAATGTTATGCCTTACACCAAATACTACCTACCTTCAAAACACAGGCTGTGATTTTCAGAGGTGCTGAAAAACTAAAGCAACTGGATATATTTTCTGTAGCTATACAGAATTCCTAAGGAAAAGCTGCATATAACAGTGTGGTCTTGGACTTGGCAGTGTTTTCGCTCGCAGCCCCAGCCCTGATGATGAGTTCCTTACGCTCTGTACTGCTCCCTGCATATATCCTTGTGCAGCATCAGCCACCATCTGCTCTGTCACATATGGTGCATACAGCATTTTGGGACACATCTGTTAGTTAGAAGCCAGGGTTTACATTTTATCATTGCAGCTATTCTGTGCACTACCTTCCTGTGTGGACACAGTTTGCAGAACGCCTTCCTTCTGCTTAAATTAAACCACTTCCACAACAGGTTACTCTAACAGCCTCAAACTTTACTTTTATTTTCACACCTTAGTGTATTCCTTGCTACCTGCCTCGTCCAGCCAAGCCATTAGATAAGTGCACCCCTTCACTTTCTTAGTCAACATGTAAACCAACTGTAACAGCCTTTGTAAAAGCAAAAAATTACCCTTCTAAATATCTTTCTCTTTCTAATTGGAGCAACCAAATTACATTCACACAGAATGAATACCTGTTGCCTCAAAAGATCAAGTCTTTTCCATTCCCAGTCTTTGAAAGTTAAAAGAGAGCTCTGACAGAAAGCAAGTAAGCCAACCAAAGCATTTCCCTTTTTCCCTTCTCCTACTTACCAGATGTTAATTGGTTGGTCTGTCCATCAATAAGCACTGAGAATACAAAAATAAATGTTAAACCTCCAAAAAAGAAAGTATCATGCTTACCACTTAAGTGTACAGCTTTGTACTACAGGATAAATGCCCCATCAGATGCATTAGCACGGAACAGTGGAGACATCCTGTGGCCACTTATTTTATTTACACTTGAATGTTCCCATTATTAATATTTTCAATCGATTTGTTCAAACAGTTTTGCAAATTATATGCAAAATCACTTAATAATGTAAGAAGGCCTGAAGACAATAGAGTTTTCTTAGCTAACTTCCCATCTACCACATCATGTAATCCCTTATTGGAAATTGCTGTGCTCTACCTCAGTATTCAATACTTTCCATCCTCTCTCTCATTATGTGTTATACAATTTCCCATTAAAAAAAAAAAAAAAAAAAAAACATTTAGGGAGCTTGAGCTAGTCTAGGTGGCAACACTAACCCCTGACAGCCATGCATACATGTCAAAAGCAACATCGTAATTTCATTTATTTAGATTTATAGCAGTGTTCATAAAAGGCATGTAATTCTCAGATCTAGGCATTCTGCCAACAGGAAAATACTATCCAATGAAGTACATGTGTAAAGCACCTGCCAATAGTGTAAGCTAAGCAACCACAAGAAAATGAAAGGCAGAAACACTTGCAAATCCGAACACAGCTCTTTTCATCCCCTTCCCTCCAAAGGAGAACAATTTTAGGATAGATGCGTGTGCAGAACATGAGGTTCAGAGTTTTTCATGGACAACTCACTGCCACAAACCCCCTCTGTTTTCATACTTCCAGCCATACAGCTTGAGGAAAGGGTCCCCCAGCCAGTTCATGGGATGGCTGTGGCTCTGTAAGTCCAGTTCATCTTGATTTACTCACTGCTGACTATATTGACTTGGCCACTTTTTAAAACAAAAACCAAATGAATTTCAAGGACAGGTTTTTTGTTTGTTTTGTTTTGTGGTAGTAGGTACATATTTCTCACTACAGGAAAGAAGCAAGATTTCTTTTAGATTTATGTCTTCAAGTAATTCACTGGCTCTACCTAAATGGCCTACAAAGGCTGGGCATAGCCACTGCCAAATCCCAGAACACGTGCCCAAGTGCTCCCACGAAGAGCTCTAGAGTCTGCACTGCCCACACTTTGGGTCCATTTAGTGTGTTATTCCAAACGGAAGTGCCTTCATCTAGTATTCATCTCAGGTGTGTTGCAGCTGTATAATCCACTCAGGAGGCATGGTTTTGAGCATATCTACCTTAAAGAACAACGAATATTCTGTTCTTCCAAGCAAGACGTTCATGTTTTCCAGCAGGGACAGACCTTGCTATTTGTCCATCAAAGGAGGCATCAGCTCAAGAAACAGGCTGCAGCAGAAACTGTACTCCACACCTCAAATACTCCACTGGCTCTACAAATCAGAATTCATCCAAGCACATTGAGGAGATACAGCATTTCTCAGCTCCAAATAGCATTGTCCACTAAATTGAACCTTAAAATAATCACACAAAGTAAAACCAAAGCAGTCCAGGTTATTTTCCATGTTGAACAGCTTGCTTAAACTGTGCTTAGACTGTAGAGGTAAAGATTGTGCAGATGTTACAATGAAGGCAAAAAAATCTTTTCTCTGCTACCTGTGACAAATGGAGCTCATCATGACACAAATGATCAACTCAGACTAGATCTGTTCCCACAAAATACAGCTCTCTTCTTCTCTCACATTTGTCATCTCCAGCAAAATTAGAAATGACTTAATGATTTATCCTGAGTGTTTTTCCTGCATGATCTTACTAAAGATTTTTGCCATCTAAATATTCACACACAAAGCATTTTAAACGAAGATTTACTTGTGGATAAACCTGAATTTGCTCAAATCCCCTAGGAGGTGGGCTCAGATCCATCTGCTCCAGTGTGTATACATGTCCGCAGACATGGTTGCAAAGCCTGAGGCTGGTTAATATTGCTGTATAACACTATAAAAAGTATTTTCTAGTTGTTCTACCAACTCCCTGCCTGCTGAAAAAAGAATATAGCTTTTGTCAGTTCTGCCACTTTGGTACAGTTGGCTATGAAAAAGAAAAATATCTGGAAATACAAGAGGTGGTCAGAGCAGCCTGAAAGGCCTCACTTCAGCACTGGGTGGGACTTCACAGCCTTAAGAGGCAAGAGTGACTGCCCAGGCATGCTCTGCTTTATTCCCCAAACCCTTCTGCCACGTGTGGAGGGCTGATGCTTTAACACCCTCTTGTTCCACACACAGACCTCTCATTCCCCCCCCCCCCATCTGTAACAATAAGTAGACCCCTGAATATGCTGATATTAGACACTCACCCCAATGCATTAGGCTGTGCGTTTCCTCAATATAGTACAAGGAAACAAGGGAAGAACACCTGTGCTAAATAACACTGGACTAATCCACTATTAAAAATCCTGGATTGTGCTCCAGTCTGCAAAGGCTTCTACTGAAGAAAGGTGCTGAGCTGCCAGCAGATCTTCACTGGGAAAGGGAAGCTGAGGTCAAGACAGTTTAATAAACAACTCTGAAAGGATTTTACAGAGCCCATGTCTCCTATCACTCTTGTATAAGCTGTTTACATCAAGGCGCTAAGAACTGAAACTTTGGGGAGCCAAGCAAGGGGGCATATTCTTCCCAGAAGAGTTTGTGATTTCTGGAATGAAGTAATCTGATGCACAGACGGATGAGACAATAAACAGTTTTTGGAGAGGCAAATGATAACGCTGGATTCTGAAACTAAGCACAGCAGGTAGCAAGCTTCCGGATGGGTGTTGAAAAGACTCATGCAATTTCCTAAAAGCTGATATACTTAATCCCTCAGACATGGAAGATTTAACTGTTACCATTATTAATACCAGATCCATTGTACCACAGGTACAATGCTAGCATAAACCCTCCCCACAGCTTCATGTGGCACGAGATTTAAATGACCCTTCTACTATGAAGACCAACGTTTAGGACCATGCCAGGCACTGTATCACTATGAATCCACTGGAAAGCATTTCACAAAGCCATGAAAAGAAACTTGTACTTGTTAATGTACCACTGCAGCAGAGACTACTGTCTAATTAATTTTTTTTAACATTGTCAGAACAAATAGCAGGCCCATTTCCCAAGAATCATCAGATTCCCACTGAAATAAGTGAAATAAATTGTTCAGGGAGGTGTGGATTATAATGGATAAAATAATAAACACAACAACAGTGGGTTAAAAACTAATCTCTTTCTTAATGCTGAGTGCAGTCCCCTTCAAGTCAAACTTGAGACAAAACATCATGGGACAACTTGCTCTGCTGATCCCTAGGTTGAATCTACACCATATATAACGACTGAGGACACCAGGCTTTAATTGTGTTCACATTTCTCTCAGATGAGGTCTGTTTTAGGAAGAGAACCACAATAATAATAAGAATTAATATAATAATAATAATAAAACATACCAGGCAGGAGTTGCTGTAGACTTTTCTATGAGTCATATACAGTTGCCCTGTTAAAAAAAAAAAAAAAAAAGTAATGAATACGTACTGATCAGCTGGAGGGAGGGATGATGATTTTGAAGATAGATGGTACTTTCCTGAGCCTGTACACAGTGTGTTCAGTATATTTGATAAAGAATGCCCATAGTCCTAGCAGCATATGGATGCTTCTGAAACAGAAGTGAAATAAAGCGAAACATCAACAAAGCCCGCTCACCTGTTCTGCAGCCCTTGGCAATGAGGGCTGCACATTCACGTAAATAAACCTCACAGCCCAGTCTTTGAACGCTGACCTCCTCTGCAATGGAGGGCAAGCACCCTTCTCCCGTGGGCAACCGAATGACCAGCCTCCAGAAGAGACACAGTTCGGCTCATCCACGCGTGGCTTCTCACAGGACATAAATAACACCACACGGTCTGTTACTCCAGCACCAAGCAGGGCTGACGGGTACCTCACAGCAGGCACACAAAACTCAACTCTCTGTCCTTCGGGTTTTACCTCTCGCCCTTGGCCCTCTCTAGGTACCCACCCGCACCACACGCACAGTTCCTGACGCGGGGACCGGCGGAGGTACAGTCGGCGCGGGGATCGCCACACGCCAACAGAAACCCACGTAGCCGTGGGCCACCCGGTCCCTTTTTTTCCCCTCACTCCCGACTAACGCCGAGCGGGCTGCGCGCTGCGAGCACCCAGCGCAGTTCTTAATTGCTTCAAAACCGATGATTTTGCGGTTTTATTATATATTTTCTTTTCTGTTTGTTTTCCCCGCGGCACCCAGACGCACACCCGGAGCCGCTCCCCGCCGCCGCCCCGGCCCGGCCCCGCTCACCTCAGCCCCCGCCGCCTCAGAAGCGCCCCGGGGGAGCCGCCCGGCAGCGCCGCCGCCACCGGCACCTCACCGTGAGGCGCTGTGAGGGACTGGCACGGGCGCGAGCGGGACCGTTGAGGAGCCACGCGCCGCGCGCGAGGGGCGTGAACACGAGGGGGGCACGCGGGGGGCGCCTGCCCCGTGCAGAGGCAGCGCGGCCCCGGCGACCCCGCCCCGCTGCGTGCCCCCTCCCGCCGGGGGGCGCCACCCGCGGCCGGGGGCTGCCGAGCGCTCCCCCGGCACTGCCCGGGCGTTGCTGCGGCCCGGCCCGCGCCGCTCCCCCCGCCAGAGGGCGGCCGAGGCCAGCGCCGCCGCCTCGCCCGCCCCGACGGAGCGGCGCCGCCGGCAGCGGGCAGAGGCGGCCGCTGCCGCCGCCGTGCCAGGCTCTGTGGCGGCGGGCACCGGCTGTCCAGCGGGCGCCGTCGGCGACGGCTGCGTGAAACGCTCGGCGCGCCCCGTCGGTGCGGCTGGCCCGCTCCTGGGCCGGCCGGGAGAGACCCCGGGCGGGGCTGGGAGCGCCCCGTCGGGACCGGCACGGGGACGGGGAGCGGCGGGACGGGACGGGACGGGACGGGACGGGACGGGACGGGGCTGCCGCGCGTCCCCGCGCGGTGCGCGCCCCCGGTGCCGCACGTCCCCGCGCCCGCGGGGCCGGGGCGCGCGCGGGCGCCCCATTGGCCGTTGCTAGGTGACGTGCGGCGCGGCCACGTGACCGGTGTTAAATGCCGCCCCGGCGGCGCGCGGCGCCGCAGAGCCCGTCCCGCTGGCGGCGGCGGGAGCGCGGCTGCCCGCCCCGGCCCGCCCCGGCCCGGCCCCGCGGGCGCGCAGCGCGGCGCGGCGAGCATGGTGCCGCGGCCCTGACCTCCGCGCCCCGGTGGGGACGGCCGCGGGGCGGCGGCCCGTGCCCCGTGCCCCGGCGGGAGGGCGGCGGGCGGGCGGGGGCGCGGGATGACCGGCGTCCTGGAGAGCCTAGTGCCGGACATGCACGCCAGCCAGATCTCCGCCGGCGGCTACCAGCAGCAGCAGCAGCAGCAGCAGCAGCAGCAGCAGCACGGCGGCCTGCACAAGCCGCAGGAGTCCCCCACGCTGCCCGTGTCCACCGCCACCGACAGCAGCTACTACACCAACCAGCAGCACGGGGCGGCGGGCGGGCCGCCCTACGGCCCGCTGGGCTCCTACCCCTACGCGGCCGGCGGCGCCGCCCCCTACTCGGCCAAGGCCGGCTACGACCTGGGCTACGCGGGCGCGTACGGCTCCTACGGGCCCTACGGCGCCAGGGCCTCCCCGGCCAGCAACGACCCCGGTACGTCCGAGCCCCGGGGGCGCCCCGCGGGAGCCCGGCGAGGCCGCGCTCGGGGCCTCGGGGGGGGAGCGGGGAGGGCGCTCGTGCCCGGCGGGGCCGCCCCGACGGGGCGGGCGGTGCCGGCGGGCAGGGCCCGGGGCGGCGGGGGCGCCCGTCCTCACCGGGGCCGCCGCGTGTGCCGCAGCAGAGAAGGAGGACTGCGAGCCGGAGATCAGGATAGTGAACGGCAAGCCGAAGAAAGTGCGGAAGCCGCGGACCATCTACTCCAGCTTCCAGCTGGCGGCCCTGCAGCGGCGCTTCCAGAAAACCCAGTACCTCGCCCTGCCCGAGAGAGCGGAGCTGGCGGCCTCCCTCGGCCTCACCCAGACGCAGGTAGGGCCCTCCCGCCGCGGGGCCCCGGGCACCTCCCGTCCCGACGGGGCCGGCGCGGGCGGGCGGGCGCCGTCGGGGCGAGGGAGGGGGCACGGCCTGCGGCGCCTCGGCGGGCCGGGCCGGGGGCTGGGGGCCGTGGGGTGTCAGTCTCCGGGCCGAGCCAGCGCCGGAGCCCGCGGAGCTGCGGAGCCCGCCCGGCCCCGGCGCGGCGGCGGCCCGCTGACGCCGCTCTCCCCCCAGGTGAAGATCTGGTTCCAGAACCGCCGTTCCAAGTTCAAGAAGATGTGGAAGAGCGGCGAGATCCCGGCGGAGCCCCCCCCGCGCCGCAGCGCCTCGCCTCCGCCCCCCGCCTCGCCCCCGGCCTGGGACTTCGCCGCGCACCCGCGCACGCCGGGCGGCCCCGCCAGCCCCAGCCCCGCCGCTGCCTTCCTCGGCGCCTACCCCTGGTACCCGACGGCGCCCAGCGGCCCCGCGCACCTGCCGGCGGCCGCCCCCCTCCCGCAGCCGCCGCAGCCCCCGCACCACCACGGCGGCGGCATCTTCTAGGCGCCGCAGAGACTCGAGCCCGCGGGGCCCCGACGTACAGCACTGGTGCTTTGGAGCAGCCCCGTCCCGTCCCGTCCCGTCGCGGTACCGGACCGAGCTCCCCGAGCTCCTCCCAACGCCCCCCGCAGCCGAAGTGAGCAGTGCGGGACCGGCGCCCCTCTCCTCTCCACAGCCCCCGTCGTTCTCGTCAAATCACCAGTGCAGAACTTTGCTTAATTTTATTTTTTATTTTTTTAAAGTTGATAGGTGCCTTTGCGGAAGACCTCATTTTGATGTTGGGGACTAAACAAAAAATAATAATAAAACGATAAAAAAAAGATAAATAATTTTTATATGTAGATTTAAAACGAGAGCCTCCCGTGTTTAAGTTATCCCTTGTAGCCGTGTAGGAACCAGCCCGGCGAGGGGGGGTCTCCCGCCCGTACCGTGCTTTCGGGCGGGGGTCGGGCCCCGACGGGGCCCCCCCGGCAGCCCCCGGCCTTGCCCCGGCGCGGTTCGCCGTTCAGACCCGTGAAACGAAACGAAACAAAACAAAAAAGGGTATTTGGGGTTATTTATTATGGAAAACTTAAACACTCTTTAATGTTTCTTTTACAATAAGCAGAGATTATTTAAATAAATTATTGATTCCATGGTGCCCGCGCTGAATTTCTTTGGGGACGGGGGAGGTCGGGCCCGCGGTGCTCACCTGGGGGGAGCCGCCTCTCCTGCTCACCACCGCGACGTTGCCGCAAGCCGGCAGCTTCCCCCCTTCTCCCCCCCGTCCTTTCCCGTCTACAATAAAGTCTCGCCCCTGCCAGTCTTCGCGGCGAGGCCATGAATCACTCAGCGCTGCCTCCGGCAGCCCAGACCCGGCCCTCCCCCCTGCCTGCTGGCGCCAGGGACATTTCGCCCGGGACTGGCTCCTGCCGTCTCACCGCCTCCCAGACGTGCCGGAGGGGTTTGGGGCACGGCCCCGGAGTAATTTCTCTCCTCTGCCTCCCCGTCGTTTGCACCCAAGCCAGAGGCACCCCCGGTTGCCTCCTTGCAGGGGCTGCCCTCTCCGAGCCGCCCCCCCGGGGGATGCCGACTCCGCGGAGGTGCCGGTGGGAGCGGAGCGGGACGAAAGGCGGCTGCTGCCCGGCCCCCGTTGCCCCCCGTTGCGCCCCGTTGCCCCCCGTTGCCCCCCGTTGCCCCCCGTTGCCCCCCGCTCCCCGCCAGGCCGGGTGCTCGCCCGGGACCCTCCGGCAGAAGGGGGGCGGTAGGGGGGAGCCCGGGGGGACGGCTTGTGCCTGAGAGCCTCGAGGAGAGCCCGGGGGAAGGGGTGGGGGCAGAAGGCGAAGGAGGAGTGCGGGAAGGAGAAGGAAGGGGGGAAGGACGGGAGAGGCGGCTGCAGGGGAGGAGGGAGCGGGAGAGACAAAGGCGAAGCCGCCCCGGGGAGCGGCGGTGACACCGGTCCCGGGCGGCGGGGGGCGAAGCTGCGGGGGCCTGGCGCGGAGCGGAGCGGGGCCAGGAGGGAAGGCGGCAGGAGCCGCCTCCGGCCACACGGACACGCGTGTCGGGGGGGCGACGGGCACCGGGACACCTCTCCGGCAGGTGACGGGTTCTGCTGACACCCCGCGTCCGAGCTGCGGAAGGAAAGCAGGGGCGCGGGGCAGAGCCGGGACGGGGACCCCCCGCCCCGTCGCTTTTCCAGGCGCTTCTGGTTACCGAAAGAAGTTCCCCGAGAACCCCCCCATCCCCTCCCCGCCCCTGCCGGCCCCCCTCGCCCGGCTGCAGCCCGGTGCGGCGGCGCCGAGACTGCCTCGGCCCCGTGGAGTCGGGCGCGGTGCCCGCAGCCGCGGGGGGTCCCTGCCCCGGGCCGGGGCAGAGCGCGGTGCCCTCCGCGCTTTGCTTCTCCTGCTCGGCACGTTGCCTTTTGCTGTTCATTCGGCGGCACTTGGCTGCGGCCCGCCGGCAGCGGCTCCCTGGGCCGGGTGTGCGGCAGCCGTCGGGGCACCCCGCGGCACCCCGGGCTCTGGCTCGCGGCCGTGCTGGGGGGCAAGGGGTTGCCCAGGCGTGCCCACGGCCACCGGCGCCGCAGTGTCATCCCTCCCTCCACCGCATATACACGTCCACGCACACGTGCGGCGTGAGCTTTCTCCCGTGTGCCCATGCTCCCGGCCGGGGCAGGCTGCAGGGTGAACCGGCCCGCCCCCCGACGAGGCGGCTACCGGGGGCGGGCAGGGGGGAGCCTGGGGCCGCCCCGCCGAGCTGGGCAGCCCAGGGGCCAAGAAGCGCCCCGGCTCCGGGGAGAGCCCGGGGGGGCTCGTCCCGTTCCGCCCCGGCCCCCAGCAGCGATCCCCCCCCCGTCTGTCCCCCCCCGTCGGGCCGGCCCGGGGGGCTCCGTCCGCTCGCCGCGCACGGGCGGGGCCGGCCGCGCTGTGCCGAGGGGAGGCAATTTGCTCGTTTGCCCCGGTGAAAAGAAAAAGCACGAGAAATTCAATTAAAGCGGCTCTGGCAAAAGGAGTTATTTGAGGCATGAATGTCTCCCCTAAAGCTGTAGCAATCATGTGGCATTAGACACTTCCGGAATCCTATAGCCAACTTGAAAAATCCCAGACCCCTTTTTTCCCTAATTTTTGCTCTGATCTGTAATTTTATCCACATTTGCACTAGTTTGAGCATTCTGGCTCTCCCATCTGAAAGCCTGCAATTACTATATAATTCTTCGCAATTTCACATGTCCTAATATGGACTGTAATTTTTGCGCAAGACAATTTCCTGCTATTTCAAGCATCAACATTGTCAAAGTTGTATGTACATAATAAATGGGAATATCAATGCATAGTTTTTAGCATAACATCTTGACTCCTCGATAATTATATCCGTTCGGAGCCTACGCAGAATTAGCCTGAATTGCATGGTAACTGCTGCTGCTTTAAAATTTTTAAAAATTACTCATAATTTTCCCAAAGATTACCAAGATCTCGAGTGCACAATGTCATCAGCGTAATGAAGAGTAAACATTTATGCTAATAATCTGCAATTTTTTTCATCAGCTATAAAGACAGAGGCTATATAGCAGAAAATTTCAGTCATATTCTGCAAGAGCAGAGCTGCAAAAAGGCTCCTGCGCTCAGAGGCATGTACATCTCTGGGGGATCTCAATCCACATTTGCACTCTCAGGATATTATTATTGTGCTTGGCTTCTTTTTTTTTTTTTCCCTCCCCAGCCCTCTTTCCCTGTCTCTCACACTCTCTCGCTCCTGTAACTTTCGTAGCCAAAAAGCCGCCTTCGGTCCTTCGCTTTGCCGCACGGAGCCGTGCCCCGGGGCGGAAGGTAAGGGCGGCGGCGCCGGCTCCGCTCCCCCGGGGGTCGAGGTGAGTGCGCGGAGCGCGGCGCGGCGCGGCCGGGAGACACCGGCGGGGCTCGGCCGATGCCTCTGCCCCGCGGACTCGTGCCCGGGGCCGGCCGGAGCGGGGGCTGCCGCCGGGCCGGGGACCGCGGTGCCGCTGGGCTCCGCCGGCGGCCGCGCCGTGCCCGAGCGTGCTCGGAGCGGCGGAGGCCGGAGCGGTGCGAGCGGGAGCGCCGCGGCCGGGCCCCCGCTCCGGCAGCCGGGGAGGCGGGGGGCGGGCGGGCCGGCGCGGGGGGGGGACTGAACTTTTTCCGTGGCGTGCGAGTTGCGCCGGTGGCAGGAGCGGGGCCGGCGGAAGGCGGCGGGGCGAGCGCGGAGCGCGGCGGCGGGGTCGCTTTTTTTTTCCCTCTGTCAGGCGAAGGGAGCGAGCATCGAATGCAAACGGGTTTGGACTCTGATATTTGATTTTTTTTCTAGTTTCAGGGGCTGCTCTGTGCTCTGCAATTAGATTGACACATGTACAACATCCCCAGCCATTCAAGGGGGTTCGCAGGGACACTCCAAAGGGATTTTTTTTCTTTCTTTCTTTCTTTTTGGGTGGAAGATATTAAAGAGGTATCTGTTGTTTGGCAATTTTGCTAAGTCTGTCTTCATTACTTCAACATTGTGCATTTGCTAATTTGGAAGCCCCTTCCTATTGACAGCTCTGCTCCATACACCTGCAAGCAATTTGCAGAGCTCCAATATAGGAGAATTGCAGAGATGGCAGCTCGCACCTATTTTATTTTTTTTTCTTCGCTTTTCTCAATGCACAGCAAATTTGGCTTTCAGTGCGTTATCTCTTTTGTTAATGCAAAAAGATTCCCTGGGCGAAAAAATTGCTCATAATTACCAGAGAGATGGGGAAACTGCATTAGAATAAATAAACCTGAAATTACTGTAATTATGTTGTGTTTGATGGGCTCGGCTTGTAATCAAGAAGAGAATACAGTGAAATGATGCTGACCCTCTTGGGTTTGCAGCTGTACGCGCACTTTGGGGTCTTTTTTTGCAGAAAAGAGTCATTTTGATCATCATTAAGCTGTGTGTAACCTATTTCAGAAGTGTTTGAAAATGAGGGGCACTTTTTTTTCCCAACAAGGGAAAAAAATATATCCCAAAATTACATTTTGCCATTTACAGACTCATCCATAAGGCTGTGTTTGCGGGGTGACAATTGTTAAAGGTATAATATTCGAAATCAGGACTTAATCATTGTAATGAGGTATTGTTTCAATATAAGCACCTTTGGATTATTCATAGTTTAATTAATATCCTCATTATGAAAATCTTCGAATCAGATATTTGATGAACTACTTGTCAGCAACAAGGCAGAATTAATTAGGCCTGTATTGAGATTAACATTTTCAAATGTACAATTATAATAGACTCTAACTCAAGACCGCCTCGCAGAGAGAAAACTAATAATTTCTCTATTTGAACTGTTAGCGAGACGTTATTGAATTACTAGGAGCTAACATATCTTAAAGTGCTCCCCTCTGGTCCACCGCCCCGCTGCTGTCCGGCCAGCGGCGTTTGGACTCGGGACCTGCGCGCGTCCGCGGCCACTGTGCGCCCGCGGGGCCGCCGCGCTCCCGCTCCCGCTGCGCTCGGGCGCGGAGCCGAGCCTTTAGCCCCGGTTCCCGTTCTGCTCGCCCGACGGCCGCCGGGCAGCCTCGGGGCTGGGCGAGCCCTGGAGCAACCGGGACGGCTCCGCCGCCGCGCCGCGGGCGGCCAGGAGCAGCCGGGCCGGCCGTCGGGGCCGCCCCGACGGGGCGCGGCAGGGGGACCGCGGCCCCCTCCAGCCCTCCTCCGACGGCTGTGGGACGCGACCCCCGCCCTGCGACCCCCCCCTCGCCCCCCTTGTCCCCCGCCGAGCGCGTCGGGGCCGCGCAATTTGCGCGCTGCGCGGAGCGGCCGGGGCTGCCCGGGGCCGGGCACGGAGCCCGGCCGCGCTGCGAGACAGGGAGCAGGCGTGTCTCTTTTTCCAAACCGTAATTTTACTGTCTCAAAGAAACTTTATAACTTATGTACAAAGATTTGTTGTGTGTTTTTCTTTTTTTCCTTTCCTTCCCCAGATACAAAGCAATAAGTTAACATTCTCAATATAAAACTAAACTTTGACATATAGAACACTAAACACAGCTGAGCTCAGTTTATCACATCTTCCGAGTTTCACAAGTAAAATGTCAAGATCTCAGTACACAAAGCATCATGTTTTACAGCCACACGAAACAGAACGGAAATAATCATTAAAAAAATAACAAAACAAAAGGCTAAATTTGTGCAACATGTTTACAGAACAATAATAATAATAATAATAATAATAAAGAATAAAATATGTACAGCGAGTAGCTCCTGCACGTCGGTTTGGGCATCTCCGCTGCGGCCGCCTTTCCGCGGGGAAGCCTCGGCGGGGCCGTGCGGGACCGCGGGCTCCCCCCGCCGCCCTCGGGGCTCCCCTTGCGCCCCCGGTGCCTCGCTTCGCCTCCGCAAAGCGGCCGGCAGCTGCCGCCGTCCCCCTTCAGTCTCGAACAATGTGCATCTCTTCCCTTTGTCAGAGAGGTGAAAAACGCAAAGCATTCGGACCAAAGCTCTCCACGCACCAGCGAAGTAGAAAAGTTATTTGTAAAAGTTAAAAACTGCATCCTTCTTTTTGGGGGATTTTTTTTTCTTTTTCTTCCCCGGAGGGGCGGGTTGCAGAGCCGGGGATTTTGGGTCGAAGTAAACCGTGTGTCTGAACCGTGCGCTCAGCAAACCAGGTCGTCCGTTTGTCTCTAGCACTCTTATAGTGGTAATATAAGTCAATAAATAAAATCCCTTTCTTCCCCTTTTAACAACAAAAAATATACAGATGAATAGTGAGAGTTACAGAAAACGTAGAGGAAAAAAAGCTCTGGAAATTGTACAGCTCGCTCCCCCCCTGCGACCACAGAGCCCGTCAGATCGGGGTGGCAAATAGCTGACCTACATTTCAACAGACACAGACAGACAGACAGGACAGAGGAGAGGGCTCCCCCCCACAAACATATTTTTCTGATTGTCCCACAAAGCCGCGGCCGGCGCTCGCTCTGCTCCCAGGCTGTTGTGCGGTGCTCGGGGCCGCTCCGTCAGCTGTCAGCGGTGGGAACCGGCCCGCATCACATCTGTGCCCTCCTGCACCGAGCTACAGCGCAGCGTGCTAACGGCTCTATGGGCAGAGACCTCCTGTTTGTTTGTTTGCTTCCTTTTTTCTCTCTCTCTTTCTCTTTCCCCCTCTTTTTAATTTTTTTTTCCTTTTACTTAATTTCATTTTTTTTTCCGTGATGATTTTAATTCTTTTCGGGACCGATAGTGCTTGCGGTAGGGGATGGACGGGTGTGTAATCACATCAGCTGAGGCTGCTGCATAGCTTCTTGGTGGGCCGAAGGGTACCACGACGTGTAGCTGGGGATGTAGGTGCCCGGGGTCCCCGACGAGGCCTTACCGGAGGCGGAGGTGGTGTTCCACACCGGGGGCACCGGGGGCGAGCTGCCCGAGAGAGCCCTGCCGTTGGTCAGGGCGCTGCTCTCCAGGGCGGCCCCTCCCTGCTTCATCAGCTTCTTGAATTTGGAGCGCTTGTTCTGGAACCAGATCTTCACCTGCAACGGGAGCGGGGCACGGCTCAGCACGGCTCGCCACGGCTCGCCACGGCTCGGCGTCCCCCGGCAAGGCCCCAGGCGGGCCCCCTACAGCCCCCCCCGACGCCCGCCCGCCCCGACGGGGCCCCCAAAGGTCCCCTCGCCTCGCCCCACCCGGCCCCGCAGCTCCCCGGCTCCACTTCCCCCGCGGCCCCGTGCCCTGGCCGGGTCCCCGCCGCCGTTTCGTGCCGCAGAGCCGCCGGGACGCGTCCCCCCTGCCCCCCCCCCGAGCCCCCCAGGCCGGGCCGTGCCCCATGGACGGGGCGGGCGGCGCCGGGCCCCACTGCCCGCGGCTGCGGCCCGGCTCCGGGAATCGTGGCCCGGGGGGAGAGGGGAAGGGGGAGGCCGGGAGCGAGGCGGCCAGGGCCGTACCTGGGTCTGGGTGAGTCCCAGAGAGGCCGCGAGCTCGGCTCTTTCGGGGAGAGCCAGGTACTGAGTTTGCTGGAACCTCCTGTTCAGAGCCTGCAGCTGCAAACTGGAATAAATAGTCCTGGGTTTGCGGATTTTTTTCCCTTTCCCATTAAAGCGAACTTCCCCTCCTTCTACCACAGTGCTTTTCTCCGATTCGGCCCCTACAACCACAAACGATGCACAATAAATAATAATGATAGCGGCAATAGTAATAATAGCAGTAACAGCAACAGCGACAGCAATAGTAACAATAACAGCAGCGACATCGACAACAACAATCATGAGAAGGAAGAAAAGTGCGGCTCGAGTAACGCTAACAAAGGCTCCGGGCGATTATGGCAGCCCAGGCTTCTTCCCAGAGAAAGTTTGCTATTTTTACAGGCTGCAGTTTAGGTTTAATTACCCTTAATTGCATACATTGTTTATAGCGCTACGCAATAAATAATTACGAAGACTAATACGTGCACATCTGGGTTGATTTCTTTTCCAGCCGGGCATTGTGTGCTCTGTGTTCTGCTCCCCTGTGATCCTCAGCCTCTCCTGACTAACATTTTGTAATTTAATTTTAATCCCCCCCCGACAGATTGCTTTTTTTTTTTTTTTTTTGATCCAAGCATCCTCCCTCCCTCCCTGCCTTCCCTGCCCCCCCCGCCCCAAGCCGAGTGCACCTACCTGTCTCCTCTAACCGGGTCTGAGTCAGGCTGGAGCTGTTGGGGTAGGACTGCACTGAACTGATGTAGGGGTTGGTCGAGTGGCTGCTGACCGAGTTGACATAGGGGTAGCCCAGCGGTCGGGAGAAGGACGAAGCTGTGCTGTACGAGCTGTCAGGCTGAGAGTGGCCCGCGGAGTGTAAACAGTGCATGGAATAGTGTCCGTGGGACATGGGAGAAGGAGACATTTGCTGGCTGGGCGGCCCAAACTCCATAAAGACAGCCTTCCCTGAGACGGGGCTATTTAGACTCTCTGGCATGGTAGTCATGGTCATTTCTTGTCGCTTGGTCTGTGTGTGTGTTCTCTCTTCAGCTTGCCTTTTTGGGGTCTGTTGTGTTTCTCAGGACAGGAAAGAACCCAATTTAAGCGGAACAGGGTTTTTCACTTTCCATTCATAAGAAAATGGAGTTTGTCTCTTTGAAAAGTCTAAGCATGATGCTGGAGATCTACACAAACTCGCCTAAAAGCTTTGACTCAGCCAAGCCTATGAATATTCATGAGCCGGCGGAGCTGATTGGTCCGCCGTCTTGCATAATCGCTTTGGATTGGTCCGAGCCGCTCGGGGCTCGCCTGGACCCCGGTGAGCGCCGAGAGCCGGACTCGCAGCGCCGCGCGGCCCCGAGCGCCGGCCGCACGCCCCGACGGCCCCGACGGCCCCCGCGGCCCCGCCGCCACTCGCCGGCCCCGACGGCCGGCCGGCCCCGGCGAGCAGCTCCGGCGGATAGCGGGCGAGGCGGGGGCCGTGGCACCTCCCCCCGCCCTTCTCCTCCGCCCCCCGGCGCGGAGGGGCGCGGGGCCGGCCCGGGAGGGGCCGCCGGGGTAGCCCCCCCCCCCCCGGCCCGCTCCGAGGCACGGCACCGGGCCCCGCGGGCGAAGTGCGGCCGGGGGTCGGGGCAGCGGCTCCGCGCTCCTTGCCGGGGGTCCTCCGGCTCGCCGGGCGGTCATTGTTCGTCTGGGGGGGAGAAGGGAGGGGAAAAAAAAGAAAAAAGAAAAAGAAAAAAAGCTCCGGGAAAACAAATGCAAGGAAGCAAAGCTCGCCCGGAGCGGCGGCACTGAGCTTGAAATGGAAACTTCCGTACGCGTGAGCGGTGAATGAGGTGGGACTTGGGAGATCCTCCCCAGAAAGCCCCCGATGAATCCCAAATTACTTTGTTAGATAATTAGAAAGTGTTGATAATTATTTCTTTCATAATTCGGCGGTGTGGCTGTAACAGGAAAATGATCTCGTGAAAGTTCACACGTGCAGATGTATTAGTTACTGATTCATTTGATTAAATGCTAGTCTCAAGTGCTCTGATCCACAGCTGAAGGCGGCCCCATTAGCATAACACTGATGTTTAATTTTCATACGCATAATTAGCCATATATTTAACACTAATAGCAACATGCAGCCTTTCAGCATTAAACAGCCTGGGATTTGATCTGGCCTGGGCTGAACTTTCCCGGTTACACCTAGGCTGTCTGGGGCGCGCACTTATCGCGGCACCAAATCTCTGCAATCGAGCACGTTTTGGCAAAGGGCGAACACCAATAACAAACAACACTCAAAACAAATCGCCTGGCTGAGGTCGCTGGAGGTGGCAGCGCCGACTTCTCTTCCCCGCCGCCGGCTGCCGCCCGCCGTCGGGGCTCCGGGGCTCCCGGCACGGCGGCACCCGGCACCCCCGGCCCCGGTCCCGGCCCTGCTGGCTGCGCCGAGCTGGCAGGAGCGAGCCCCTCTGCTGCTCCTTTTTTTTTTTTTTTTTTTTCCTTTTTTCCTTTTTCATTAGTCGCTCTGTCGGTTTTAATTGCCCATTTCCCAACGCCTCTTTTACTCCCCCCCCCTTCTTTTTTTTTTTTTTTTTTTTTTTGCGCTCGCGACGCGTAAAGTTCATTTCCACAAAATAGCTGCGGATTGGTGCGGGAAGGGGCAGGAGCGGTGAATCCCACACGAACTCCTCCGGCAAGCGGCTCTGCCCCCGGCGATGTAAGTGACCGTCCGAGGCGGGGCTGCGCGCTTGGCCGCGGAGGGGACGGGGCGCGCCGCCGCCTTCGCCGTCCCCGAGCCCGGGGCCGCGGGTCTCCGCTCCACCGCGCCCCGAGGACCGGCGGGCTGGGCGCAGGCAGCCGTCGGGAGCGGAGCCGCCACTGCCCGGAGCACCCCCTCGCCTCCCGTCCCGCGGAGCGGGGCCGCCGCCGTCCCAGGGGAGGGGGCGCGGAGGCTGCGAGCGAGCCCCGGGGAGCGGGCGGGGGGCGGCCTCCCCGTCG
This sequence comes from Cygnus atratus, assembly GCF_013377495.2. NCBI lineage: Eukaryota > Metazoa > Chordata > Aves > Anseriformes > Anatidae > Cygnus > Cygnus atratus. The sequence goes on from NC_066367.1 coordinate 19,096,318, forward strand.
GGGCCCCCCTCGGGCTCTCCCGGTAACGCGTCCCGCCTGAGGGGAGGCCGAGCACTTCTGTTGTTTAGTTTGTAATTAGAGTTACAAAGGGGTGCCGCAAATGCCGGGATTACCCGCGGGCGGCCTCCGCGCACGACGGCCCGGCGGCATCCTCCGCGACGGGACGGGACCAGACGGGACGGGACAGAAGAGGACGGAGCGTGAAGCTGCGGCGGCCCCGCGGGGCCGGGGGGCGCCGCTCGGGCTCTCGCTTAGCACCTGCGGTGCCCCCCGGGGGTTGTGCCCGGTTAGCGCGTGGCCCCAGACTGCTCGGGGCGGCCGCCGCTGGGATTTTGGGAAAGCCAACCCGCCTCCCCGGGCAGTGCCGGGCGTCCCTCGCCTTGCCGGCCCGACGGCACGCCGCGTAACCTCTGCGCGTTTGCAAACTTGTTTGATGCTTCGTTTATTTTTACAGGTTTTAAGGCCTTCCAAACTAATCTAAGGGACGAGCGAGCTGAAAGGCTGCCCTGCGGTATTAGAAACGGCCTGGGGGTGGGTCCTGCTTCCTGAAAAGATGCTGTTAGAAACGATTCGAGCTGACAGCTCGCCGTACTCGGGTGAAAGCAAACAGCGCGGACAAGCGGGAAGACGCCGGCTCGCTTCTGGCCCGGCCCGGCCCCGCCAGGCGCGCTCCCAGGCGGCCCCGGCTCGGCAGCGGCAGGACCGCGGGCCGGGCGCGCTCCCGAGTGCCGCCTGCTTGTGGCCGAGGCAGGAGCGGGTCCTGCAGCCGGTAAGTGTCACCGCCGGACACGTCCGGCCCGACGGGGCGACGAGGCGGCCGCCCCCCGCAGCCCAGAGCCGTCCCACCGCCCCGTCGGGCCCGCAGCGAGCGCCGGGGCCGGGCGTTCCCCGAGGGCCGCCCCCGCGGGCCCCATCCTTCCTCCGCCGCGCTGCCACACACCGAAGTTGCGCAGTGTCCCCCCGTTAACCCCCACGCCGGCCAATTCTCCAAGAGGGGCAGCCATCGGGCTGCAGGAAAGCGCGCTCCGCATCTCGCCTCCAATCGCTCCGTGTGCCGCGCCGGGAGAGCAGCCGCGGACAGGGGTCAGCTGCTGGGGAGAGGCTGCAGCCGCCGGGCCAGCCCCCGGGAAACTTTCTTGTCCATCCGAGCAGAGTTAGACAGCCCGGGACGCAGCGCCTTGTAGCCGCGGTGAGGCCAAACTGAGCCACAGCTCAGCTGTGAAGTCCTGTGTGTGTCCTGCACGGGACGTGGAAGAGGGGGACCCGCTCGCTGCCCTCACCCCAGACAACCCAAGCCCCCGCAGGCTGTGCGTGGCTGCCTCCAGGGTCACAAACACGCCATCAGGCTTTTATTAAATACTCACCAGGTAACACACAGAGAGGACCGTGTCCAGAGCCAGCCCCTCGGGCTGCTTTTTCTGCCCCTGCAGCGACTTAGGTGGCACCCATTCCCCAAAGAAATTACAAAAATCTTATCTCTGTCCCGGGTGACACTGGCAATCCCGCAAGCACAACGAGTCCCTCCGCTCCTCGCTCCATCTTTAGGCTTCTTCCACCACCTTAGAGAGGATTTCTGCTCCCTCTGAGGTAACCACGACGGTATGCTCAAACTGTGCTGACCTGCAGGGCACACGCAGCGGTTATCAGGGGGCAAACGCGGCCACCACCGTGCCCGGCAAACTCAGGCGGCTTTCGGCTGCCAGTGACCAGCTCGGGGACTTGGGGGAGATAAAAAACCCAAATCAGGCACCTTTTGTTGTCTACAGAAATCGCGGTCCATTTATCCTCCAGGATCTCAAATTCGGGGGAGCCTTCCATTATTATCGGCTCTGTAACAAGGAAAAAAAACAAACAAAACCCTGTTTTCTCAAGTTAGTCGCGCTCTCTGCGAGCTGCGGGGCGAGGCAGGGGCCCAGCAGGCAGCTGCCCTTCGGCGGGTCCCGGCCCCGGGCCGGCTCTGAGCTGCCACTGCCACGGGAACCGAGTAGGAAGACGAAACGTTAAGGTAGGGGCTTGCCCACTCCTCTTTTGTAAAAGCGAGGAATTTTAATCAAGCTTTAATTAAGACCCCGTGGATAATAACCAAAGCGCCAACCACGCTTATAAACAGCAGATAGTTTGAAATATTGGAATTTTTTAAACAGTCTTAAAATGTTCATTAAAGCGGCAAAACAACAATTTTCTGATTTCCCTCTAATTACCGCGCCATTTAGCCTCGTGGGGAGGAAGAGCGGCTTTTCCCCCGACAGCCCCGTGCCTGGCGCTCGGTGGCTGCGGGGCCGGGCTGTGCCTGGCAGCTCCGTGCTGCCCCCGGCCCGGCAGCGGCTTCGGCAGGCGGGAGGCAGCCGACAGACACCCCCGGGGTCGAGCTCTTCACCAAGATTCATGCCAAGGTTTTTTTCCCTTTACCAAATCTCGGCGCTCGGAAGTGTCTCAGCCCAGCACTTCCGTACGGCATTTTAAGAGTAATGTTTTAATCTGCTGCCTGAAGGGTCAGTGCCGCCCGCACCTCCACGTCCGACTGGACATTTCTATATTCAAATAAAGAAATAGCTCGGAGCTGGGTCGTTGTGTGCGTGCTTATTACAGACAAACACAGAATACATTTACTAACCTATTGTGAATGCCATTCCCTCTTCCATTAACAAGTCACTGTCATTGGCTAGAAAAGAAAATAAAAATGCATTTATACACACACACACAGATATATACTGGCGAGAGCAGCCAGCGCTCGCCTCAGAGCCCATCTGGGTGTGCAGGTGCTGTGCTGCCCACAGCCAGCCCCACACAGCGCTGGGGGCCACTTACCGTGGTGCCACACCTCGGGGTGCCCATGGAAGTACGACCCGATGCCGTGGCCGACGAAGAAGGGGCAGACCTGGAAGCCACTGCGCTGTGCCACCAAGCTGCGGGGGTAAAGGGGACACCATGAGGGAGCACGCTCTGGCTCCTGACAGCGCACCAGTGCCAGGGTGTCACACCTGTGTGGGGTTGACACTTCGCGCCCACTCTGAAAGAGAGTGGTCATCAGAGCTAGTGGCAGCGAGCCATCATTAGGTTTCAGAGTTAACATGCCCACAGGCTGAGCAGGGCAGCAGCACACCACAGCCTCCACCGAGATCTCCCTACCTGCAGAGCCCCCGCTGGGCCACATGCCTGCAGCCTGCACCGGGTTGTGCGGGTGAGGAGGGTCCTGCTGCTGGTGGGGGAGGTAGAAGGCAAACCTGTTCCCTTGCAAAATACTAAAAACACTCAATGGCGAAATGTACTGCAACTCCGGATCTGCTCACTCCAATTCACAATGTATTTCTAATGAACCCACCACGTCAGTACCAAATGCAAACCATAGCAGCTACGGCACTTGAGTTCTGCCTGGGAGCTCTGCCTTCTCCTTATGGCCTGTCTTAAGGAGCATCTCTGAGCGAGACATTCCTGCCTGCAGGAACAGGGCCCAGCACCACGCCTTACCCTTGCTGGGAAAGCAAAATCCTGTCCTGATCCCTACAGGCTGGAAGACCTGGAGGCAAGTGGGGTGTCCTCTGGCTGAGGGGCTGCCCGATGCTTGCAGGCCTCTTGCCAGGGCCCTGCTAGGTGGTGACTGGAGGCTGCTCAGGCAGCAGGGCCTCCCAGGTCCGAGATGGAAACACGCGGAGATCTGGGGGGCCTGAAGACAGATTAGAAGTGACAAGGAAGCTGCTCCTGCATATCATCCCCACATTGTTTCTAAAAGCAAACTGGATCACAGGAGCAAGGCAGGAAGACACTCAGTCTGAAAAGATTTTGTCTGTGAGATCAAAAGCCTCATTTGTTCATTTTAAATCAAGGCAGGCACTTCCGGTTTGCCTACAGCTATGGCCGAGCGAATGCTCCTCAGAGTGTGACTACAGGCTGACGAAGAGCGGGAAAGATAAGAAACTCGAATAAAGGTGCCAGCTGTCACAGAAACTGAAGCACGCGAACCCCCATGGGGAGGCTCTTACTCAGGTGCAAGGTGGCCTCAGACCTCCTCGTATAGCCATCACCCTGCGCATGAGGCCGTGCGGCCTCCTCAGCGCTCGTGCCGGCACCCACCTGTCCCTGTCCCTGGAGGCACCCACCGCGGCTAAAGGACACGGAGCGCCTCCACTGCGGGGCAGGAGTGAGAGAGGGGAGCCAGGTGAACAGTTGACAGTGCTGCCGTGTCCAGGCCTTAAGAACATGTTTTAACAGGATTTGTGTAGTAGCTTTTATCTACCCGTCTCTCCGATACAAAGACTCATCACATTTCTTTCATTACTTCTGGAGAAGAATGGGAATTTCAGGTTTAGTTGTTATTAGTAAGGCTAGAAATTGGGCTTCTTTTGGTGATATTCAAGGTCCAGAGTTTCACCTTATACATAATTTACGTGGAAAAAAATCATGAAGGCTTATGCAGTGAAAAGTCCTATTAATGATGGAAAAGTCTTTCTGCTGTGCCTCTGTCATGCCAGTCAGGTCTGGGTCAGAGACCTGGACTGGTTAGGACGATGCTGAAGGCCAAGGAAGAATGAGGAGGAATTAGAAAGTCAGATTACTCAGAAACATACACAAAATGAAATGGAAGATCTCCGGTGACCAAGCCCAGAGCAATGCAGATAATGGTTCCCATACGGGGGAAGCGATTCTCTGAAGAGACGGGAGAAGCTGTACACGCACTGCAGGGTAAGCTTTTCCTTTGCCTCCTTCTGCGAGTCTTTTTGCAAGAGCCTAAATGATGCCAGCAGCTGTTCAGCTCCGCCGATGCCTGCCCAGGGCACCCATGACTGCCACCAGGCCCCATACTCACTCCCGGCTGCTGAGTGGCAGCAGGGGCAGCTGCTCACGGGGCACCCAGGCACGCGAGGCACTGCTACGACCACGTCCCCTCCTCCTGTGGTGGAAGAAGTGGTTCTTGTGCGTTTTAGTGTCGAATTCTGTCACTTTCTTGCCAAAGAGCTCAAAAACAACTCAGCTGGTATCAGTACTTGGGTGGTTACCTTCTGTGACACCCGCACTGCCAGCCACAGTGCTCCCCCACCTCCCCACTTAAATGTGTCTATGTACAGAGCTTGGGCCTTCTTTATATAAATCGTAACGTGACCAATAAACCTGGAGTGACACACAGAAAACCTGTGGAGAAAATAAGCTGCAGGCATGAATCTTGGCCATGTTCAATCTGGTTTTAATATCTGCATGTGCTTCGGAAGCACTGTATGGGGAATTTCAAAGCACTCCACAACTACTAGCTTCACTTTGGAGTATTAAAAAAATCCTAGCGAGCTGTCATATCCGTGCGGAGGTACAGTGAAACACATGCAGCTTCCATAAAAAAAGGCTGCTAACGCCAGCTGCGACTTGCAAGGGTAATTTTGTAAGCACGAATGTTCACATAGACCGTAGATGCTTGCAGGGAGGACGTTGAAAGACAGGTCTGGGAAGTGTGAACTGAACTGCTGATCTTGATCATTCCTCTGGCCACTGGAGCTCCCAGGCTGTGGAATCTGGTTAAAAAGCCTGGATGTCACAGAGTGGGGCAGTTTTGCCTAAGTTGGCCATTTGCTGCTGACAACAGCTCAATGTTTTAGTCTTGCTACCTCACCGCTCGGCTCGGGATTTGTCAGTGGTGGCCTTTCTCTCCAGTTTTCCCCAGAAGGCAACTTCAGAAGTTTGCATTTCCTGCTCTGTGAAAACAGAGCGCCAGAGGAGTCCTGGCTACAAGTGGGAAAGAAGTAAAGGAGGGCGGCAGGAGCTGACCAGGCTGCGTGGGGCTGAGGAACCGGGCTGCAGGGCCCCTTGTCTGTGGGCACATCCCAGTCCCACCACTGCCCGCGGTGGCAGCTGGGCAGCAGAGCCACGCTGCACCGACAGCATAAAGGGAGGACAAGGATTCTTGGTTACAATCGCTGTTAAAAATATCCGTTGATAACATTTACCATCACACATTTTATTCTTTGAGCCATGTTGTATGCTTGGGCAGAGGTGAATTGGGCAGGATTAAAAGCATAATCATTTAATGAGCTCAGTACTTGATTTCATGTTTTGCTGCCATGCGTTACAGCCCAGCGGCTGCAGAGTCAAGAGTCCCTGCAGCACTGCTCCTCTTCTGCAGGCAGCAAAGCGCTTGGTGTCAGGATGAACTGGCTGTGGCTGAGCTGGTAAAGGAAGGTCACTGAGGGCAGGTGCCCACCTAAAACCCACGGGCAGAGCCTCCCAGGTGGTGCTGTCATGCTTCTGAGAGTGCACAGCGGAGCTGGGTGTCAGTTCCTTCCTGACTGCTGCCAGACAACAGCTAATTCCCTGCGAAAGGAGGGATGAGCGTGGAGACACTCGGCCTTCCTGCCAGCAGCCCAACAGGGAAATTGCAACAAAGCAGCAACAGGCAGGACTGCTCCTCTACAAAGCTCTCCTCGATGTTCTGGAGCATCCCTTGAGTTTTTGGGTGAACGGGATAAATCCCTCTCGCTGAAAAGGAGCTTGAAAGAATTTCCTTATGGGGCTGGCCCTGTGCCTCCCCAGAGAGCCTCAGATAGCCTCTAGGAGCACCTAGGGGACAATGGGCATCCCAGCTCCAGAGGAAAACACCATACACCCAGTCTCAGGACTGGGACTCCCACTCTGGGACAAAAAGTAATCAAACAACAACTCAAACCTACACTTAATTTTCTTTTTACCCGATTCTGTTACTTTTTCCTCAAGGCAGGTCTGGCCCAATAATCTAAGCCCCCACTGAGGAAACAAAATAAACCAAATCCTGCTTTCAGCCTGGAGCAATACCTCCCTGTGCCCTCTGGTGCCAGAGTGGGAGAGTTGGCTGATCAGCCAGGGCGGCACAGACTCGGGCTGAACATCCCAGCGAACTGATTCCCAGCTACAGCTGTTTCCCACTCACTGCCTGCGTCTCTCCCCAGAGACCAAACTTTATCACTGATGCTCAGCTGCACGACACCAGAGGCCAAAGTTACCAAACAAATCTGCCCTACACCACTGGGCAGGGGGCACGCTTGGGAAACACTGGAAGAGAGAACAGATCTGTGATAATTGTTTTCTTGTTCAGGGACCTGTATGAATGCATCTTTTTTATTTAAATTAAAAGTATTCATGCTTTTCTTAAATATATTGTTAACAAAATGACCATTGAATCATTGAATGGCTTTTTTTTTTTAATATTCTTGAAAATGGCATCAGCCTGAACTAGATTTGCTTATGATATTTATTTTCAACAGCACCATATTAACTAATTTGAGAAATTACAAATTTATACAGGGAAAATATTAAAGTATTTTTCTCTTAAATAGTAATCCTAGACTGAGGGAATGCACAAGTTCAGGGATTCCCTATAATGACAATAAATGTTGCGGTATAATTAGTAATATTTTTGAAAGCCAACAATTGTTTTTTGAAAGAAAGGTACATTTTAGTTTCAAACTGGAACACAAATTACTGTATTTTTCTTACAATAGTGCTGAACTTTTATTTGAGGTTCTCTGTTTCTGAAAGCAGACATGATGGATTGAAATAAAAGATAATTTATTGCAATGCTTACTTTCAAGTGCAGAGAGAAGCAGTGTAATTGTAATTTACAGTAGCTGTCAAGGAAAATCTATCACAGATGACATTAAAATGACTTATTTTGCCTGAGCCACTTATTGTTTAAATGTGCATAATCTGATAGAAACAGATTTTTTTTTAAATTCTGCTTTATATTGTTCTAAATTAATATCAAAACATATACTTACGAGTTAAACATTTTAAACCATTTATTAATACTTTCCTCACTACTATTTTTTCCTAGGAGTTGGAAATTGGTTTATTTAACAATATCACGTTTACGTTTTTTAGCTCTATACACTCACAACACTTGCACGTATCTAAACTCAATGGCTAAAAAGTAGATTTCAAACCAGATTTGTTTCTGTCTGAAAGAGAAATGTCATTAGTGTTAGAAGGAAATGGGAACACAGGGCCCGATTCTGTTCCCAGTGGAGTTGATAGACAGTTTTGCCACCATCTTCAACAGGAACAGGTTAGCAAAGATTCGCATTTTTCTAAGCAGAGTAACTCATGAATCCATGTAATCTTTTATTTGCGACTTCTAGCCGATGTAACAAGGAACCACTGGCCATGAAATACTTGATTTCAGCTGTCGAGCTTCAGTAACAAAGAATATGTTACAACACTGAATGCAAGCTTACCTCTGTGATATAATTATTCCCAAGCCACTTATAGAAAGCAAATACTCTGATTATTTGTGTCTAAGATTTGTTCTGCATACCACTTGAGCACCTTTACAGAAAATACTAATGAAAGATACCTAGACAGATCTCCATTCTGATGGGCCTAAATGTTCTCAGGTATTTATGATCTCTAAGTCTCCTGAAACTGAAGATTTCTATGGATTTTTGTATGTATGTATGCAGATGCAGAAAGACGAATAACCAGAAACATACAACTTCACTCAACCAAGGCGATCTTTCAGCAGAGGCAGTGTTGAAGTAGTTCTAAACACATCAGCACATTTAAATTGTCTACACGATAAAATCTTGAAAAATAAAGTTAATGACCTGCTATTTCATATGTAGTTTTGGACATCTACTAGCTTTGATTAATCTGCTTTTCAAAGGGGGCGCTGACTATATATTTACACTTTGCAAGTAAACTGACCTCCATAGCAACACAGCAAAAATCCAATGTCAGATTCAATTCTGTTCTTTTTCTTCTTCCTTTTTTTTTTTTTTTTTTTTTAATACAGCTAGAATTAATGTAGTGAATCTGTAATGAAATGCATTATCCTGCATGGAGATTTATCAGATTTTCCAATTGAATGCCATGCTTTGCTAGCACTAGCTGGAGTTCACCTGCATGTTGGTGTGGCGTGTGGCTCTTTTTTGTAAAGAGTTAAGTTGAACACAAAAAAAGGGAACAAAGGTCAGCACCCAGCCGCCACTTGAATGTGAGATTTTTCTTTTTATTCCCCTTGATGTATACTAGGCTCTGTGTTATTAGTCTTAATGATGGAAAATTGTAGTGTTGATACAAATCTTTTTTTCAAAGTAGTAGGCGGGAGCTCCATTTGTTAGTAAGTTTTTTTGTGACTAAAAGCCATGGACAGTACATTTATGTAGCAGTAAAAGGCCTAGATGCTCTTTCCATAGCAGAGCTAATTATTCCTACTGTGACCTTACTGATCTACCCTGTTCCTAGTACATCTCATCTGCACGCCTGTTCCTCTGTGTAGATGGTGTCAGAGAATATGAAAAACCCTATAATGAAACCATTTTCATGATGGAGAAAGGCTACTGGAGTTGCACTTGCTACAAAGAGGCTCAATTATATGAGTAATTGTGATAATTTTCTACATTCATAGCCTTCAATGGGGAAAAAAGAATGAGAGCCACAAAGGAAAATTACTTTAACAAGAAAGTACAGAGAGTAAAAATGGAAGAAGAGACAAAAAGGGGGAAAAAAATAACCAGAAAAAAAGTTTAAAAAATAGATCTGGAGGGAGGAATAGCAAGACAGGGAGAACAACAGAAATGCTCAAAAAGCCTATGTGCAGCTGTGTTGCACAATTAAATTGAATTTTTTTTCTGCAGTTGATGAATGTGACTACTGCAAATGTGCCTCTGTAGTTAGCTATCATTTGTTGTTCCGTGACAGGAAAAGGATAATTACCTCTCAGAGAGAATCAAAGGCTGACATGCCCTTTAGACACAGCCATGAATGCAGAGCTCGATAGAATGCTTGAATAAGAATCTAGTGTTCTGTGCCCCCTTCTACTCAAGAATAAATTTTGTTAAAATGCAAGAGCACCACCAGTAAATTTGTTGAACCCTAGGTGTTCAAAAATATGAGGTGCATCTATCGACTCATCCCATTTGCAAAAATAAAACTACATTTTGAATTCACTTCTATTATATTCATGGACAGTAAGATAGTGAGATATGCATTAAATTTCTTTTCCCAGTAGGGGTCTGATTCAACATTTCCTATGAAAGAACAGAAAGACACTATCCTTTTTCTCCAGGCTAGTTAGCCTATAATTTAAAACTGTCAAAAACACAATTTTATACAAAGTCTTCAATAAAAGCTTCTCAGATATAACCCAAAGAGGTTTTACTAAAGTTTGATTCAGACTCTGTTACAATATTTTTAAAGCTATAAATACATCTAACTGATATTTTGCTGCTCTCTTTTTTTCCTTAAAGTATTTGAAGATTTGCAAAGAAAAAAAGCAGCATCCTTTCAAGGTGACTAAGCCTTGCAGCTTTTAAGTAATTGCAACGTATTCAATAGTATGTTGGGACCACTAACAGTCCACTGAAGTATTGCTTAATGAAATGTATACAATATATGTCTTTTTTTTTTCAAACATTTAAAAATAATCTATAGGTACCTTCAAAAAATTAAGCCATAATTTTATTCAAAAGTGCCAGAAGAAAAGTCATGACTGCATTTATGTAACAGCTAGAACAGATGCAAAATAGGGAAAAATCTCTTAATGTGAGCTCTTTCTTCCCTCTGACGTTAGTATACACTGCTCTTTGTGAGATAAGAAGCTCTTGAGTTAAATATTTTTGTACTTTTTAAACAAAGAGACTTATTTATGTTGACTAATTCCTTTGTAACAATCATTATTGCTATACAATGAAAACAATGGTTTCTAACCTTCTTACATTGTTAGACAGATGTGATATAGTTTCACACACAAATAGAAAGAAACAAAAACTCACCACAAATTACATCTGTTAATATAAATCTACCTTATGAATATCTTTGACTCTTTCCACAGTTATCTTTTCTGACCCTGGTGTAATTCACTTAAAAAAAAAAATCTCTCTTACCCAAGGAACAACATTATAGCTTGGCAGTTCACATACTGATATCAGACTGAAATGATGGTTTTGAATCATAAAACATGTCATCAGCTTTATACCAAACCACCAATAACCTTTGTCCCACTTGCCAGCCCTCCCTTTACTTGTCAATATAAGGCTTACCTGATTGTGTTTCCAATTACAGAGAAGGGAGCCCCTGGTCTGCAAGCTGCAATTGCTTCATCTCTACATTTCCTGGCAACCTCCACTAACTTTTGACCAGATTTATCCACATTGCCCACCAAAAAGGTTTCAGAAGTGTCACCATGGTAGCCATTGTAATACACCTAAACACATGCAGAAATGTAAAGACATTTTCTCATTTTGCATCCAGAAACAGATTACCTCCTGAATTAAATCTGTTCTTTCTAGGAATGAGCTATGTGTTGCAACAGATAGGTCACTGTTAGGCTGCATTTGCAAGAATGAGACCAGAAAAGTGAAACATTGGAAAGAAAAAAAAAACAACAGGAAAAAAAAAAAACGTGAAAGACTGCAAGGTGCGTAAGGGTTGCCAATTAAAAACTCAACAAATGAAAAAGTTGTGCATCACTGCCTAGCAGAGCACCAGGAGGTGACATAGGTGACACTGCTCAGCTACGGGCCGTGATGCCAGCGGGGCCGCAAGCAAGAAGACATTTTCATGCCATGCGTGGGCTGGAGGGGGCCTTGGGGGCCACCCAGTGTCCTGAGGGGTCCCTGGTGTTGGGTCCCATCGGTGTCCTGCAGGGGTGAGGTGCTGAGCTTTATGCTGGCCGCAGGAGACCCACCAGCATCTGGCTGGGAGACCCATCCCTCTGCAGGGAATGTCCCCTGAGGGGTTTGGGGGTTATGCTCAGGCGGCAAACACAGCGCCCTGTTGAATTAATGACATGCTTTTTTGTTTTGTTTTGCTTTGTTTTTGACATTTCATAGGCTTCAAGCCTCAGCTCTCCTGAAGTTCCCTCTGGGGCACAGGAAAGCCATGCAGAGCTCTGCAGCGCTGCACAGAAACGGTTTTTGCAGCTCTGCAGTACGGCAGGCAGGCACACAACTGTGAGAGCAAGCCAAATTTCCCTACCAAAAGACAAATTATAATGGTGCACAGTTTTGATCTTCTAAAACATTTTTTTTCCCCAAACAGTGGGCAACTATCCTCCCGGGACTAATGATTCACAAAGTTTGAAGCACTGAACTTTTGCCACTTGAGAGCAATTTGTGAAAGACACAGACTCACATTCCTTTTGGTCAATTCCAAACTGAAAAAAAAAAACACAAAACTGGCTACAGACAGTTTATCCCAAGGCCAGGTTTGTGTTGGGGGAGAGATTTAAAGAAAATGCAAGCAGTTCCCAGTGAACAGCATTGTACAGGAAGATGAATGTCAGCGAGGATCCAACTTTGCCGTCTCCCCGTTGTACACCTCCCTCTGTCAGCTGAGGCTATCGCTAAATCTGCTTTTACAATTTAATGCCTGATGGGCAGATTTTATGCTAGCCAGTTCATATTTAAGCTGAACTAGTTCATTTTTAGCTCTAGCAAGTACGGCACTTAAACAAACAAACAAAAACATTACACATCATCATCCTGGAAAAACAAATAGAGATTTAAAACACAGTAGAGCTTAAAATTAATAGTATTTACTGCACGCTATCAACCACAATTATGTGTTTTTGACATTAATAAACTACAACCACAGCACTAATTCCTTAAAAGTCAATGAAAGATTCAAGTTGTAAGAAATGTTACCTGGTAATGGCTGGCTGAAAATTGCACTGTGCTGTGGATTCTCTGATGCATAATGCTTCTGTTTCTACACTTAAATACATTCTAAAGGTTACTTGAATCAAGCCAATAAAATTTGTGTTTCATCTATGAAATTCTACCATCTTAATTGTGCAAAAATAGATTTTTTCTTCAACTAATTTGTACATTGTGTGAAGTGTTTATAGTTAATAACCAGAATATTATTTAATCATTTTATAGAACCTGTACACAATTATAAGCAATTTGTTGTGGCACATTTACTTTGATTTTTACTCTCTTCCCCTGTGAAACATCCCAATTTTGCTCATTAAAATAAACTAAAAGATCAATTAGCAACACTGTAAAGTAATATTTCTTCCTTAGATAGTTTGGAACTGAACAGTTATCAAACACAACACAGTTCAGTTTCAAATGTTAAAAGTCTTTACAAAGATAATCAGCAATTCCTACCCTTGCAGGAATCTTCACATTCACAGAAACTTCAAGATTTATTTTATTTTTTGAGGGTAAACAGAAAACAAATAAGAATATATTTTCAGAAAGACCACTAACATTTAGTCATACATTATCTGTAAACCAGGGTGAACAAGATGTGCAGACCACATTAATATAAAAATGTCTCACTTAGAATATCAGGGAAAGGATCTGTGATGTGAATTTACACTTTTTTTTTTTTAATCTAAGGAGTTATTATTATCCTGACAGATTAAGCTAAAAAAATATATTTAGAAGTACCTTAATGAGTTACAAAGAAATCAGATGTTAAATCCTTAGCTGTGACAAGCTGATTTAGTCTATCAAATTAAGTAAAACTACATCAATTCACCACAGTAAAAAAATGAGGCCCAAAATATACTTTAGAAATGGTAGATCACTCTGTGTAAAACTGACGGTCATAATTCTACAATTAGAAAGTATGGAGATGGGGAAGAAATTAGTAGAATTAAAAAAAGAAAAGAAACACAGTTCTAGATCAGACATGAGTATACCATGGAAAAAGGTCACTGACCCTAACGTTCATAGAAAAAATATTTTAAAAAGCTTGAATCCCATGCTCAGAGGTAAGTCCACTTGAGATTTCTTTGATTCTGCCAGTATGAAATTTGGGCCCATGGAAAATAGTATCAAATTACCAAGAATTTTTTTAATGATTAAAAAATTTTGGTCCTATGTTACTCCCATACTGCAAAATAATAGTAGAATGCAAAAGACTTCTGTGCCCATATTAGAAATAAATTCACATTGGGAAAATAAAAACATACAATAAAAAAGAATACATACAATAAAAAAGAAAAAAAGCATCTGCAAGACATGAATGCTTTTTGCTTTCTAAATGAAACAGAATTAGGTTCCCAGTTTCAGTATTTTCTTGCTCCTACAAAAATCCAGCCAGTGTTTATTTAAGTAGCTATAATTGGCCATTCTCTGGAAATATTAAGTCACGGTTATATCACACTATTTCTGTTTCTGCGCAAAAGGTTCAGGCTTTTATACCAGAAATGGAACACAACACTACCTTCGGGGATTTTAATAAATGTAGGGAACACTGCTAGCAAAAGAGTTGCTGTCCAAATAGACTGACATACACAGGCCAATGTAGCCTCTAATGACAGAGTAAGATAATGACAGGCCCCACTCAAAATCAGCAGGAAGAGGAAGATCAATCTTGGCAGAGTGAAGGAAAAATGCTGGCTTTCTTCATGTTAGCTCATCTCATACATATCTATCTTCAGCTGCTGCCCAGTACTGCGGTGCTCTGCATTAACTACACAGTGGATCAATAACAATTACACCTTCTCAAAAACATGACACATAGCAGGATTGGGTTGACATTTCACTTAGGCCAACATTGATCTCAGTGCATCTGATTCCAGTCCTAAATTCAAGTCAGGCCTGGGTCTAGCTGGAATAAACACACAGTTAAAAACAAAAAAGGAAACCAGCTGCTTGTGCCTTGCCTTAGAAGTAAACAGCACATCCATCTGTGCGTTCCCCATCTCCGATCCACTATTCTTCCTGTTGCTACCAGGGACTCTAAAGTTGATCAAAGACTATTTTTTATACGAATTACTCACCGTGACATCAATGTTGATAATATCTCCATCCTGAAGAGGTCGACTGAAACATAAACAGAAAAGAAAAAAATAATGGTGACAGACAGTTCCCAACAAAGGGAATATAAGAATAAACACCTAATGACACATACATAAAAATCAGGGGGTAGGTATTTTGTGACGGAGGAAGGCAGAGGCAAACTGAATAACCATTTTTAATGTTCAGCTCTCACTACGTAGAGAACAAGTGTAGCTGAATATAAAATAATGAGAAACAACTGGCAGAAAAACATATCAACATCTGAAAAATCTACCATTATATTTATTCTTTTTCTCCCACTAGGGTTCGTATTCTACTTTGTGAGTAGCTGAATGTATTGCAAATAATAAAAAAACCCATAAATTCAAATATATTTATTCCCTACCCTATACTTATTTTTCTGGAGAAAAAAGAAATCAGAATTATTCTCGGTTCTATTTTTTCCCACACACTAAACTCTAAAGGCATTATGTGCTTTTTTGATGTTTTTTTTTTTTTGTAATACTTGGACAAGCAGGATAATATTATTGTTGTTCTACTTCACACACATTTCTATAACATCTATCAGCATTGTGTGGTAACATAATATGCATCTGCAATACATTTACATATGACATGCAGTTAAGCTGAAATATGTTCAATATTAAACACAATTTATTAATTTCAGTTTAACATTTTCATCCCCAGCGGTAAAATGTATATTATTGGGGAAATACCTGTCAGGAATACCATGACATACCACGTTGTTTACAGAAGTACAAACAGACTTTGGAAAACCTCCATAGCCCAGAGGTGAAGGATAGGCATTCTGTCTGATTATTTCATGATGAACAATGGAATCTATTTCTTCAGTTGTCATGCCAACCTAAAATATCAAACATAACATTCTGTTAAAAAAGCAAAGATAGTTTCTCATATTTACTGAATGTGATTGCAGCCAAACTTTTCGATGAAACCTTGGATGTTTCAAATTCACTGCTTTGAGACAAAACACTAAACTGTCTGATATACTTTATTGATATATTGGACTACTTTTTTTTTTTTTCTTCCTTTAAGTAAAAAAGGTTTTAAATCAAGCATGCAGTAGAAATAAGCATTCAAAGGTTCCTAGAAAACCTAAAATACGATCTACTTCCTTTCTGTCCGTTTTTCCACATTTGCTTTCTCAAAGGCACCAATTTTCCATGGCATCTTGTCTCAGTAGCTGCTATAGAAATGTCTGGTTTTAATGCTTCCAGTCTATAAAACACATTACTTTCCCCTTTTATTCGTAAAATAAAGGATATTAATTCTTCTAACTGTGCAGTACATATATCATTATGCACTTGTGCATTTTATGAAATCGTTCTCCAAGTATTCTCTAATTTTGTAAAAGATTTAAATATTTGGGTTCATATCTTGAAGATATTTTACTTAAAGTTTCCACAGCCTAGGCAATGATAGTGAATCTACAGGCACTTATTGATCATTTTTAGTAATGTTCACTTTTATGCTTGACATTTTCTAGATTCATCTTTTTCTCATGATTTTATATATTTAAAAAACTCATAAATCATTCAGCCATTTTCTGAGTATCTGTGGAGTGGAAAACGCACATGCTTAAAATAACATTCTTGTAGCTTTTCTTTTGGATAGACTCTGTCTCCGAAATGGTTAGAGCTAGGATTTGAAATTTGGTAGGGAAACCTCCCTCATTGAGAAGAAGTGCCTTTGAGGGTTCCTGTGCAAATTGATTTTGATTTGAATGAGTTTTGAGCCTTTGAAAATCATACTTCGTACACACATGCTACAGCAGCTATGATTTTTGAGGACTTTTTAGCAACACGTGGAATATAGGTAGGCTGTGGTACAGAAGGCATACATAACCATATGTTGAAATATTCAGCGATCACGTACAGTGAATACAAAAGAGTGCACTTGTGTAGTGCACTGAGGATAAAACCAGGTCTATTTGCTCAGCTTGCACCTTGTTCAGCACAAAAGCATATGAGGAACGACAACCCCACCCAAGACACAATGTGGGGTTTCTGTGCAGCTCCCCTGCTTTGCAGCAGCTGTGGTGGCTGGGATGGCAGCCACAGCCCTGTGCGCTGTCTGTATCGGATGCTGCAGCCACTGGTTCTGGATAAACACAGGTTTGTTGCTCCTGCCTTCGCTCACCCATCTATCACCTTCAGCATGTAGGCAGACTGAAGTGTTATGTACCACACTGGGTGCTGCCTCTGCCCAGGGGATTCAGTGCGGCTTTTGGATGCTCAGTGGACAGCTCTGTGCTCTCTGCATGGGGGGGCTTATGTCCTATGAATAAATCTTGTTTTAGTGGTACCTGCTTTGCTTTTAAATGATCTTTTGCTAGCTTCGCAATTTTGGGGAGACACCTACTGCACACGTCATCCCTTACAGGGGACAGGGCAATGTGGTGGTATCCAACAAAATACTTCTGTGTCATAGATTTTGCTGTTTAGTCCCAAATCTTTCCACAAAACCTATGAAGTGCTATCATATATAATACCATATGGTGGTTTTAAATCCAATAGGCAATAAACGGTAACAGCAAAAACACACGCTCAGCCCAAACATTGTTCTTCTGCATCCAGATGTTATAATGCCGCCTTTGTCATACTGGGGGATGTTACTGCTGATAGAAAAAGCACAGACAAGAGCTCTTTTCAAGGGCTGTGTGCAAGGCAGGTTTAGCAGGACCACAGGAACAAGTGGAGGGATGGGGCTCTTCAGATAAAATAGAAATGCAGAGCTTACCTTACAAGGATAGCCTAAAAGAGCTTGGTTTATTTCGTCTGGCGCCCTGAAAGCTGTAATAGCTCTATTACTGCGTGAAGGGGATAGGCTCAAGGAAAGGCAGGAAGTGGTTTAAATTAAAGAGTAAGGTTGGCAGAAGAACAAACTTGTTGCACATAGAAAACACTCCCTGTTGATGAGAGAAGGCCTTGCAACATCCCTCCATTCAGAGCAGCCATAGCCAAAAACTAGTGCAAAATGGAGCTCCCACATCCCTGAAATGGGCTGAGGTTGGCCTGGGCAGTGGTCTCAGCTCCCTGTGCCAGCTCCCTCCCTCCCAGCCCCACTGCCCCAGCTCCTGGTGACCACTTTTCTTACACAATTTCCTTCTCTACAACCTTTGTTACATGTATGTAGCATTTTGCTATTATGTACTATATGGGCACATATTACCAACTGCATCATGAGCTACACTGTGCTGCATACAGATGTATTTGCTGCAAGATAACAACCAAAATATTTTAGTGAAAAACTGCTCTCGTTCATAATCCACACCGCATTCTTGAGGTAAGGTCCTGATTCTTCAGAAACAGGTACGTGTTCTTAACTTAACACAACTAAGTTTCACTGTACCAGGAAATAATTGCACGTAAAAAGTTAAACACTCATGAGCATATGTAAGATTAAAAGCCTCAGGCAGTTTTGCTATTGGCCACCCCAGCTCCAGAATTGAACCTCTGGTACAGCATGATGAGAACTGAAAGAAAAACGCATGGTAAACTGATATTTTTTTCCCCTTTTATGTCAATGGCGTTGACTTACAGCTCCCATCTATCTCTGCATCTCATAGCTACTCAACCCATTTTACCCTATTCAGTATGCTATTACATGAAATACCAAGGCAAGGTAAAAAAACACTCCTTCATCTGCAAAAACTTGTAGTAGGCTCCTCCCAGTACATTTTTACTTGGGTAGTATCCCAAAAACCATACTGTAGAAACATTACTGGAAACCATGAGGCTTTATTAGCAATGCACTCTGGAAAATTGTATGGAGCCTGGCAGCTGTTTTTTCCAACAGCAGTTCGAAGATTTGTGTTGCACCGACCCCACGGGACAGCGAGGAGCTGAAGGATGGACGGTAACAGAGGCAGCAGCCCGGCCCCTGGGCCTTGCACACATACAGAGCCAAAAAGCAGAATGTATAGGAAGACAGGCCATGAAATTACAGGAAAAAATGTATCATGGGCCTTATGAGAAACTCATTTGATTTGGCACATCCAAACAGAGGGAGATTACAGACAAAGTTGAGCCAGCAGCTCTAAGTACCACATAGGTCTAAAATACTGAAATAATTAAGCAGGTATACCATGGACAGAATCAAAAGTTAATAAATCCTTCTTTTATCAGTATCTAACTTCAGGTTGGATGCACATTAAGGACAGTAAAAAACAAACAAACAAACAAAAAAGTAGGAAAAAAACACCACAAGTATGTGAAAGCATAAAAGACATCCAAGCTGTTTTGGAACTTACGCAATCATTACCTTTAAGCCCTTTCCAGCCAGAAGCAGGACACGACGGGCCAATTGACAAGCTTGACGAAGCCCTTGAATCTGATCTTCATTCTTAATTTCTATGTCGTCTCCCCAGTCTGGTACAATGCCTGTCGTCACATAGTCTGGCTTCTTTATGTGCTTGGAGAAAAAGGATTGAAAATGAAGATCAGAAAACTGAGCATGACAATGGGATCATTTTCTCAGATACTGCCTCCTGCTTCATGGCAGCTTGCCCTTTCTGTCGTAGTATCGACCTTCCTAAGCCATCAGGGCAAACCCTCAAGGCTGCCTCAGTATTTCTTCCACTGCCCTTTTGAACTTAACATTGCCTGTTACTACTGACTTATGCAGTCTGTTAAACTGCCTGTACTGAAGTCCCAGATACTGCATCCCACTTTCAGCACAATCTCAAGTTCTAAAGCTGTGAAAGACTTAAAAACTTTTAATTTTCTTTTGCAAAGAGTGACACATCTTATACAGAAGGCATCTAAACACCACAACAGACAGAATTAGACTTAATAATAAAATTGATCAATTCCTTAGTTTCTTGCTCAGACAAAACTCCTATTAACTTTCACAAGATTGTATTTTGACTAAGAACCTTAGGATTTAACTTATTTTAATTTAGAGTTTTTACTTATTAATCTAGTTTTCATGCTTATGTGCAAACCTATCCATCTATAATACTATGTGAGGGTATCCCAACTTGCTGTGACAAGGAAAGTGTAATAAACTTTATTTTCTGTTCGTGCAGAAAATTCTCAGACTTTACATAGAGGTGAAATTTCATTTCTGATTTTTTTTAAAAATCCACAATAATTTCATGATGAGTACATAAACACAGCAAACTAGTAACAACGGTAACATCTTGCACTGTGAGGGAACCGTGCTTTGTCTCAGTGGGTGCTGGGCTGTTTCACCTGTGCGGTGTGAGAGTCGCTTCACCCACCACAGCTGGGCTTTGCGTTGATTCACAAAATACAGAAACAAGCTGGCAGGGCAGGAAGTAAAGTGGCCAGTTAGGCTGTATACAAGACCATACAACATCCCAGTGTAGGAGTGAAGAAGAGTGGTGTAGCCTATTAACTCCAGTGGGACTTTCAATAGGGAGGCTATTGTTACTCCCACTGGTATTTCATCACTTCTACTCTGATAGAGTGCAACTGCATCTTTAGTGAACTCACATCAACAGAATTTCAGATTTCCATTCCATTCCAATAATGGAATATCAGCCCTTACAGCATTTGCAATAGTCTGGGACTTAATTTAGAAGAAGAAAAAAAAACCACATTTGCTGGATTACCAACTCCATACACTACAGCACCCCCACCATCCCCTTGGAGGGCACTGATCTTGTAAACTGCTGAGACCTGACCCTGCTGACCTGTGAGATCTGTTAAGGAAAAAGCCCAAAGCAGTGGATGTACAAATGTCTATGTATACAGTTTCACACCAAGATCTTGGAAAAAAAAACACCGTGTTATTTTAATATGATTTCTGGCACACTCTGTATAAAGTGATAACCTTGTCCTCAAGTTTTCAGAATTGAAAAATTGGACTGATTTTTGACAGTCTGAGCACTGTAATCTGTGAACACTACTTTTCAGTATGATAATGTATTTCTTCCTCTTTATGCTAAAAGAAGCATCTAAATACAGAAAAAAAAAAGTTCTATAATTTTTAAACCTTTGAAAACATATAAAGCACAAAACTATGCTTTCTGTCCCTGCACACCAAGCTTCCAGAGTCTTTAGGTGTAAGAGCCCTATATTCAGCATCCTTACTGCTTCCCTACACAACATGGTTTTTGTACTTTAGGCCCATGGAAGTATTCTGTATTTTGCATAAGAAATCTATAATCACATGGAAAGTAAGATAAAATATAAGTACTAATAATCAACCTGAAAAGCACAGTTTAGAAAGGGTAATTTTTTCTAAACACTTGAACTGTATGCTGTAAATAACAACAAAAAAGGAAACCATCAGTGGAAAACATGTTTAAATTAAATGAAAAAAAAAGTTATTTTGGCTGTAATATAAATAAAAACAAAAATATATGTTGGAAGAAAAAAAAATACTCAGAGACAGTAAAGAATAGTTTAAAAGGAGCAGTGGGGCTATGCAGCAGCTACCAGCAGGTATTGTATGCTCTTACCCTAAATCTGATGTAACCAATTAACAAAACATTCAGGAAGAGATAAATATTTTTGTAATTAGCTTGTGAGAGATTTATACAGAAAAGGACTCAGATGATCATGAATGATCCCTAATGATTTCTGGTAGGGCTGTCTATACTTGTCCAAAAGGAGAACCTGGACCCAGAAGCGTTAAGTGTTGACAGATGATTATAATATTCCATGTTTATATTACACTAACTTAACAAGCCCCAGGTTTAAACTCCCTAATAACAAGATATGTCACTCTGTTTTACATGGTAGGGAGCTGAAAACTTCTCTCACCAGTGCTCCTGTTTTAAATACCTGATCATACCACAGGACTGTATCCAAAGCCCCCACTGTTGGACAACGAATGCACTTGAACACGTGTACAGCCAACCCCTGTATTGACTGAAAAACTGATTAGATAATAGAAATTGCAGTACCTTGGGAACTGGGTGAGCTGGAGAAACTGTGGCTGGCAAAACTATACTATAAGCAGTATTTCTTTGTCCCTGAAAAAAGAAGCATCTTCGTTGTTGATTGCTTGACTGCCTGTGCAGGTAGACACGATTGCACGAAGAAAAAATTCTGTGGCAGCCAGTCACAGAACCTGTTAACAGATAGGTTAAAATTGGTTAACATTTTTTTTTCCTACTACTATGGTATAAAATGTAAGTATGAAAGAAGAAAGACACCATGTAATGGAAATTGCAAAACACATGCAGCAGCCAAAGGTAGTTCAAGAAGTTGTTCAAATCTTGTACCACTAGAGCATTAACACCAAGAAGCAATGAGAACAAGAAACCTCCCAAAGCAATGCATCACAGCTTTACAAAACACTATATCTAATTTGGTTTGATGCATTAAAAAGCAGTGTGGGTAAATTCCCCAAACCAGGACTGACACCCCAACCTGTTTGTAGCAATTTGCATGGCTAGAAGGGGCACTGCACAAGGCTTGGGGAAAGGGTAAATAACGGACAACAGCAAGTAATCAGGAGATAAAAAAATAATTTTGTGTTGATTTCAGACATTTTGATCTGTATTCTTGATGAATTGGTGACATATTTGAGCATAAGCAAGTTAACATTGCTCTCGTCATTTGCATGAAGATTCAAAGAATGGGGTTCAATCTGTAGTCACCTCCTGCCTGGCAGGGAACAGAATAAACGTCGAGAGATTTTTAATCTTGGCCAAGGGCAATTGAGGCAATTGAAGTTTGTAATTGACTTGGAATACTCGAATCAGATTTCTACCTAATTCATATGGGAATTTGGAATGACAGTTCCTCAGAGTATTCATTGCCCAAACAAGCATCAAAACAGGGAAGTACACTAAATTTGAGAGGATTCTTTACACTGCCCAGTTAAACATAAATAAACATAGCACATTTTTTCAATGCACAAAAATTCTATAATGTAAATTTATTTATTTATTTATTTTAATTACCTTGGAATAAATTCCACATAATAGTTAAGCTACTTTTGAAAAAGATCATGTGTAGACAAACACATGAGCAATCTTCTCTGGCAAGTAACCAATATTAATAATTACTCTTTAGTAAAAGGAAAGTGGTTTTGTTTAGATGGAAGTAAATAAACTTTTCATCACAGAATTTAAGAAATTCATCTACTGCATATTTTTAACTACATAAAGATGATTTCTAAAAGAGTTTCTTCCATAACTTGTACATTTTTATTTTACTGTAAACTTCCTTCCTCTCTTTGGATACATTTATCATGCCCAGATGCAGATAATATCCTTCCACATGCATGCTGGGCTTACAGATGTCCCTTTTACAACATCCCATGATATACAGGAGATTTGAACTACAAAATTCTTTTGGAGCCCCAAGAAACTGAATGCAGTTGTTGAGTGAGGTTTGCTTTAGAAGGGTTTGTGACTGTCTCTTTGCACACTGAGCAGTGCTAAGTTTGGCTAACAGAATCTGAATTTGTGCAACACCTGAGAGGTTGTAGAGACTTTTACTCAATGCAAGCAGATTTTTACTGTTGTTTAAAATTGTCTATAAGTAATGAGGTGGAGTTGGTGGGCGACGCTCCGATCTATCTCCCAGTATAACCTGGGTACCTATGGAAAGTTACCTACTTCCAGAGGGAAGAGAGTGCCTCCGTGGAGCTAGAGCTGTGCCCTTAACAGGGGGCTGGATTGGTTTGAGACTGTGTAAATAACCATCTAATCATCAGCCTCCTCATCTACGGCTTTCCTAGGGTCATCTTCACAAGAAAACATTCTTGTCTAGTTAAAAAAAATAAAATCTAGGCCATCTACCCTACAGAGCATAGACACTCATCCACAGAGCCTGAAGCATCTTGCAAACTCGCCGGCCGGTTTGCACACATTTCTGGAAGCTAGAAACACAGAATCTGCAGAGGCAGCAACTTCTGGCTCTTCAGAAGTAGCGCTTTACTTTTACAAAGTGCAGCAGAAGTACCTGGCTCTTACCGCGGCTGAACGTATTTACACTCAGCTCCATACAGCTGCGATAAATGCTCTGAAACCCCACAGTCACGGACGTGGTCAGATGAAGTCCACACAGACATTAATACGTGACCGTATGTTTCAAACGCACTCCCTGATGATCGGCACGCTGCCGCTGCACCTGTCCTACCGCTGCGATTTTAATCGGTGGAAAAAAAGGTGCAAGTGTGCCTGTCAATTATTCTACAATAGAACTTCAAACGTCCCAAATATGCGCTCTCAGATGCATCAAACCTATTTAGATCCGTGCGTGCGCGCCTATCGACTATCCCGCATTCAGAAGGGGTGCCTTTTTATTTGGAATAAAATTTTTACCTCTGTTCCCCCGAAGACACACTGTAAGTGTTGTCACAAGATAACAGGATAATAAGGTAGTGTAGCCTGTTGTTATTCCACTAACTACTCATTATAAACCAGACACACACAAAATAACTACTCGAACAGGTGAAATGCGACAACCAAATAAATATCACTATAGTATAATCTGACTCCTAAAGCACATCGTAAGAATTACAAACACGGGACAACTAAAGCTTTATTTGAAATATAAAAAAATTATAAGAGAAAACATTCTCCTTCAAAGTAAAAATAAAATGGCATTAAAACATAATGAAGTTACTGTTTTATAATGAAAATCTGGACTCCATCCACACACTTCCTTCCTTAAGAAGGCCTTCCTAATGTCTCCACAGCTTCTTCTATTTTTTAAGCTCCCATATTCACAGCTAATTTGATATAGCAACATCATCAATCACCGGAGACAGGAACAACTGGCTGTAAGCTCCAAGTCTTGCTCAGATTGCTGGGGCTTGCTCCCCAGCCCTTCCAGCTAGCACAGCTTTTGTCAGCCTCCGATTCACTTCCACAACACCGACGCTCAAGCGCATCCTTTTTGTTATGCTTTCTGTGTATATTAATTACAATGAGATGGCTCATAAAGGCAGGATTTATGCGGCTTCCAGTGGAATTGCAGCCATCAGAGATCCGGGTAGCCCCGTAACACACACCAGCACAGGCAGGATGCAAAGCTGCCCATCCGCGCCTTTCTTTTCTCCCTCAACAGCAAGGCCGTGCCACTTGCCATGAATAACAGAATATTTACTAGCAACCGCAATAATGAAAATTATTATCGGTGTTACTGAAATTATATCAGCAGATACGATGCTCCGAGCGCAGAAAATTACAGACAACTGCTCCCCTGACTCCATGGTGAATCACCCTGTGCAGTCTGCATGCATGCGCCTTCTGCTGGAGCTGCTGGATTCCTCAGCACACCTTCTATGCTTTAATTTGTATTAATAATATAAATATGCACTGCGAGCTTTTGTGAATTGCCAGATGGATTTATCTTTTGTGGAAATTACATTCTTTTCCTTTTAAACGAGCCAGCCAAAGGGGCTGAATACAGAATTCAAGTATGATGATGGGTGGGAGCATTTTAAGTGACTGATTTTGCAGCACAAATGTGCCCTATATTTATTAGCCTTTTACTCTAGGTCTATTTTAATTGTTATCTGTTCATGCATGCTACACTATATAATGAAATGCTCCCATTTCACTCTCAGAGCAGAGAGTTTTTTATGTGTATCTCTTTTAATGACCCTTAATTAAGTTGATTTTAGTCATTTAAATGTGATTTTCCTCTGGTCAAGAAGTATTTTTAAAGAGAGATGTTGGAAATGAACTCTCATTTAAGCACTTTTCTTAATGCTTTTTGTTCAACAGTTACAGCAATTTACCAGCTATGTTTTCAATGAGGTACGATGTGGCCATGCAAAAAAACTGTTCATCTATGTGAATCATCAAATGTGATTGTTAGCAAACATTTTTTTGGTATTTATTTATGAAGGACTTCAAATTTCCAAACAATTAGCAAAAATGTTACCACAGGCTAAAGTTCATGACAGTTCTAAGCCACAACAAACATAAGAGTACATTGTAAAACAGCCAAAAAATAAAATCAGAATATTCTAAAACAATTTACATTATAAAATCCATCCAAGT
Organism: Cygnus atratus; assembly: GCF_013377495.2. NCBI lineage: Eukaryota > Metazoa > Chordata > Aves > Anseriformes > Anatidae > Cygnus > Cygnus atratus. The sequence goes on from NC_066367.1 coordinate 19,121,989, forward strand.
GTCTACAGAAGCATAGTAGTGACATTATTTAGGACTACAAGAAATAACACCTAACTGATTTAGTAAATAAAAATAACTTGCTCTTGATAAAGTAAATTTACTCGATATATACAAACAATTAACTCAATAACATCAAAAGCATTGTTCAGATAACACGTTTTTAAATTTGTGATTTTATCTATTTTTTTAACTGTAAAATAATGACCAAGGAGATGTTCTTAGTATATACATATTTGAGGATAAAGAGGATAAAATACTAGAGATCCTTAATTTGGCTTGTTGTGTCATCTTATTATCATATCATAATTTTGCTTCTTGTGAAATTTCCTTTTTTTTTTTTTTCTCCTGAAACTTCAGAGCAATAAAGTTTACAGTAAGGTACTAAAAACACAAGAGGTAAAAATATATGGAATCCAACCAATGCAACTAGGTAAGATTTTATACAGCTTTTTACTATTAATTACTAAACGCTCACATTTTTCAATCTGAAATAATGGTTGTGGTTTGGTAGATCTTTATTTGTAACTGTAATTACAGCTGTCTTAATAAAACACTGACTTTGTAATCCCAGTGTTGCAGGGCTATATATAAGCTTCAAAAATAGAATGGGAAAGATTAAAGGTTCTCTCCAACTCTGTGTAACCTGTGTAACAGAAGAGTAGCTCACATTTCACAAGCAATAACCTGTGCATTTTCTAAAAAAAAAAAAAAAAAGAAGAAGAAGAAGAAGAAGAAAAAGAACAACATAGAGAAATGCCTCAGGCAGAAGTTGAAACTGATTGGGCAAAGTAGAAGGACAAGAGCCCTTGAAATTAAACAAAAGCAAATTCATTCTGTTGACAGATGTTGATTACATCAAAGCCGCGAAAGAACTTTTTTCTTTTTCTTTTTTTCCCCTTTTTTGCAACTAATACCTCTGCATTCTCTATACATTAAGGATATAACATATCTTAATCAACACAACCCAACATGTAATAATTTTTAAATTTGGTCAAAGTATATTGTAACAAGGTCTTAACGACAGGCTTCTCTAAACAAGAGTGTATTCACATGGTCATGTCTGCATACCCGTGCTGGTCACGCCATCATCAGCCCCTTACTTCCAGGGGTTAACTGCTCTGGCAGCCAAATAAAATACAGAGAGAGCTGTGTAATTATGGAGACAGTCAAAGGGCAGACTCTATTTTGAAATCTATTTGCACAGACAAGGTCTTCCAATTTCGCTTACAGGAAACAAGCTGGTAAAGGGGGTCTCCTCCTCTCCAGATGCTTTCCACACTTTTTTCCCACATCAGGAAATCATGGACATGGACACCATGCAGCACTGTTTCCTGGATTAGAGGACTATGTCATTACAGGGAGAAGAGCAAACCCATGCTCTTGAGAAATATTTCCTCCTAATTGCCCATATTAGGGGAAAGCAAAACCCACAAGGACTACTGAAAATGTGACTAGCAGCAATTTGTAAACAGGACACAGCCACAGCCATCAAGATGGTACTGGAAAAGAGAAAACAGAAATGAAAGGGTAAAAACACTCTGTTTTTAATAGCATGATTGGGGAAATGAAATATTCATCAGGGTAGATGTGACTTCAGTTATAACAGCAACACATTGGTGAAAACCTTGACAGCAATATGATTATGACTGTACCCTGACCAACCAAAATCAAGACCAGTATATTGCAAACATTATATTCAGGTTGTCATTGTTCTATTCAATTACTGAAATTAGCTAGATATTGATGATAGAAGTTGTTTAGTTAATACAGGAAGTGAGGGGTTGCTGTCCTTATTACCTCCCGAGAGCCGGTAAAGCAAGCCAATGGCCAAATGCTGACCGGCTCCAGTGCAGCAGCACAAGCCCTGGTGCCGCTGCCACTGGGATTTCCCCGCAACGCTGAACAAAGGCGAGCTGGGCCCTCAGGACCAGTGATGCTCCCTGCTAATTAAAATTTTGCCCTTACTTCATGGAGAGTGGAGACAGGCAATTTGTTTGCCGTGCACTATTACAAACGAGTGTTTTAATTGGTTGTAAATTTATAAACTATATGGAAATGCATTCTTGTTTGGCTTTTTGTTGTTATTACTCACTCTAGACTGGCACGCTAAAATGATGAATTGGAGCCTTCTGAATAATACAGTTCTTCTAATTTATTATTCAATCAAACTTATGGCCAACAAAATAGCTGTTCTGCAAGTTGGTAAACTGGGAAACCACAGAGAATCACAAACTCTTCTATTTACAGGAAGGATGACAGCCTAAGGGTACTTCATCCCAATAATAACAACATTCAAGTAATAGTGCCCAGGTCACGACAAGCCATGACCCTCCCCATAGCTCCGTCAGGAAGTTGGCTTGGTGCCACCTTTTATCAGCAGCAACCGAGTGTAACTTCAACAAACAAGAAGAAAAGGAAAAAATAATTTTATATTCTCAAAATCCCCTTCAACCGCTTCCCTGAGTTCCTGTGTATATATATGTATATATACACACATAGTCACACCAAGCCAGTGACTGAGCAAAATTCTGGTGTCATTAAACAGCACGTTGTCATTTTATTACAGAATTTAAAAAAATAGAGAGTACCATCTAGCTTTATCTAAATGATATTAATTCATATACCAAGGGAAATTAATTGTCTGCTACATAAAATGTGGTTGGGCTGTAACACTTAACTTTGGAAAGAGAGAACTGTAGCTCTCCACTACAGTCTTCCATCCCAGTGCGATTTCTACTAAATCTTCTCTCTCCAACAGCTTAACACAAGTAGAAAATAAAAAGTGTTGCCTAAAGCAGTATCACAGCAAAATGAAACAAGTCAGATACAAAAGCTGGACAAAGCAATATTAAGAGTTTCACACACAGTTAGGGGAATTTAGGCTCCAAATCACAGCATCTGGCAAATTTCAACTTCTGTGACTAGCAGAAGAAACATTCCTCTTATGTTACTACATTGCTATATTGAGTAAATTAATTTATCATAAAGTCACTAAATTAGAATGAGAAAGGTATCTGCTCAGGTCTGCATATTTAAATACACCTTTCAAACACCTTCTGTCTATCTTAAGGTTTTGTAAAACATCAGAGGAATTACTTATGCTTGACAGGTTAGTTATTGTACTCACTATTTTCATTTTGTAGGGAAGTAACAACTGTTGGAACAAGTTCGTCAGTTTAAAAAATAGCAGTTGTTTCAGATTAAAATAAAAAGCTATTCAAATAGTCCTCACACACACGCACAATACAGGATCTTGTTGTTAATATGCACCCACCCACAGCTTTAACATTCACCGAATCCTACTGGGATAAAATCTTTTCAGGTGCTCTGTGAAACAACTGTTTTTCAACTGGCATGTTTATGTCCTATGTGCATACCTGATACAGTACTAAATGTTACTGGCGGCATGTTAAAAATAATCTTACTTTAATAACTCAAATTTCCAGCTGAAATGGGAAAAGTATGTCTGAATCACCACAAAAAATGTTTTCAACAAATCCTTTCAGTGGATGAGCAGGGCTGCTGAAATAAGAGTAACATTTGCACAGAAAATTTAGGGACTTCTCCTGAACATTGTACCAGGATTTTCTCCATAGCTTGATATACGGGAAGAGTACTGGCAGTTAGCAGTCTTTTCCCCACGCAAAACTCAAGACCCCTTGCAATAAACACCTGCAGCCAAATCTCTAAGGATACAAGATGATTCCTGAATCATAACCCAGTCTTATCTCAAAATGAAAAAAAAAATGTACATCGCTAGCAATTTTTGGATGAACATCTTAATAAAATGATTACATTACATCTCTTTTGGTAGAAATGACAGCTAGCAGCATTTCTTGCTTTGTACTGAATTTTGTTAATTACTTGTATTATCCTGTTTCCACTTGAAAATGCAAATTTTATTAGGACAGTGAGTCTTTTAATGAGAAAAGATTTATGTGTCCTCTGCTGGAGTGGAGTACAAGTTTGGGGCATTATATCCTGTACACTGGACTTCAAAATATATTAGCAGATAGGCGTAAGAGTTTACAGCTGTTTCTACTATACTGTTGTGGTGTTGGAAACAATCTATGATTTTTTTTTTCAAGAAGATGCTTTGCACAAGGAAGATGCTCCACTCAAGAACTTGCTGCAGATAACTTCTAGTATCCTTGATAAAGCATTTATTTTTAAACCTGACAGTCATCAGAATGTGCTTTTAATGCACAGCTTGGAAGCTTATTCATAAATATGTGACACAGGGTCACTGAATGAATTATAATGATAGGATTATGGATTGAATTTGGAAGAGTATGGTATAATGTTTGGGGGCTGTTTAAAATATTTTTTTTAAAATACCTTTCATTTATCTCCTTGCTTAACATTTACAAAGACCTCTTTCTTATCATAAAAGTCCCTGTTTATCAAACACTGATACAGGAAGAAGTTGTTTACATTTTCAGAAGTACCAACATACATCACTTATGACAAAAAAAAACAAGCACTCCATAAGAAATGCTCAATCACTGTCAATCATATGCACTAAAATATACATAAACCAAAGCATGTGGTGTGAACTATATTGGATTCAAACTGAACACAGAATTACAACTGTAACAAACAAAAAACAAATAATTACAAGTGACTCATAGGCCTATTTACACATCTCACAAAACCGCTGGAAAGGTAGGTAACCATAGAAACCTGACAGCCTAAATTCAGTATTTTAAAATTTGTATTTAGGTTAAAATGCTGAAAATGATGTTTATATTTGATGAAATTCATATTTTAAAGGCTTCAGTTTTTGCTTTGATACTTAAATAAATGCTTAAAATTATTTCATCTCTCCATTATTAACAATTTGCCTTTTAGATTTGATTTTATTAAAGTAAAGATTACAATTTATCCTTTTTAATATAAAATGTCACAAATGCAGTATTTTAATACCACAAATTAATATTTCTAGCACCTCTTTAATGATCAAAATTAAATAATGATATCAAACAAACATTGCTGAACTTATTATTAAATGTTTTGCATACGGACTTTCCTGAGCTGCACAGCAGAAAAAAAAAAATACTCAAATTAACTGTTAAAGCTGAAATGCTAATAGCCTTTTCTACTTATAATTCTTTTTCACTGACAATTACAATTTGCATGGCTTAAAATTTAATACTATGATTAGTACTAATGTCCTATATTTTACTTCATAATCTAAATGAGTAAAATATTATTTTTGTAGTTCACTGGCTCTTATACTTAGGTTGTAATGTTCAGTGTGTATTTCATTATGCAGATGAGCAATGGATGTCGTATAACGTGATTTAAATGGGTCAACAGTATTTTCCTATTCACATTCATCATCCAGACAGCCACAAAAAAAAAAAAAAAAAAAACAGGTAATCTCTCTCTCTGCCCCCGACCCTTCCTACCAGCCCACCGCCACGAGTTGCAGCGGCGGGGCTGAGGGAGCTGGGCTGGGTGCTGGGCTCCTGCTGGGGCAGGTGCCAGGCCCTGGTGGGCGCAGCCAGGCCAGCTCCACACCTCCCCGTGCCAAGAATGATTCTCGTCTCATGGAGCTCAGTAGGAGCCACGTGTTGACAAACTGAGCCGATCTGGATCGGCAAAATTCGCTCTTGGCACAGGGACAGGTGGCCGTGCTGCATGCCCAGGCGGCCTGCCTGCTGATGTGGCGCTGGCAGCGAGGCGCCTCCTGCCTAACGCACTTGTCAGGGAACTCCTGCTGAAGGCAGTGGAGACAGGATCAGGCCACTTGTTGCCAGTTGTTTATAGAGCACATCCAAAGCACAGGCTCTGTTCTCAAGCCACATAACCATCACCAAAGGCCTTTTTTATCATATATGGCACCTTGCATGTAGAGTGGCTATTTATAAATAACGTAGCACTTCTGCAGGAAGGCAAGCCGTGCTCACGCATGCTAAAGGGAAAGCACACAAGTGCAAGAGGCCAGAGACAACATGTGTGGCGGGGCTGGCAGTGCTGGCCTAGGCTCACCCCGAGGGGCAGGCCCCACAGGATGACCCGTGGGCCACCCCAGCTAGCCAGGGCTGCCAGTGGCCCCTCACTGGGCCCCGCGCCTCAGCGCTTCTGCGCAAAGAGGCCAGCTGCAAGGCTGGGCAAGCGGCAAAGCTGGGCGGGCTGAGCGAGCGAGCCCCATGGAAGAACGAAAAAAGCAGCCTGAGCTGGGGAGAAGATTTGGGTTGCATCCTGTGCTGCCTTGGTAGGTCCTCCAACAGATACAGACAAACCTCAAAAAGGACAGAAATTTGGATGTGCTGACACCGTGCTCTCAGCAGCCTGGGGGAGGTGTCCGTCCTGAGTCAGGATGGCAACTGCCTCCCCCACAGACGCTGAGCTTTAATAAGCCTTCATGAATGTCAGACACAAAAAGGGGCTTTATTCTGTGGTAGAGAAAGGGTAATAAGGTGTTTTGCATTTTCCATGCAGTGGTTTTGAAGCGCATTTTCTGGCTCCAGACACAACACCAGCCCTTCCCCACAGCACCGCCACATCCAGGAATCTCCCTCCTGAAGGCACCAGCCATCCTTTCCAGCACGGTGCCCCCCTTGCTCTTTGCACAAATGCTGGGATGTGCCAGCTTTTTTCTGCAGGAGCAGGAGGGAAATGGTTCAAGGAAGCATCTGGAAAAACTTCCCCTGTGTTTTCACACAGCATGGGGCTGGGGGAGAGGGCTGCAGCGCCCTGAGCACACAGGCGGTGTGCCCCCTTGCCTACCCTGCTGAAGACCCCTGGGGCTTTGCAGCCACCACTCTCCTCACTTCACGACTTCACCACCTTTCCTCTTCTAGTTCATGGACATAGATGAACAGGAGTAGGACCTGAGCTTCAGCTTTTAAAGTAAACTAATGGACATATGGCACAATATGAAGTTTACAACTATTTGGATCTCACCGGACTATATTTGCAATGCTTGTGTCCCTGGACAAATGTTTCACCAGTATCTAATAAACATCTGGGTACAGCAGGCACCTTAACTGGGTAAGAGCTAAGGCATCTGTGGGCACCAACTTGGTGGCTGATTTACAGTAAATTAAACAATAATCACCACAACAATGACTGCAGGTTCAGTTTTGTCCATGACCTTCCCTAGGTATCAGGAACATGAAGGAATTCAGCATATTTCACTGGAGTGACAACCTACATGCAGGTCAGGATCTGACACACTTGTTTCCCCTGTGCCCATCTCATGTAATGCACATCAGGAGTTGAGCCAGATGACATGCAACATCTGTGAATTTACGATGCATGTCTTCAGGATGGGCTCCAGCCCTGCCCATCTGCCCCGTCACTCTCCAATGAGCAAACTACACATTCAGATCCCAAAACTGGGTGGTAAGGAAGGACCTCTGGGTTTCCTCACTACTCCATATCCTGTCATCAACACCAAAGCTACTATTACAAGAGATTTCACGGAGGAACTACAAGCAGCACTTGTCTTGCTGGAACAAAGACAATATAACACAAAATACAGCACCTGGTTATTCCCTCAAGACTGGAACACGCAGTCCAGTTGCACTTTAGGAAATGCTTTCTCACCCCCAAAACCCTGACTTTGCTCCCTGTCACTTCTCCTGCTGCACATGTTACAGGTGTAAGTTACCCAAACAAAACCACTCTGTTCTATCAGGTGCTCTAAAGATGGATACAGAAATGCCCACGACTACCACTTCCCACACAACCAGACTTTAAATAAATAAATAAGCAATCAAATAATTAAGTTCTAAACTATCTTCATCAGTCTATTCACTCACTGTGTACATTTTATTGGGCTATTCCACCATCCGAATTTCTAAAACAGATCAAGTAAGCAATGGGTTTCTCAAGAGAGTAGGCCTCCAAATCCTTTTCCTAAAATGAAAAGGATTTGCACGTCTTTTTTTTCTGCACAGATAGTGAATCTATAAGCAGCAGTAAATGTTTTGCTTTCCCTAAGATGAAGATAATCTAACTTGCCAGCTAAATATGACAGGCATTTCTTCAGAGCATGCTTAGCTACCTTGTCTGCAAAGCTGGGCAGCAATCCATGAAATTCTCCATGGGGACATCCCACTTAGCCAATTACTAATTCACATATTCAACTCAGAACACTTAGATTTTCTTGCATGATTTGTCAAACATCCACTCTAGCTCTCTTGTTCTTGTTGCTACAGGTTTGTGGTTTAAATATACAGCTTTAAAACAGTATTGCCCACTGAAGATACAGACCAACGGGGGCAGCAACTTGAGCCCACAGCCGGATCTCCCAGTTGCTCTGACTGGACTTGTCTGCTTGCAGTTGAGGAAAAGTTTCAACTAGAACCCAGTTCACTTTCGTATTCATTTATTCAGAACTTTGTTTAGATAGAAGGAGCTCTGGAAGCAGATCTGACAGAACAGACACAATTTGTGAAGATACTAATTGCATGAAAAGAACAATTTTGCAAAAGACTTCCCATTCAAATTGACACAAAAAAGGCATTTTTACCTTTAAGTAAAAAGGCAGAGGCATATATAACCTTAACATGACTGAAAGAGAAGGCTGTATAGCCATCTCCTTGTGAGCTGTCTCTCACACATGAGATATGGGCACATACTGCATTGCATGATGCTCATGGGAAAGACTGAAGAAATAAATAAAAACCAGCCTACCAGTAGAGCCATGCATGTGGCAAATAGTACATACTGGTGCTATCAAGGAAGACCAGTGATCCTGGCAGCCCCTGGTAAATCTAATGACAGTGCACACCCATCTTGAGAGTACTAGAACCGCAGATCTGCGTGTGGAAATTTTGATATCTTAATTTCAATAGTGCCATTGCAGCTGAAACCACCATCTTTCCAATTTAAAATGCAGGCTAGTAAAGCTCTTCTTTAGACAATAACAATTTGCATGTTATTGCTTCATCCAGATGTTTTTCATGATGCACTATAAATTATTCTGACAATTATAAAACAGAGCTGGACAGAGAGAGTACAAAAGCTTCATCTGGAGAATGAGCACTGGTGTTCCTGCAGCTTTCTGCAGCAGTCCAGTCACAGAACCAGACACCTTCCATGTTCAACCTGTCTTTCGTCTTGGTCTTGACAGACTTTGGCCCAACACCTTTTTTTTGGGTGAGGAAGTTGGGTGCTAAAATATACAAAGGATATGATAACAGAAGTAATGTGTATTGACGGAATCACACTTGAGATATGTACAGGAGAAGGTATCAATTCATTTTGACTCTAAAATCATCCCCAAATCAGCAAATTCAGTAAATTATGTGCTAGAACCCCTGCTGTACACTTAAATCATGGACAACGTGAATTCCATTTCAAATTACCTGCATGGCCTATTGCAAAGTAACATGATCATGAATTTTGATTTTACGATTCTGACCACAACTTTATTAACATCAGGGGTCCTGAATCCTACTCAGTGAACAAAACAGCTACAGTGAAGTTGACTCTGACTTGTTTGCTACCACTGCAATGGTACAGTCAGCAGAAGCAGCATGCCCATGCCCCAGCTGTGGCTGCTCACAGTGCAGTGTATCAGTAGCCCATCATCATCACCTGTTGCGCCAGAGGTGACAGGAGAGAATGTGTGCCTTTACCTCAGCCACACCAGCAGATTACTTTCAGCTGGCTGAACTTCCAGTCACAACTTCCAAACAACCTGTTTGCAACCTCCAACAAGGAACATGGTCCCATAGCTGAGGATACTGCTGCAGCAAAAGCCACCCAAATTTGTCAAGCAGTTACCTTATTCTATACCTGATTCACATAACTGGAGAAAGAAAAATGATTTCAATTACTTAGTGAGGTTAACATGAAAGGCTATCAAAATTTACTTTAGCCTGCTTCCCTCAGGTGATTACAGCAGGAGTCAGTATCACCAACTTAGATGCAGAAAGTTAGGTTGATTGAATTCCACCTTTATTGACTTGGATAGTCTCTTCAGGAAAGCTGAGATATGCCTTTATATATTTCACTGAAGAACCAAGACTTATTGTGTGCGACAGGTCTCACAAAAAGAGTTATTCGGATAAAACAGACCGAAATAAACAAATGCAAGATTGTCTTTATCAAGCAGGTTTTAGAAACAGCTGCCATATACTCCTTCTGCACTTCTACAATTTTGGGTTGCTCTGCAATTAAATTTTTGCCAGAAAACACGTAGTAGTTAAGGAGAGTTCTCTGCAACGCTAAACTCTTAGATAATGTAACTACACCACCCAGAAAACAGCTGGTACAGAAACATACCAGCAAAATAATTCTGGCTGGTACAACTTGATCTTTTTGAGGAACTGATTTAAGATTTCCCAGAAGAGAAATCTTCTCATGACTTGAGCTTCTATTGAATTAGTAGGGTCTGCTAGAGCATTAACAAATCTTTAAATAATAAACCTAGACAAGTCCCACTACTTGATATATTTCTTTTAGGTCTCTGTCTTGAGCCATAAGAAGTACGTCAATAATAATCAGTACACAACAACCAGAAACAACTCTCAGAAATGAGACCTGCCTAGTCACCTCACAGGTGTTAATTCAGAAAGCACAGGACAATGAAATTAAGCCTTGTCACCACCCACCATTTCACCCATAATGCAAGAGCATAATTCAATTCTCAGACCTGCACAAATCAATGCAGGCAACATCTCATCTTGGTGTCAAACTAGGATGGCTTTGCAAGACAACTGTCCACTTGGTTATTAGAGTAGAAGATCAACTCAACAAGTCTAGATGAGCTTACAAGCACATTCAAGAGCTATGAACTCAAGCAACATACAAGCAGACCTGGAGTGACTGCATCATGTATTAAATAAAGTACCTCATTTTTATGACTTGTGGAATGAGGTCAGGAGCTCACTGTAGTTTTTTTTCCCCAACTCCAGTCAGAAGATCTGGGACCGAACAGCTGGATTTATGTGAGAAAAATAATTTCTTTGTCATTTTCTTGAAGTGTTATACCATGTGTGTTGACTTTCATAATTCTAAAAAATACATAATGCAGGACCTAAATTTAAGTTCATGTACATCTCAACATGAATCAGATAATCTGAGAGCATCTGATATGCCCTAGGTGTTAATGTATAAATATAGATCATGTTCATTACTGCAGTAGTCCTTTATGGTTCAAAATAAGCTTGATCTGAAATTGAAACGTCGCTTTAAACATGTATTTTAAGTATAAATACATGAAAGTAAACATCCTTAAGATGTGAAAGTTGGAGACTTTACACAGCTGGTTAGAGTGGCTGGTTATTTATCTTCTAAACTAGAGAGACTACAATACGACCTTCAAAACCCATCATGAAAGTTTTCTCAGGCTGCACTCTATAGCGTAAGTCTGCCAAAAGACTTCTGAGGAGCACTGAAGAGTCCTTTATTACCATTTTCTAAGACTTCCATGCAGCATAGCAGTTTATCGAACACTTGTTTTCCAACATTTTCCTCTTTGTTTAGAAATTAGGACATATAGGGAAAGACATCTACTGATTTGGAAAGGACAACAGCTCTGAAAGGAAAACTCCCCAGGGAATCAGTCATTTAACAAAACAAACAAATGAACTTTCCATACTTTGTTTCTATGTCATAAAACATTCCCAGATTGTTTTCCATTCAAATAATATGTTTTTAATATGCACTATGTTAAAGGAACTCAAAAACTATTTTCAAACTTCCTCTGTCCAGGAATCTCTGTAGTATCATATGTTATCATACGGATAAAGCCCTTTGCCAACGAACAGTTCAATTTGTAAACACTACCTTAGATGTTTTCTCTCATACCCTTTCCATATTTCCTTTTCCTATGCCCATATCCAAAGACTGAAAAGACTTTATTTAAGTAAAAAAAAAAAAAAAAAGTTTATTATCAATGTGTTCTAGTTCTCTACACAGGGAGAGAAAAGTTACAGCTGTTCAGACAGAAGTGTAAGAAGGGACAAAAGGAGCATTTGGCAAAAGAGAAGAAGGAAGATCTACATGTTTGACAAACAAAACCCAAGACATACAGACACCGCAAGATATGACTGAATGAGAAGAAACCCTTACCATATAATGACCTGATTTCAGAAGTTCTGACATGGTTCCTTTTAATAAATCTTCTATAATCTTTGTATCACTACAGAACACAGAAGACCAATGGTGTGACTTGAACTGCTGAACACAAAGTATGAGTAACTTTTCTTAATTGGAAACTAGAGCTTGACTTCATACAGTGCCTTTCATACTTAGTGCGTTACAAATTGCTTTAAATACTGGCAGGCAAACAGCCATTATGCACTCAAGAGCTCATACATAATACTTAGCATTTTTATAGAGCTTTTCATCTTCGAAGTGCTTTACAAACAACTCATTAATCTCAACCAACGCACCTGCAAAGTAGATAAATATCTGTACTGTGGGTGGAGAAAGAGACAGGAAGTTCACTGGCTTATCCAAGGCCATGCACCACCAGCCTCGAAGTTCCTAGCTCCTGGCTTCTAGTCCTACAAATAACTTCAACACAGTCTTGTGTTGAGACCGTAACTCTTCTTCAGCCATACAGCTGCAGGAGGACTTGCCTCACTAACAAGAGGATGACAGCAGAGGAGCCTACCATTCCTGATTTTGGCAAGCTCCTCAGGGATGTTTTCTCCCACCAGAACCATCAACTCAGGGACATATGAAGTCCAGACACCGATGTGATACTCATGATGCAGACTCTGAAGCTGATTCACCACCAAACAGCACGCTGGCAAAGCTTCTACTTCAGCAAAAGCCTCGGTGTCTCCCTTACTTCTCAAACTGCCACACATTTTCTGTGGCAGGAGACTCGTACAATACAGACCAACAGAAAACTTAAGTTTGTGGCCTCCAGGTACAGCCACAATACAAGAAAACAACTTCAGCTTCCTGCCTCAGGCAATCTAATGATTCAAAACTTTGAATGAACTTTGTCTGGTAAGGGCAGTAACTCTCTCCCTTGCTGGTGACTGGAAAAAAATTCTTAATGGGGTTTTACCACATGATTATACTTCTTCTTTTTGATGCATAAAAATATCCGATATGATTTTTTTTCATGCTTTTTTTAAACCTCAGAAACACCAAGAATGTCAAACCTGGAACAGAAAAGAAGCCTGGGAGATGTAAACTGTAATACAATACATGTAATGTGCTACAGCAGACTTTCTATTCCCTTACCACAGGAACAGAATCACTGAATTTTTAGTAAAGGCATCTTTATTTCAGATGCTTGTTAGTCACTAGATTTAAATGAATAAATCTGAGAATCCTTATCTGTTCATTTTTCACATTTATGATGCCAGAGCTTTACATGTTCTCCAGTCAGTGTAGTTCCTCCCACAGAAAACAGCTCATGCTCAGAAAAATAAATTTCAGACAAACTGCTACAACAACAGAAAAACAAGAAATTGTTGAAGGCCAATTTTTCCACATTTTTTCTTAGGATATCAGGAAAAAAAAAAGTCTTTCTACAAGTAATGGTGTATATATAAAGTTAGGTAGGTAAATGTGAGTAGTAAAAGACAAATGAACAATGGCAGAAGTGTATGTAGATAGAATAGTAACTAACATGTTCTGCCTGCATGTCCAATCAACCTGGTCATAAAAGCTAGAATAGGAACAACACAGCAGCTGTTAATCACTCTTCTCATATCTTAACTTTCTAAATTTTACAAAACAAAACAAAACAAAAACAAAAAAAAACACACAAGGTCACACAATTCAAAACAATGAGGAAACAACTCTTGACCATTGAGCAGAAATTACGAGTTCCCCACATTTAGGAGAATTTTAAGATTTTTTTTTTTTAATGACAAAAGTACAACTTCTCATGAACATAAAGGCGTATATAGAAGAGCAAACTAAAAATAAAACACACCGGAAATTTAATTAAATTTAATTAGATTGACCAGTAACTCTCTCTCTGCACTCAAAAACAAACAAACAAACAAAAAATTTCTAAATACAGAAATCCACCATGATAACATTCTGCTGCTAAAATTATATGCAATGTTTGTGTAATGCAGCTTCTCTCACAGAATGAAACAGATTAAAGGAGACACATGTAAGAAAAAAAAAATCAATATGCATTGTATTCACTAAACTCTGAAAACACGAAAATGACAATGTAGTAAAAAAAACCAACACATCAGAGTAACACTAATGCTGCAACATTTTTTGTTATTTTGTTTAATAACTTGTCGCTTTATTTGTAAGCAGTAATCAAGAGAAGCAAAAATAATTTCTTTTGTTGCCTGTACTTTTAGCTGCTCCTGTTTTCATTCTATTTTAAAAAAAGAATCTTTTCTCCTAATCATCAACAAAGTAAAACCAGATTTCACCAGTGGTGAAGTACATTATCCATCAGCATAAGGTGATACTACGTAAAAACAACAAAGAAAATAATAAGAGGAGTCAATGCTTGAACACAGCTTTCCTTCAATTCCCTTGGGAATCCTGGTACTACAGGTCTTCGATTCCCAAGCAGAGAGGATCATGTTCATCAGCTACAACAGCTCATCTGGGACTAAATCCAGGTCGACTGCTTGATGAAATATAGGTGCCATCAGGTAGCAGAAGTGGTCACGGAGACTACAGAAATGTGTAAGTAAAAACTACAAAATGAAATTAAAACACTGCTGTAGCTATACAGCCCCCTTCTACCGGATGCATTAACTCTAAGTCAGAGAACACACAAAGCACAGACCACTCCCTATTTATTTTCTCTTCCTTTCTCACCTATGTAATATGAAAGTTAGACTAAGCACACAAGTATGTTTTAACAAACATTTCTGATTTTAATAGAAATACTTAGGAAAGGAACCACTGTGACAAATGCACACAGCTTGAAAGACAAAGCAAAAATAAATAAATAAAAAATTAAAAAAAATTAAAAAATAAATAATTTTTACTGTATCCTACTCCTCCTCCCACTTCATTACTTCAAAATATTTTCAAATTAAAATTTAATGCTAATAAATATAGCAAGATCAACAGCACTGGGGTGTGGTGTTCAGAAGCACTGCAAGCCATCCAGCAGTGGCACCTCACCACCCCAAACTGTCACAGAGAGGAAGAGCGAGCGAATGTCTTGCCACGTGTGAGTTTCCAAGGGCTATGGGACTGTGCTTGTTCAGGAGTGGGAGAAAGAGAGAAGAATGAGAAAGAGGAAAAAATATACAATCCTAAATGGCAATTGAGAAGATCATTGTAATGAGGGATCCTACAGGCAGTTTTAGCACAGAGAAGGCCTTGTACAGACTGTGTACATGATCAGTCTCTATTTTAAAATTACAGTTTGTAATGGAGCTGCAAAATTATCTCTGAATGTTGTTAAAAATTCCTAAGCTTTCACTTAAATTTGCTCATGGATCATGACTGTCAAAACCAGAGCATCATATCTCATAGGTACAAATATAATGGAAAGGAAAAACAGCTTAGATTTCACAACATCGATCTCCACTGCAGCTTTAGCTGCAAATCCAAAACCAGAAGGAGCCTGTCTTCAATTTGACTTCAGCAGAAACCCAAACTTCAGAATAAGAAATGAAAATACCATAGCACTATGTTAGGGCAATTCACTGAAACAGACTTTTTTTTGGAGGGTAGCCTCCACCTTATCTTCTAATTATAGTTGTACATAAAAAACCACACAAGAAATAATTGGTGTTGTATCAGAACGGAATAGTTCAGTTTCCCCTGGAGAACTGTTAACCACCTGTAACACAGAATTTCAGATCTTTATAGCTACGTGGGATGTCATTTTTGTGTACATCTTCAATCCAGCTTCTGGTCTGCTTAGGGAAATTCAGCTTTATTACTTTATCAAAATCTGGAAAGCCACTTCATATACATCCACTTTTAAACTATGTGTTAACCTGGCAGCTTAGAAATAGCAGGCATTAGTGCAGGCTTCAGACTCCATTTAATTCTCCCGATGACACTCTTACACAAGACCCTCCGCAAATTACTCCCTTGGCACTACAGTTTCTCCATCCATCAACTGCTGTTAACAATTTCAGTCCCTTTTGTCTGCTGTAGATACCTGGGCTGGGAGCTCTCTGAGGCAAAACCTGTTACACTATATGCTCACGTGGCATCTCATCCTGTTACTTCAGTTAGAGAAGCTATCTGCTCTAAAATACAGTATCACTCACAATTTGAGATCCAGAATTTCTTCAGCAATGTTTCAGTCCTTCATCCTTTCTCTTCAAATGCTACATATTGCAGTAAACAAGCTCAGAGACCACCAGACACCTGTCATATACTATATCACTGTTCCTGATGTTTTACGTAAAAGAACATGCAAGAACCAAAAAGCCATATTCACTTGTAGTTTAACCCTGCAAAAAGGCTTGTCAGGGTGATCTTCTGATGCAGACTTTAGAGGCCTGGATCTTTTTTCTTAAATTGCATCCCTAGAGCTTGTGAAGCAGTATCTGTTATATCACTGATACACTGTATCCATACAGAGAAGGCTGAATCAGTCATTTATGTCTTTGCAGGGCAATGCTAAGGCTCACATGCTAACACCACTTCTGTTCTGAGGATAGATTTCAGCCTGAAGAGACTGACCACTCTAGAAAGAGATGAAGCAAAAGAGTTCAGAACAAGTTTGTCTGTCCCAAGACAACTCTGAAATACAAACCACAGACACGACTTTGCATTCTTTTGCAAACAATGCATTCTGCATTGTTTCAGACTTTGCATTCTACTACATGGTATTATTTTAAGCCTTTGCTTATAAACCTGAAGCGAGGTAAGGAAATAGCATGCAAGGAAAGCAAAGTGGAAGTGGTGCATGCAAACAGCGAGTGCTCATCACTAATGGGTATCCTAATGTCTAACTCTGAAGACTGAGTACTGTAAAACTGACTGTGGAAAACACAGCTGAAAGCGAAGTTCCTGTAATGGGCCACATCAATTTCTTAGTAGAGGTCTTCCCAGAACATCTGGGCATTTTCCTTCAGGGTCAGTAGCCCACAAACACAGCTGGGCGCCAGCACTCACAGCGAATCACTGCACCAGGGCACTGAGCTGTTGCAGGCTGTAAAAGTTTCAAAGCTCTGTGTTGGAAATAGAGAGAATGAAGCTCCCTTCCATCTAGGAAAATGTCTGGCTGAATGTTAAGAAGAGAGACTCTGCAAAATGGAAAAGGATACATCTAACACGTATTTCCCAAACAGTTCAATTTTGCCAGAAGGATTACAGTTGGGCTTACCACACAACTTCTGGTATCTAAAAATGTACCCGTCCAATATATTTACCACAGACTAAATACTGGCTGATACAAAATACTGTCTGGGACCCAGCCACCCAAGGCACAAGGTGCACAGAGCAGAAAAAGCATTCATAAAACTGCTGGAACTATGCACTCTTCAGGGACTTACGAATTTTGTCTCCGTGTGGATATTAGCTATAGCTGCAGCGGTGACACTCCGGCACCAGGCCAATGTGTACCCTTCCACAGAGAAGATGACCACGTACTGGGCCAAGTGGCTTTATGAGGGGGCACAAATCAACACAGCTGATTGTAGCAGAAAACACCAAGTTTCTGCTGCTGGGTGAGCCAGCTGCTGCATGGCGACGGCAGCCTTCCTCCCCCTCCCACCCATGTCTGCAGCCGTAGGCCAACAGGCCTGGGGAACTGGCCAAGGCCGCACGGCCTCCACCACAGTGGCCGGTCTGTGGAGAGGTGGACAAGGTGATCTAATCCTCAGCCACGGCTGGACATCTGCAAAGGACAGTCCTCCTTTTGAATATCGTCTTGGCTGATGCCAACTGAGAAAACGAAGCTAACAGAGAAACCGCGCCCTACCAATCCACCTCCAGTTAGAAGTGATATATCTTGTCAGAACAAAGGCTCTGTGTGCTGCCAACAACACATTACCTCTCAGCTGAAAGAAGAGAACAATTAAACACTTTATTGAAAGGGGAATATTTTTTCTCTCATGCCTCAAACCATGAAAGTATATGTCTCCCTGAGAGTTACTCATTGCTGCACTGTTGAAATGGGAATAATTCCTTGTCTGCCTGCTTATTTGCAAGACAGGGATGGAAATACCTCAGGATCATTTGAAAATGTTAAAAGTGTACTACGATCAAATGGTTTGAACTTCCACCGTGCATCATTTGCAGCTGATAATGCTAATGTTAAATCCTGGAGACATGAGTCTGTCTACAAATTAATGGAAAATGTGAATTAACATTTGCTTCCAGCTAATTGCCCAGCTCATGTATTGCACAGTGCAGCCAAGCATCATTTGATCTTGAAAACTCTCTGACAAAAGTTTTCAATCACTTTTTCTCATCTGCCAAAAAACCTTCAGACTTATAGGACATATTTCATTATCAGTCTGGAATACCAGGCAATGTTTAGTCAAGTCCCCCAAAGACTGATATCTGTACATTGTACAGTTAAATTTTTTTAAGTGAATTAGATAGCTTTAAAGCATTAGAAGTTACCATAGATGAGGACTAAATATTTGTAAATTTTTGCGCTGTACATTTCTAAATTTAACAGTGATGAAGATATGGGTGAAAAGGTGTTTTTGTATTTGAATATCAGCGGTGCTGAGTTTTTTTTATGATTCATTCTTAATATGAGAATAATCTCGTATATGCTAAAGTTTATGGGTACACTTATGAAAAGGTAAGCTGCTTTTTTTTTTTTTTTAATTTTACTATTTCAAATCTCATTATCAAAAGGATGGAAACAGACTGATTCAGTAGCATATGACAATTCAAAAACCTGGCATTCATGTTTTGATTTGACAGAGAGGGAAAATAGTCCTCTCCCTTTGCAGGTGGTGGAAACTAAAGAGGTTTTGGATATGTATTACTCAGTGAAGTTACAGATTTGACCTTGATTGTGTTCCTAAAATCAAAAAGCCATGAAATGGGATATTTCCAGCCGGTACTTAATTAATCTATTTATGTAACCACCTCTCAGATGTTAACTCTATAGAATGTTTCTGTATGCTAGCATGTAGAGTTCACCATAAAATGATACTTTGAATGTTGACTGTCTGTTTTACCATATTAAATGGCAAAGCCATACCTGATCACACAGGAAAACGCTATGTGAAATTAAATATATACGCTTTATCTAGAGGATGTAAACTAATTGCTTCATAGTGCCTCAGTTACTTGTCTACATCTTTTCCTATTAGTCCACTCTCTGCAGGGTCTGAGCTAACATTTCTGATTTCTGTGATGCTTCAGAATAGTTTGATTATTTTCTTAAAATTACCTTATTGGAGAAGAGGTTGTTACTCCTTTGAAATACTCAATTTTGCCTAGAGTAGCTCTGAAGGATAGACAACACTCAACCACTCATCACTGACAAGACTCACAAACTGAACATATCTACACAGCCCAAATAAAATGCATTGTAATATTGAAAATGATACTAATTAAAAAAGACCTCTAATGAGATTCAGCACTTCTAGGCAAACTTGGATTTGCATGGTTTTGAAGCCACAATGCAACAAAATCATACTCCAGCTATGCCCCCTTCTCCGTTTTTTTGGGGGGGAAGATTTAAAAGCATATATTTATGTATCTCCTCTTCATGTTACTAAGGGAGGTGAAAAGAATAAAATTCTCAGAAAAATTTTAAAAACTAACATTTTGAAATGGCTATGCATACAAAGAAGAATAATATCTCACAATAACTCTGGTGCTGGACATAAAAACAGCCCAAAGAAGAAATCTACTGTTTCTACACATGAGCAGGGGATGAAGGCTTATCGGCACCTGTTTAGGATGCCTGCACAATTTTCCAGTTCTGCAAGTATGCAAACTAGGTAAAGCACAAGGAAACATACAGCCTGTGCACACAGACTACATATCTGAGAGATGTATCACACACCTTCAATCTACAATAACTTAACCTTAAAAGTCTGGCAATAACATGCAGCATAGATGGAACACTCATTCATTGGTAGATAGGGAAGCAAGATAAGAAATCAGTTCTATCAGTATTTAACACAGTAAGTGACTTGTTTTACAAGAGATGTCTTCTCATCAATTATTTTCCCATGGCTCCAAGTCCTGAAACTTCATTACAAGCAATTAGGGGCTTCTATTCTACAATAATTTACTTGCCTAAAATTAATAGATCAATAAAAGATTATTATGCCTTAAATCATAGAAATTGTATTTGGAGACATGCAGTTCTTTGACGTCTTCCACTTTATTTTATTACCAATGAACATCACAGATGCAATTATTGTAATACTTGAGACTATCGTAGTATGCAAGTAGACCATTTACAAACCCATAAAACACCATATAATCACTATCATTTATAAGTACAAACTCTGACAGGTCAACATACCATTTGATGTGCCTGTATTCTGTCTTAGTTTTCTTTTACAAACGGTAAATGCAATTGGCGCTCCTATGCCCCTCACACTCTTACCAAGTTGTGTACCTTCTCCTTAGGTTGACATTATTGCAATTCTGACACTAGCAAGACAGGGACTGTTCAAATAAATTGTCTGATATGCCTGATAAAAAATCACAAACTGTCTTTTTAACTTTCTGCAAGCACAATCATTCAACTTTTCTTTTTCAAACATATTAAAGATTTTTTTTATGATAGCCTAATTCCTTCTGATGTGTGGAGGAAGTATTTAAACAGTATACAAACTTCCAAGATCTCTGCTTTTCAAGTGTGCTAGAAACAGTTCCATAATTATGAAAATTTTCTTTTCATCATTTACAGAAATATAACATCAGAGGTATGAAGAGATATCACATAAGGGGCTATCAAAAAGTAATTTTCATTCTATTTAAGTAGAATAGATTCCCTTAGGTGAGCAGAAATCTAATTTAAATTACTTCTGTCTTTCAATATTTGCAAATTAAATTATACTGAACTGTCCAATTCAGGGAAAATTGGATTTAGCTTAATCAGTCTTGTCTGAACTATGACAGTTTTGCTTTTTCAACTTCTGAAAATATGCATCCACTAGGGGAACTGAATAAGTTCTGATGTCTGGAGGGAGGGATGAAAGCTTAACAAATTTAAATGGCTTGGGTCTATTAACTGGATGATAGACACAGAGTTTACAGGTGTGGATGCAGCTGGAAGCAGCTGTAGTGGTCACACATGACCACAACAATATCCAGAACAAAGTCTGCAGATGAAGAACTGCTGAGGCAAGAAATCAAGAATAGTATGAATTTGTACAATAAATTTCAATTCATTTGAGATTCAAAACAAAACAACAACAAAAGGCATTCTATGGCACTACATATTACAGATGTGATTCAGTTTCTAACTGGCACATGTGAAAGTGTAAAGGTTTTGACCAGTGTCAGAAATAAAACAAATAGGAGACTCTGAAGGCCAAATCCCGCAGCTCTTCCCAGTGTTCAGCTGAAGCTCAGATTCTAAGACTCCAGTCAAACTGAAATTTCCTTATGAATATGAGCCTTTATCAATGAAAAAATTGACGTGGCTCTTGTGCCCTGCAAAATTCAGAATTAACTGTGAAGAAAAGGCTGCTATATTCTCAAAAGTTTGAAAAGACTTGAACAGAACAAAAAATAGAAGTACAGCAGAAGATCACTATCAACAAAACGAGAAAACGGATTGAAATTTTATGTCAGCTGCATAGCATTGCAATATTGTGCTTTGGCTGAAAGATGAAGAATTTACAGTCTTAAAAAAAAAAGACTCATACAAGTCTTTCATTGAGACCATTGTAAGGTGTTTCTTTCTATTCACACGTTTAAGATTTTACAACGGAAGCCAAAAAGAAACACTCACGTAACTGTATGCCCCAAAGAACCTCCAGTCTTATTTAATCTGAGACAAGGAAACACCGAGGGGAAGGAATGAGAGGTAAATAACGTTAACACCAGTAAGAAAACACATTTATCAGTGAGGTACAGAACCGTGTACAATCACTCTGTAGTGTTACCAAGGCAGTAAAACACACGGGACTGAATCGTTTCTGCTGGGCTGTGGTAGAAAAGGCGCTTTCAGGAAGACCTCGCTGTGAGAGAAGACAGGAGCTGAAGAGCCTCTACATGCACGCAAAAGTTATGTGACTCAGTGGGTAGGTACAGCAAACGTATTTATTTCAGTCAAGTTACTATTATTTTTATTTATTTTTTAACCGAAAACTAAACTTCTGACAGGAATAGTGCAGTGACACGCTCCCGCGGCCGCAGAGCGGCCCGCCAGCAGCCCTCAGGGCCAGCTCCCGGCGCGGCGCACACCGGGCCGAGCGCTCCTCACCCTGCTCCTTCGGACGGCGCCGAGCCCCACGCTCCCGGTGCCGCCGGCCCGGCCCGGCCCGGCCCTCCCCCGGCCACCCTGCCGGGGGGCGCAGCGCCGGCACCGCGCGGCCCCGAGCTGCGTACGCGGGGCTCCCACCGCCCGCGGGACGAGGCCCTTCACGCCCCGGGCGCTCAGGCTGGCGGACACGGCTCTCCGGTAGCTTCTCCCGCCAGCGTCAGCCACCAACCTCCCCGCCGGGCAGCGAGCCAGCGGCGGCTGGGTGGCGCGCGCTGCCCCGTTTAACGGGCGGCGCCTGTTTCCCGCCCCCCTCCTTCCCTCCCCCCTTCCCTCCCCGCCCCGCGGCGGCGCGCTCACCTCCGCCCCGCAGCACGTTGACAGCTCTGGGCGCCGCCATCTTGGCCGCGTGGGGCAGGATCACGTGGACGCGGCAGGCGGGGCGCGGCGGGAGCCGTCCTGCCTCGCGCCGCAGGCGGTACGCGCGTGCTGCGTGAGCCGAGTGCCGCCCGTGGCCGTTAGGGCAGGGGAGGGCCGTGCCGAGCCCTCGGCGCTTCCCCGCGGGGCGAGGCCCCCGCGCCCGTCAGCCCCGGCGGGGCGCAGCAGGACGGGCCCTGGCGGCGGGGCGGCAGCGCCCCCGCCGCGGGGTCTGTGAAGCGCTCACGGCTGCTCGCCCCTGTGCCGTGTTATGCGTGGTTAAGCTGAGGCTTAACGCCCCGCGGTCTCGTCAGCTTTCCAGCAGCGAGACAGCGCTTCCCCAGGGGGGCTGGCGGTCCCAGGAGGGCT
The DNA here is from genome assembly GCF_013377495.2 of Cygnus atratus. Classification (NCBI taxonomy): domain Eukaryota; kingdom Metazoa; phylum Chordata; class Aves; order Anseriformes; family Anatidae; genus Cygnus; species Cygnus atratus. The sequence continues at coordinate 19,145,015 of NC_066367.1, forward strand.
GCAACCGTGTCACTCACCAAGTGCTAAAGCTACCTCAACGTTTTATTCGAGTTCTTTTTAAACTTATTTTCCCCTGTACTTTTTTATTCCGTTGTAGTAAAGTAGCTTTGTGAAGAAAAGAATGAACTACACAGTCCAGAATGCTGAAGTAAGTTTTTGCTGTTACATTTGCTGTAGAGGCATATGCAGAATATGAAAGAGAAAGCTTGAACCCTAAAACTCAAATATTTCTCAGTTTCATCGGCACAACCAATTGTTTTGTATTTCAAAAGGATCTAAAAGAGCAAACTTTTCCGTAGAGTTTGTCTTTGCAATATTTTTAGGTAGAAATGACAATTAACAAGAACAGACTCAAAGCCCAAGGCAGATAGGAATGGTGATGTTATTATCTACCCCCATTATTTACTCTGGAAAAAGCTCGAAAAATGTATGAACTTAAAAGTTACACTATAAGAATTTTCGCCTTTAAGGAGCAAATACCAAGAGTTCTCTGATAACAAAAAAGGTGCTGCAGTCTTCTCAGTGGTCCTGTGTAGACACTAGCACAAGTGCATCGTCTGATTAGCTGCCACAGCACGATAGGCGGCCTATCATATAGCTTATATCCAGACCGCATAGCAGTTTAAAGATCAAGACAATATCTTGCACTGCCTCCAAAAATGAAACAATTCACTTCGTACAGCCACATTCCGCACCAACTGACGCGTTTCATGATAGTTATTCAGTGAGGGCACTATGATAGGATTTTAACAGAAGAAAAATAGTGCTAGAAATAAGTCAAGAAAGAGCATTCCTAAGCTGCCTAGTTACACCTCATGAGCATTGTTACCAACTACTCCCTGGTGAGAGGTACGTACACATTTAATTCGCAGAGCAGAAATTAGCAAGTCTTTTCCTTGTTGCTAGTTCAACAACATAGTATGGTCTTTCAGGAGTTTGAATTTCATCAGGCACCATCTTATCTTATTTTTCCTCTCGGCAAATTTCCTCTCATTCCTTTAGGAATGCAGATATCCAACCACTGGTTCTATGACAGTGATGCTTAACATCAGCTTAAAGCTTAACACAGCTTACAGCAATAAAGCTGTAACAGCAATAAAGCTGAACAGCTTAAAGCAATCACTTATTATGGCCGCTTCGCATACGTAACTACAGGTCTGCTGGAGTGGGAGTGCTTATGTGTGCCTGTAGAGAACAGCATACTTCACATAAAAGTAGCCATGGATGATGAGTAATTCACTATTGTCTTTTCCTGAACTGTCACTGAAGGAGAGAAACAAAATGCCCTAAGTTAACCTAGTCTCACCTATCTTACGTGAGTCAAATATTTCCTACCTGGGGGAGTCAAAGGCCACTGTGAGAGAAAATAAAGCAAACATTTGGCTTTTGTCTGTTGCTACAAGGCTGTAATTCCATATTGTAACAGCCTGAAAACGGGTTGGTGGCATAAGAAAATGCAAGAATTGGATACAATGCTAGAATCACGGTGCTGCCACCTTTGTAATTACCATATCCTTTAGCGTTAGGTTATTTCACAAATACTTGCAGATATCTGTTAGTGGTTAGACTGGACCAGTTCCTTTTGCAGATCAGAAACCAAGAGAGGATTGATCAAAGAAGGACTTCTCAACTCTTTTACCTTCTAAGAGAACAACTGGTCTGTATTTTTTGCAATCTCTGGATTAATCTTAAAGCCTAACAGTCATTATTTGGTAGTCTTTAATTTGTACTTAGATGAGGATTTTCTCCTTTTACTAAGGAATATAAATAACAGATTTAGGCTTATTAGGAACTTTATACCAATGAAACAAGGATGAATATCTCAGAAAAAGGAGAGAGACTCTATATCCTAACACAGTAAACCCAAAGAATCATACTCTGCTGTTTTCAATTCCTGTTACCAAAATAAAATGTCACTGTTTCCTCATGTATATAACTGTCTTTTGTTCACATCTGGCAAATCCTCTGAAATGTTTGAGATGACCAGTTGCACCTTGAGTTGTGCTGAGCTTCATGTTGAGAAGCAGCTTTAGAGAAATCACTTTTCAGCTGGGCTCCAAAAAAAAAAGCAAAAGACACGCTAAGGAAGACATAACATTCATTATGCTTTTAATTGGAAGGGTGAAAGCAGCCTGTAACAGTCTATAAAACATCAGAGGTATGGTTCGTTAATACATGAAATCTTACCTAGAGCAATATAGAAATACACTTCTAGTTAAAGTATAGCAATTGGATACTTCTGGGTTTAGGCTCAAACTCCTTAGACTCTCCTATTTGAGATTGTCTTAAGAGATGATTTAGTTTACAGCATTTTTTGCTCGTCAGGCTGGTGCTGTTTGGGTCCTGGTCTAATCACAAGTAGGTGTCCTTTTTTCAGCACTTGTGTTTATCTATCCATGGTGAGATAGTTTGAAAACCCAAACCTGAAAAAAAAAACACCAAAACCACTAGCTCTACAGGGGGAAAGTAGTAATAATAATTTTGTGTTAGTTTAATTCAGTGGAACAGTTCATGGTGAGACCAAATGAATGCTAATGCTGATGCCCAAGAAAGTGCAAGTGCACTAATGTGTGGCTGGGAGACTGCAGTTTGGCCACTGATTTAGGGTGGCTTTATGTGCTGTGGAACTGAATTCTTAATCATTACCACTTGCCCATTAATCAAACAAATTCAGTGATTCTTATTTCCCTTTATGCTCCTGGCTTATTGATTCCGTGTATTCCCCTGTGCTGGTCCTGGAATGCATCTGGTATCTCAGTGAGACAGCCCAGTATGCTAAACTAGCTAAAACCAGTTTGTTGGTTTTTTTGTTTGTTTGTTTGTTTGTTTTGGTTGGTTGGTTGGTTATTTTTTTTCCCCCATTTCAGTGAGGTGAGTTGGCTCACTGAATAATCAAAGACAAGGGAAGTGGAGGAGCAGGTAAGTAGGAGTGGGAGCTGCTTCTTGCAACGGGAGCTAAGTTGTGAGGTTGCCTCAGGTAGTCTTGCTGAAACGTGTCCTTAGAGAATGTCCTGGTTTCAGGTAGGACAGAGTTAATTTTCCTCCTAGTAGCTGGCAGGGTGCTATGTTTGGATTAGAATGAGAAGAGCGCTGATAACATGCTGATGTTTTAATTGTTGTAGAGCACAATAAAAATAAATAAAAAATAATAAAAAATAAAAATAAAAACCACAACAGAGAAGATGGACAAAAACAGGAGAGTGTGTAGCAGCAGTGAGGCAAGCTTAGGTCCCATCTGTATGATTATGCCTTCTAGTAATACCTGAAGTTCTCAGACTTTGCTATATATCGTCATTTGTCAGTGAGCAGCAAGCATTTAGAAGCTGCTCCTACATCAGTGATACAAAACGTATAGAATCAGGCAAAGCTACACCAAACTGTTACAGCTCTAAGGAAAGCAAAAGGCATGCTCACAGTTGCTATAATATTAAACTTATTCTAGGCAAAAATTTTATCTTTTCCATGAAACTATGAAAGTCTCAAAAATATGAAAACTCCATACAATTTTGAGGAAGGCTTCACTGGAAGAAAAGCATCTAAAAATAGCAGATATTGAACATGGAACACCTCCCTTATTGCCACACCATTTAGAAACAACAACAACAAAAACCAACCTGGAAGTCAAGCTCTTCCCATTGATATAGATTTCCTTTATGGTTGATCTCTTCTGCTCAAACTGTAAAACAACCTTAAATGGAGCACATACCCCCTACCTGAGGATTGCTTACAGCATTATGTGTTCTTTATTTGCTGAAGAAAGAAGCTAGTGCTACTTCAGGAAAAAAAACAAAGCACAGTTCTGCTCTTGCTGTATAGATTTTTTGCAGTGGCAAAGGGAATTCTGAAACACTACTCCCGAGGCCATGCCTTCATTATGTCATTACCTGAGATTCCTTCCATTTGGGTGGGAGTCTTGTATCTGCAATGAGCTTTGAAGAACGGAAGGAATTTTTTTTTCCTTTTTCTATTTGCTTCTCTAGACTGGAGAAGTGAAACTATTTTGAACATGGAAATCTGGGAATTGTTAGATCAATGATCGTTTTCACACTTACTTGTACCATTATAGGTCTAAAAGGAGGCTCCTACAGCGTCTGTAGTCTCATTTCTAGCAATGTCTGTTACTGCAGCCTTCAGCACAATGAACAAAGAGTGGGGTAAACAATTATTTGAATGAGTAGTTTTGAGTGCTGGTATTTGTATTATTTTTTTTATACACTGTAGGAAGATTTGAGTGGGACCAGCCCATTCCTACAATTTTCTCTCTAGAGATATAAGCCAGTATGATGGCAGCTAGTATGCCCTGCATGAGCGGGGCTTGCATCTATTTGTATTGCTTTGTGCAATAGCCTTCTATTTTTACTAGTTGCACTACATTTCTAGACTCACCGTTCCAAATACTTCCAACTGTGTGGCTAATAGCCATTTGTATATGAAACATTTTAATAGACAGAACTCATGGTTTGATTGAAATCTTTCTGATCATTGGAGGAAGGACTAGCAGTGTAAAATTACTGCAAATATTGATGGTATGGGGAAAAATGTTCCATGACTTTTAGTTGATATTTTTTTTTGAGAAAACTGAAATGTCTGCAACAGATATTTGCTTATCAGATTTTAATATTTTACCATGCTGTCTTTTTGTCAAGTTCAAATTATCTTAGCAAGCAAAGTCTCACAGAGCAGTAGCATTAGAGAATAATGTTATTTTCAATTTCAAAGCTGGGATTCCAAGCTTCTAGGTGATAGGCTTACAAATATAACGTGTTTCTAGTTCTAACAGTTTGAAACTGATGAAATCAGGTCAGAACTGACACTGTGAGAAAAAGTAAAATGGCAAAATACACAACATAAGATTTTCAAGCCTTCTAGTGTCTGACAGTCATATAATATGATAAAGGAGAAGCATAAAGAGCAACAAAGTCTCAGTGAGAGACAAAAAGGAATTGAAAAAATGACCTATATAAGCAGACGTAAATCCTTCGTATAGACATTACGGGCTGCTTACCCTCCTGCCGACATTGGAGAGAGAGACAATAGGTCAGTTTTGAATTGCCTAAACTGCCACATAGCAGCTTTGTGTGTTTGCTCATAGGAGGCATGGACATTTACTGCCTAAGATACTGCTTCAGTTGTATAGACCTTTATTCCCCCTACTGTGGTAGTAACTGTCCTTCAAATCCTGTAACTTCAGAACTTTCTCAGTTCTGAAACTGTAGGTATTTTGTTGTATTTCTTCAAGTTATTAGCTGTTGAACTAGAAGTTTCATGGTATCTGAAGTTCGTAACATTTATTTTTCAAAATACATGAGAGGGAAGAGTTTGACCAAGGTTGCCGAACAAACATTTTTCAGATCTTTACTTATCTCTTAGGATAAAATCTCTCTTATATAGGCTGGAGTTGCTCAATATTATTCTGTATTTCTGCTCCTCACATGCATTATGTTTATGTGCAATGCATCTTTTCCTTCTGTCAACAGGAATGAATTTGGCTGGCCAGTAAGTTTGCGGGAGCTAAGAGAAGCTGAGTTATGCATATTCGCTGGAATCTATGAACCCTTGATGACTACTAAGAGAAAGCTACGAAGAGAGGCAAGTTGTCTACCTGTATAATGACATAGGAACATAAAATTAACCAGGGGAAGTTAGTTGTCTGGCCCAGACAGAACCTAAAGGAAGACAGGTTAAAAACAGACAGACTTAGGAAGCGCCGGTTTACAAAATGTACATGTACTGGTGCCTTATGGAGCATGGCAAATGGTGCAGTCATTGCAAGCAGCTGGGTACAGTAAGACCTGCAAAGTTTGAGCAGAGTTTATTTCTGGCTTTAGGAAAAAAGGGCAGAGCAATTGCATAAAAACTTTAAAGGACTCACCCAACATCTCTCACTACCTGAGACACGCACAGGGGAATAGAATTGAATGCCTTTTGCTTTGGCTAGTCCCTCATAAGGCTTCGTGTATGTGGGGCTGGCAGAAAGGCACAGGAATCACTTTCTCTTCTAGGAGGATTGTGTAGTCAAATATACAAAATAATGTTTTAAAACAATGCTTATGGAGGGGTTAAAAATGTATCTATTTTGCAAAGAAATAAGTTGATCTAACCTCATGGTTACTAGCATCCCCAGAATGCCTCACTGTTGTTCTGCAAGGCGACAGTGTCTCTCTCAGAGTGAAACCTATTTAGTTGGCCACCAGAGTTATGAGGTGGCTTCTGACTATGATAACAAGAAGCACTGTTATATTATCAGGCAGTACAATTAGAGTTCTGTCACATCCTCTCTTCCTAAATATTTGAACTATGATCTTTTTGCGAAGTATTCCTTTCCCATTCTTAGTGAGTTATGACATCCTCAATTCTTGCAGAGGAAACATAGAACTATAAATTTGGAACTTTACTGCTTAGTCTGCAAGTTTGAAGGTTAGTTCAAGCAGACTCACGCAAAAAACCTACAGAACTAAACTGACACGTGCTCCCCAAGCAGAAGTGTCAGAAGAACCACTACTTTCTCTAGCTGTTACGTAAGAGATTGCCTCTTTCTGTCAGCCAAGGGAAAGGATAGTCCAGACACTTCTTCGATCACTTCAGACAAAGTCATCGTCAGGGCTAGTTTAATTTGGCGATGAAGGTTGTTTCAGGTAATTGGCTTAATTAGCTGTAATGGATTAGGGAGTATCACGCACTCTTTCCGGGCAGCAGCATTGCAGAAGCTGTAATCTGCTGCAGGATAGCAGGATTCAAAGTTTCTGTATCCCAAAGAGACTGCTTATTCATTGTCTTGGTGCCAAGAGTTATTAACAAGATAGGTCCCAAACAGTTCAGAATATTCCCAGACCATGAAGAAATCATGCTCAGTCTAAGACAGAACCTTTACCACAAAAAGAACTGGACTCACCATCTCACTACTTTCAACAGTGTCAACAAAAAGAAAATATTCCAATAGGTTATGAAAAGATGAGTTTGTCCCAAGAGGTTTCACAGCTTGTCTAAGAAAAATGATTTTGTGCATCTTTCTTAGTAGCTTCTTTCGTATCTATCTTCCACCATCAATGGAATATTACAATGTTCACAATCTCTACCATTTCATTACATTGTTCAGCCTTTTTAGGATATCCATATACCCTGTGGGTCACAACAGACAAACCTTTCCCACAACAGGTGCTAGAAAGCAGGAGCAGACCTGCAAGACTTTTCTGCCTTTCTATTCTCCCCCCATAGGGATAACAACTTAGAAATAGGGAAACAACATTCAAACAATATAAAGGGGCAAACAGCCAATCAAGTGTTTTTTTTCCTTGTTAGTCCTACAGTTTCTTAAGTCTTAAACTTCTTCCATCTACCTCATGAATGACTTCAGCCTCTGTAATGTGAAAGGTGAGGCGGTGTTATTATAACATCTTCAGTAGACTTACCCAGAGACACAAGTGCAGAAAACTGAATTAAAACACAGTTCTTACACTCAACTTTCCCTTTTGGCTTAACATCAACACCTCAACATGCTCTGTGAAAAACAAAATGAAAAAACTCAAACACCACCGCTCCTCCCCTTCTACTTTCAGGGATTACTACTAAGCTCAGGAGAGATCTCTCATTATCATCATTAATGATTATACTAGTTTTTGATACTGCTGTAGGTGAACTACATGATCATACAGACAAGATATCTTGGTAAATAGCCTGTACTCAGGAAGTGTGCTGGACAGACCAAAGAACCAGCCTTGTTACTTGTTCATATAGCATTCAACTGAAGACTGCGCAGGCCTACACGGTATTGTAAGACCCAAGTAAAACAGCCTGAGGAGGATCAAGTTAGATTGCAGTTTTCTTATTTCTCTTAAGTATCACATATCTTGCTATTCAGTTATCTGTTAACTCTTGAGGCAAAACAGAATGGTAAAAGAAAATTCGAACAATTGGCGTGTTACCGTATCTGAGAATCTACATTGTTTATTTCAGCAATAAGTGCTCCCAAACCTAAAGTACATTTTAAAATCTACAACACAAGAATAGAAAATATTCAAAATGCACAGAAACACAAATCACCTTTAATGTGATTAAAACGTCACATGAGTTTTTTTTTGCAGTTAAGTGGCAATTAAAGATGTGCTTCACAACACTGTATAGAAATTTGCAAGTTTCCTGTACAGGTAGGATCCTCATGCTTGTGCAAGTCGTTCCAGAACTCTTCGGTAATCTGAAACAAGTTGTTGGAAGCTCTCTTCTAACTGTTCGTGTTGCATGTTTAGGTCTATTTGGTTCAACTGATTCGTCAGCTCCTCTGGTCTTAGGCACCTTCTCATCTTGGCAAGTTCTCTCTGCTTTTTCTAAACAATTAAACAAAACAGTAATTTGAACGTAACAAACAATTAAAAATACAGTATTTCATTATACTTATTCAATTTCATTATTTAGTTAAGATATCCCTAATAATAAAGAACATTAACAGTGTTTAATTAGGAAATCTCTTTGGTTAAAGCTTCATAGTTTTTGTATTACCAGTAAACCAGCGAAGTGAAAAATGGTTTCAAAGTTTTACCTTACGCCTACTGATTAGGACTAATGTTACACTACTAGAATTTATGGCATGACAAACTAGATTGTAGAAAAAACTACCACAATATTTAGTTCTATATTGTCATTAATCAAGCAATTAAAAAAGAAATATATGCATTATGTATGCTTGGTATCTCATCAGTAAGTATTTCCCATGCCCGTGGAATCATCAAGTTTGTTAAAAGAAAATTCCCCTCAAACAAGTTTGCTTTTCCCATCAGTCTCAAGATCAAAGCCCTTCTATACTCTATTTAACTTCACACTTCTCTCTCAAAGGAAAATTTGTTTGATTTTGATGACTGATGCTGAGGGTTAGGAAGTGGGAGTTGAGACCATGGTAAGTTATAAATGGGTAAGATCTGAGAAACTTGGATAATCTCCCACGGATCCCATAGATAGATAAACTTCAGTTCAGAAAAGGAGAAGATTCTGTACGGGTGTCCTGATGAGGCCTGCAAGTACATCTTTGGCCAATATTCAAGAAACGTTTCCTTGTAGAAAGGATGTCGAAAGCAACATAACTGCTGGAATTTTAGATTCATGTTTGCTCTATCCAGTCAACATCTAGTCATATCTCAAAGCAATTATGGCTAACAATGAGTAAGATACTCAAAATGTGAAAGTCACCCAAGTAAAATTAGACATGAGAACCTTTCTGAGCAAAAAGTTTGTCAGTAGAAAAATTAAAACCTCTCTATTCTAGAATTAATTGCAAGTCTGCTTAATTAACAGAAATATGTAGGTATATTATAATCTAATTTAAATTTGAGACATCTAGAAGTTTTATATCCCAGCAGTTGGTACGTGGAGTATAGCAAGAACAATTCTGCTAATAATGTATAAAAAAAAGCAGAACTTCTACTTGGTATTTATTGAATGCTCTGCATTGGCTTTGTAGGACAAATAGAGAGAACTCTAACCCCAGGTAAGCACATTTTTTGTTTTTCAATAAAGATACTCTTCACTAAATAGATTTTACACTGTCACATACAGCAATGGCTTTACAGAGCAGAAGAAAAAGTCCCCTGTTCTATAGAAACTAGCTCCCTACTACTTGTATAATGAAAGCTTAAAAAACATTTGTCAAAGCTTAAAAAAACATTTAGGCTATAGCCTTTTCTCTTCTGTGTAGAATATTTGATAACACCAAATTTCACAAGCTGTTCACCCTCTGGATTACCTCAGAGCGATGCCATGTACCAAATATTTCACTTCCTGTATTAGTAGTTCTTATACCAGGAGCAATATAGTTGTCAGTACCAGTCATTCCAACTGAGTGGTGTGGTATATGTAAAAATTGCGGTATTTTTAGCAATAATCTCCTTGCTAATGTGAAGACTTGATGGGGAATAGGTGTATTACGGGATTTTTGGTTTGGGTTTCTGAAATCAGTTGTATTTCTGCTACAGCTAGCCAGGAAGAAGCTGTAAAATGCAAGTACCACTATTACTAAGTTCCCACTACCTTAATTTATTCTACATCTGGACAGCACCATCCAAATGAAGTTATCAAGTGCTTTATATAAACAAGTAACATTAAGAATGCTGTAATATTGCCGATTATTTACAAAAAGCTACTTTCCTCCTCCAAATTACTACATATTGAGAGTTTAGTTGCAGTTCTGGAAAGGCTAAATTTTTTTTTTTAAACAAGAGCATGACTAAACTTTTTTGGAAGCACTGTTTAAAGTCAGTGTATTAACCTAAAAGTCAGCCAACACCTTTTCCCTGTTTACATTCTTTTGAAAAGAACTATTGTTGAAAAATTAAATGGAATACTCTAAATTAAGTAGAATATTCTAAAATTTTAGAGGACCGATACTACATATCTAGCAATACAAAGATCTGTATAACTTTTTGTTCTTAATGTATTTATTACATGCAAAGATTCAAGTTGAAATGATTGTTAGAAGCAATAGAACTGAAGATGCCTATGGAATTTTGGATTTTCCCCACAGGACTTCAGTGCTGAATGAATGAATTGGAACCATGTGACAGTCCTGTTAGATGGAAAATCATGGCCTTATTTGTAGTGGACACTGAGTGAAATTTAGCAAATGAGACAAGACACTCATGAAAGAATAGAAAGTGTTTTGATTAAGATCCTGTCACTCAGCATGACATGGCGTTGTCTCCAGATCAGCCAAGTGTTTAATGCAGTGCTGGGTTCTCATTTCTGCTAACAGCCCCCCTAAGTCCAACATGAGTACAATCAGAGTTTTGCTATTTTGATATAACAGGATAAGTGCTGCTTTAGGAAGGCTTGCAAGATAATCAAGATAATTCTGATACTTTCCCAAACTTTTCCAACCAGGTTTTGGTTTGCTCAGTAAGTATATAATTGCAGAGTAGCTAACAAGCTAGTTACAGCAATAAACCTAGGTTCATCTGTGGTTTTTTAACTCTTAATATAGCGACTGATGTGATTAGCAACTACAATATATACATACGTGTCTCAGATGGCCAGTTAATGCAACACAGACCACCTATATTGAAGATCCTCAGAAGCATATTTAGTAGAAACTATGAAAATTACTTTACACTAAGTTCAATAGTTGCTTGAACTTCACTTCTGAAATTATATCCCATCTGCATGGAGTCCTACGTTGACATAGCTATATTACTTCTAGCAAGCTGCTTTGTTAGACCTAGTTAACAAGTAGAACAAGAATCTAAACTATACCTTGTCTTCTGTGTAAATGTGCTATGACATTTACCCCTCACCTCCAACTTTGTGGTTTGTTTATTTAACATGTTCTTAACCTTTTCAAGAAATTGACTTTTCCTCCCCCCCTTAAGTCTATCTGGACGTAATGTCACCTGTAGGGCTACACACCATAAGCTCAATAACAACTTAATGCTGGAATTGAGCAAGAAACAGGAGACAAACAAGACCTTCAGCAGAGTTATGAACTGATGTTCTCTGCATCTGTGTACGTGTCAGTTGATCACTGCATAACTAATAGTAGTTGATTGGCAACATAATTAGCATCAGCTACATTTATGGAAATGAAAGTAAAATCAAGTATAATTAGCCCTGAAATAAGTATTAAATGATACTTAAGTCATATACACCTTATAGGGGCCAATCAGTCTTCTTTTAACGTCCAACCGATAGCTTCTGGACTGTTCTGCATCACCCATATCTGTTGCACGCAATCGGAGAATTTCATAAACTCGTCTTGTGTGTTGCTAATGAACAGAAAGAATAAAAATAATGTCCAAATAAAAAGGTCAGTTAACAGAACTCTAATATGACAGTATTTATCCACTTTGAGTAATTCCTCAGCTTATCAGACACCAGTCAGAGGCACTGACGAAGCCTATCAGCCTGATCCTCCTCACCAGTGGGTTAAATGAATAAATATTAGTTATTTCTCTATTTCTTCCATGCAGCGTGTCTGATCTCTCAAAATGCTCTACCAGCCACAGAGGTGTTTCAATGACCTGCAGCAAATGAGCAGCAGAAAGTCCAGAAGCCATAGTCCAAAATGGCTTCAAAGAACTCAAGGATTGGAATTAGAGTGACATTAAGCAATTTGTTACTACACAGTACCTCCTGTACTAATTTTAATAATCTTGACATACCTACTACTCTTCACAAAGCTACCTGGAAGTTCTAAATATGAGAAAGAAACAATATTTAAAGTTTTCTGTTTACTAGGAAGAGAACGGAAGACTAATTATTTCTAATAGAAAATTGAAGTGATTTTGGAACACTGATCAGCTAGTGTCACATCTGGGAAGCAAACAAGATTCATGTTGCTACTATATTACTACTAACTGCTGCAACATTAAAACTGAATTCAAGATCAAGTATTCCTTTGCTGAGCAACAGAATAAAATGGTTTGCTATATGTGTTTAGATACTATTAAAAAAATCAAATTATTTATCCTCTAAGGTTTAAGATCTCATACGCAGAAGGCTGCAGATGTACTTCCCTTACCCAAGACATATGATTTTTGTGAATATGTTTGAATACAGCTTGTCCCCCTTGCATGCTGTAAGACTCATTCAATGTTTTCACAAAACTATACTCAAATATTTGAGTTAAGCAACTCTGCCTCTTCACTACCATACTCAGCAATGACTTTAATCACTCACTGTGGAGATTATCAGTGAATTTAATTGTTAAATTTAACTATTTAGTTCTCTAAATGTTTAGAGCTGCCTTAGTAGGAGTTGCTTGCTACTTTAGTGCTCTGCATTCCCAAAACAATGGCTATTTGGATAGATATACTTGAAAAAAAATGGAAGCTGATACCTGAAAAAATTGGCAACTCTCAAATTCTATTACATCAGCAATATCAGTAGGAAAAAAAAGACATTTCAAACCATGAGCTATGTACCTCTCTTTGAGACAGATCCTAGAAATCTGTTAAAATATGCTGGAGTATGCAAACTCCAAGTCTCCACATCTATGTTTAAATTGCTCTTCTACTAGCTTCATAAGAAGAGGTCCAACTACAACAGTTCTGATTTAATACCTTATTTATTTTCAACTTCTGTTGAGCTTCCATCACCATTTCTTGACTGAAGCCTTGCATTAAGTTTCCTGGTGAAAAGCAAAGCATGTCTTGACAGAGCTTTACAAGAACAAAGTCTCTTAGCTTTATGTAGTTTTCAGATGGATCTTCAGCTAGAAAGAATGCATATAAGAGCGCATAGTTAATATAAGCATTATTTGTTGCTTCACCTCCAGTATGTAATTACAAGGACTGTGAAAGACAAAACCAGATACAGTATTCATCGCTATATAAACAACCATGCTTAATTGTAAGTACTGCTATCAAAGTTTTAGGTGTATGACATTTATTCTGCAAAAGATATTGGAGAAGCTGTACTGAAATTCATTTATTCCATTCCTTTTCACCTAAATTAGTTAAAAAAAAGTTGAGATAATTTCTATATAGTATACTAGCAATATACGTTTCACTTGTGTCAGCTAGGATGACAAGTTATAACCAGGACAAAGCATTCATTGCAAAAGTGAAACTCTGAAATGTTTTAAAGCATTATTTCCTCCAGGGAATTTAAATGTTAACCTTTCTGAAAAGAGGAAAAGGCTTTACTTAATTTTACTAAGTATTCTGGCCACATATCACAGTTGTCAAGCCTGACCTTCTCATAAAAATGACAATAAATTTCATAAAAGATTCCATAACTTGAGTGCCAAAGAGAATATTTCTTTATGGAAAAAAGCAGGACAAAGTCTACAATTAAAAGCTATCTTAGAGCAAATTTATACTGTTTGCTACAACTCCGCATTTAAGGCACTGAGCCATGAAACACGTCAAATGATTTATTCAGTGTTAAGAATTTGTTTATCCTCAGTTACAAAAGCTACGTACAGCTTTGTAGTATTAGCAGGAAAAGAGATAATAAAAATACCACTCTATGAACAAGACTTCGTGTTGCATAGAGGAAGTAGTGCTACCCTAGGTTCCTATGAACTGGATTCAAATTACCATGTGGATTACCTTGTGTTAGGATTATCCTGCAGTAATACATAAAGAAAGCAAGTATTATATTGCATTTTAATTATTTTTTTTGGAAGGTGGAAAACTATGTTTTAAACTAAGACCTAAAATGAGTTCTGAGATGGCACCTACAGTTGAATAGTCAATTCGAGTTTGAACTGTGTTTCTTCCTATACTGGTCTTGAAACCACAGGACAGATATCATATTTGTAGCCAATTTTCATGCTATATTTTTTCCAGGTGTATATACCCCCCCTTCCATAAAATTTTGTTTTTATGTATGGTGCACACACCTTTGACATGATGGATGCATTCAGCCAGCAATACATGCTCCTGAAGCACAAGTCCTATACAAATTTTTAGTCTGTAAAATTTTTACCTGCACAAATATTAATATGCTATTTTAGATTTTTCTCAGTTTTGAGTTTTGGCTAATAGAAGCAAGTTGAACAAGAAATTTGACAAAGCTTGATCTCCTGGCAAATTCAGCTGCGTATCTCACAATAAAATGGCTAATTAGCTGGTAATCCGTGCATGCTAGGGATTGAATTTTCCTGGTGTGCTGTTCTCTAAGTAAAGGATTTAGGGAGCTACATTATATACAGTTCTTCTATAAAACAGGGTACCATTAATCCTGAACTGAGCTGAAGCTAAATCTTCAAAAGGCCATTTAATTCTGACAAGCGAACATGAAAGTTGGTTTGTGGGCTAGCAATCTGTGAATGCTACAAGTTGTGTTATTGAACAGGTGAACTTAGTTAAAAATTTAACACAGACCTGTTATATCAAGTACTGTAGGAGAAGACATATAGTATCTATGAACTGTTTCAAGAAGCTGAGCACCATGGCCTTCTCCTTGGAATGGTGGCAAGATCAGCATCTGGCTACAGACAAAGGAATGCATTGATATTTCAGTTCAAATGCATGCATTTGCAAACATTATAAAGACTTAAAAACTAAATGGTATTTCATTAAAGTACATGTAGCAATCTTAATTTTAAACCATAACTCTTATGTAGTCTTAGAATTGCTAAATATTCAAAAACTTATTTGAGATTCCCTCTGCTTCAAGAAGGGAACAATGAAATAAATCAGTGCATAGCCAGCTAATAATGGGGATTTTTTTAAACAAATCAACACCATTATAAACAAGTATTGGGAACTTCAGCAGTTCCCTCTTCTGAAATAAAAGGCAAGGCACGAGTTACGCCGCCAATTACCTTACACGTGGCCGGGTTTTGTCTGGGTACACATAGTAATTATAGACTGTCATGTAGCCTACGGTCGCAAAGAGCGTAGCTCCATCCTTATTATACTTCTCAAATCTGCAGATAAAACAGAAAGCCAAGCAGGTCAATTACAGTCGCGCTCCCATGCAGTGTCCATTTTCTTTTCCATTCTCCAACTGAATTTTCAGTGTCAGCAAGCTACTCTGTGAGGGCCCAATGGGTACACCTGCTATGTTCTGAATGTACAATTCACTTAATTGGTGTGCAGCAACTTGGATAAATCAGACCTCTTTGCAGCACTTCAGTGCACTTGCCTATTATAAAGATGAATAGGTGGCAAGTAAAAGAAAACACAGGCAAAGCTCATTTTACTGTTTAAGCCTACATTCAGGGCTCTAACGGACAACAGCATTTAATTCAGCTCTATTCTCAAGGTTTCCCAAAGCATAATGGAGGAAAACTCAAGCCTGATAAACAATGGTTTTTCTTTCCTGGGAAAAATATCATTATACTGCTCCAATAATTGGCCAGCCACAATTAAAATGCAGGCTTTGTGGAGGTAATAAGGTCCACTGTTGCTTTAGAACTGTACTTACACTAGAAAGTAGTTCCATCTTTCATCATCTACATCAATAAAGCTAGCAGTTTCAATAAACCACATCAAGAACGTCTGAAGCCTTTCATGATATTCTCGAAAGCCTGGACATGTCATGTCAGCCTAGGGAAAAAGCCAGGAGAAGTCAGGTGAAGCCTATCACAGATGTAAGAGGAAAGAAAATCTGCAAAACCTAATTAAATTCTCCAGTACAAAAAGAACATGCTCGTAATTAATAAACTGGTTAAATGATAGCATTTATATACTACAGTTGAAACATTACACAAAGTTCCTCACTTCAAAATAAACTAAATTGTCTGCTTGAGAAGTTTCACTTATTTTTTCATACCTTATATATCTGATAAGTTATGTCTTCACCAGCTTCCTCATTATGAACAGAATACGTGTGTAGCAGCATTCCAAAGGGCTTGAAGTTGACCTCCTTTTCCAGCAGAGAGACAAAGTCATCTGTGTTTGTACAAAAACCAGGAGGAATGATTTCTCTAATTTTACTTTCAACATCATCTGCCTGGGGAATACAAAAGGGGTCAGGATCAGAGGAAGATTAAAAAAAGACAAAGTGACCATTGTGCTATTAGAGATGAATATAAAAAGAGGTGCTATGGCCTATCAGCAATTTCAAAGAAAACAAGGCAAGGAAGTGTTCCTGTTGTTCAATAGTGACATCCCAGGAGACAAAGGACTGAAGAGATACAGGAAGGTCACAGTCCAGCCACCCTCAGTATCCAAAAACTAGTAGTTACATCATAAGTTTCTGAACATTTTTATGTTCATGGACTGTTACATTTACCCATGAAAAACCTAAGAGCATTGATAGCTATTCTAATAAAAGCACTGTGTGAAGGAATACCACAAATGGCAAGACAAGGAAGGAGGCTATAAATTCAGTCACATGGAAAGAACACTACTCTTGTTTTTCCTAGTTTGTTGGATGCAACACATTTATTTCTGAAAGAGCAGTAAAATCAGAAGCCAAGACTTTTCATCCCGCAAGTCTCTAAGACTGTGGCACATAGCCTTACGGAGCTGGGGTTCCCAAACAAGCAGTTTAAGAGGTATTAGGTGGTGCTGAACTGAGTGGAGAAAAAGGAACAAAGACCAAAAACAGTAGCCCCCAAACAAGAAAGTGACAGCTAGCACACACTTGCAGTCTTATGTCTCACTGCTTGAAATGCCTGCCTACAGTCAGCTGCAAACTACATTGCAAACTCAGAAGACAAACATCCTGCATTCTAATCAAAGAACACTTTGAAAACAAAGTTGATAAAATAATAAAAAATATCATTTAGGGATACTGACAGCATATCCAACCTGTAAAATCTAACACTGGGGAGGAAAGAAATATTCTAACATCAAAATTAAATTCAGAGATTAAAAGTACCCTTTTCAGTTAACCAAACTGAAAGTTAGAGACTATCAGCTGAGCAGACTTCATAATCCTTTTCAGACCCCAAAAAGACCACTTGATTGAATACATTTACTACTTCTTTTTAACCATGAATATTTGATGAAGTTTCACAATAACGTATTACTGCTTCTCACCAGGCAATAAAACTTAATGAATTGGTCTCAACTTAACAAAACCATACTCCTCAATACAACCCCTAAAAGCCTGACATTACATTCAACAAAATGAGCTTACATTCAATTCAAACTTTCCTCTGGACAATGAATCCAGGTTTTTACTTAATGGAGTTTGCCGTGAGTTCAGCTGTAATGTTTGTATTGTATCTATTTCCACAAGGACTTACACAAGAACACTTTGTGTTAACTTACTAAGCAGCTCTTTCACACCGTTTACATGCATGATGGGTATTAGTTCAAAACCAAGACCCTTGCTACTTAGCATTCAAAACAGGGAAATTAAGATGCTTAGAACAAAATACACTACAAAAGGCTAATACAACATGCTACTAATTCCTGTCCTTTCAACCATCCTCCCTTAAGTAGAAGCAATGCACCTGCAAATGAATAGCACTTTATCATTCAGTTACATTTTTAGTGTAGAGAAAGATGGATGTGGTTCAGCACAAACAAGTTTTATTCTTAATGGTTTGGTACTACCAACATTTATATTTATATTTGTAGAGAGTGCTATTAAGCAATTAAAATATAGCACTACAGTACTCGGTGTAACAACCCAGTTAAAACGTGTACAGTCTTTACATCCATTTCATTCTCAAAACAAAAGACGTCTGTTCATCCTAAAGTAATACTGGTTTAACGTATTTTCTTTACATTTGCTAATTTAACTGCGTAACACAAAATTAGCCGTGTTTTGCAGAATCATGGAATTACATGCATTAACAAGAATGAGTATTTGTATAAGCACAATATTTCAGAAACGCTCATTTCTTTTCAAACTGTATAAGTGCGTTATTTACACCGATCTTAAGTCTGCACTGGTGATAAACTTTTAGGAATCCTTAACTAAGAATCTCTACTGACTTTCATTTTGCACATCTGCAAAAAACATGTAAAAATCCTCTAGAATTAAAACAGGAGTTCCAAGCATCAGATCAATAACAGACCATGTCGATGACACATAAAAAGGGATGAACATGCTGTAAGAAGTGTTGTGTGTCATGTTTAAAAAAACCTGCTCCCCTCATGTTCATAAGATTCATCTATCAGTGACAGGAGACAAACTCTCACCCGCTGAAAGCACGTAAGATAACGCATCTTAGTTCTACATTACCACAACATATTTTTACCTGTTGCCTCCCTAAGGTTCTCTCCCCTTGAAATGGGGCCTGACAATCTAAGAAATGAAAGAAACTATATCATCAGTTACTTCTAGGGTTAATAAGATCTCCATTTCTTACAGAAGGAAATCCCAGAATCCTCAGTTTGAGTGGTGACGTAAGTTTAAGTGATCCAATTTTCAGTTAGTGAGTCCTGAATTACTGGAATCTGGAAATACCAATAGCATACAAACAGCTTGATTTATTACTACCTGTAGTTGTTTAGAGAAGCACCCATTACATCATAGGCACTTTCAAAAAACTTCTCTGAAGTGATATACCAAGGAGTTACTGAAGTTTGTTTACTGCCTTTCCCTTGTGTATTTCTTTGATATTGGTGAGAGGCTTCTTTTATCCAAGCAAGGCACTCATATCTTACCAATTCGCAAGGATTTACACAGAACCATTTCTTTAAGGAAGAACAATCCTGTTGGCTGCTGCAGCAGTGTTAAGCACAGACAAAACATTTAAGAGTGCAAAAACCGTTGTTGACTTATGAGACTTGTTGAGCTTATGGTTCATGCAAGTGCTACCTGTAATGTATTGCCTTCATACACAAACCATGTGAGATGATGGGGAATACAGTATGGACTTCGTAACTAGACTTGATCTGTAGTAGGACTACTTAAGTGGGCAATGTAGTTAAGCGTACATTATATTCAACTCTCAATACTTCTTAACATAGAGATTGTTATTGTACTAATAGACAATTATAACATTTGTGTATTACTTGAATGTTATTTCAAAGTGTCTTCACTTAAAATAATTATAGAAATATATTTGAAAGCTGAATTTTTCTATCAGTTATAAATATTAATTCTAGTGGGGAACAATAGAGCGATCTGTTGTATTACCTAAAAAACTACGTCTAATATTAAAATTGCACTCATTAACTTGTGTTAAAGCAAATATATTAGACTAGCTGCAAAGCAAGATAACATATTGATAGCAAAGACTGTTTTATAAGTTAGTGAAATACTTTCCTTCACTCCATCGTGAAATCCAAAACAAAAGGAGGCTACTTGAACAGCTGCAAATCTGAAAGCAGCTAGCAATTCAGAAGTCAATGCTATTCATATTTACACTAGAAGAAAGCAGCCTCTCTTCAGATATTTAAAAGAATCAACTCCACCCAAGGGATCAACTTTGTCCATTATCATTAAATGAAGTGCTAACTAAGAACATACTTCTGTTCAAAACATGATTATACTTTCCTGAGCCTTCCTCACTAACATGGGATATATAGGTCCATCTTCAGGGAAACAATATTAAGATGCATAAATATACTTGAAGTTCTGGCTACTGGCATTTCAGGATCTTAATCTTTTACCTAACGTTTAAAGATGCTGGAGAAACAGCAAACAGTATTTAGGCAAATATTTCAGTCAGTCCCTAGCAGACAGAGATAGTAGGGGCTGCTGTAGCAATAACAGTAACAAACTTCCTATCAGAGAATAAAGTCACCTGCTGTTGAAAGGGCTTGTGTGTGGATAAGGTGTGAATAACTTGACACGGCATTAAAACTCACTTTTAACCAGCTTGTTCAAGGCAGAGACTACTGTCCTTTCCAGAATGCGATTTGCAGCAGAAAGATTACCAGTCATGCACAGTATATGGTTTGTATCTTAATATTAGTATCCCAAATTAGCTAAGCAACTAAACAGTTTACTTAAATAAATACATGGTAATATGCATTTAAATTAACAACCTGCTTATTTTCAAATATCAACGCATTTTCAGAGATTAATGTAGTGTTACTAATGCTAAATACAAACAGCAGAACGAGACTGTTGACCACCATGTCTTTTTTCCTTACTAAGGTTTAGATGTAGCCATATGAGCAGCTTATTAGGACACACTGTGTTAATACCCAAGGAAGCACAGTGAAAATGCTTCAGTCAAAACCTGTAAGCATTCTAGAAAAAGAGTATATGGAAGTCTAGCTCAAACAGACGATCTTTTTGTCCCCATCTCAGTCCCTTAAGCAACTGGAGTAATAATTCAGTAGAGGCAATGCTGGGCTTGAAAAAAGCAAGGATTCTGAGTGATCAGAAAAGCTGCAGTGTTAGTTTAAGGCATGACATACCTTGTTTACTTTGCTCGTACTTCTAGAAAAGTAAAGCAGCTTTGTTATTTGTACAGAAAATAGATAGC
Source organism: Cygnus atratus (assembly GCF_013377495.2). Taxonomy (NCBI): domain Eukaryota; kingdom Metazoa; phylum Chordata; class Aves; order Anseriformes; family Anatidae; genus Cygnus; species Cygnus atratus. The sequence continues at coordinate 19,165,788 of NC_066367.1, forward strand.
ATGTGAGTAAAAAAAAGATATTTTGGTATGGATTCCCACTGTGACACGATTTTGAAATTATATTGGTGAAAGGCTGGACAGAGACGTGGTCTGTTTGATTTTAATATGGTTATTACTTAGCCAACAGGCTTTCTTTTTTTATTTATTTCTAAAAGCTTATGAAGATTGAAGGATATGACCTTTCACTCAGAAGACATTGTCCTAGCCTCAGAAATATTTCAAAATACAAAAGTATATTTCCAGGGACTTAGCCTGCTGAACTAAGTATATTTAGAAGTATATTTAACACAAGTGCAGAACAAGGAACGACAAATCTATAGAACTTTCATTCCAGTATTATTTTTCTTTAGAAAGACAGGCTTTCCCTTGAAAGCATTTAAATAAGTTCTGATGAATTTGAAATTATGAACTTGAAATACAGCTTCAAATCATAAAGACGCTTACTCTTAGAAAAGAGAATAGCTTTTCTCAGGCAGAGTAATTTGAAGTCAGCGCAAATGTATAACCACACTACAGATTATGAAGATTCACCAATAAACTCATCGGTAGCTCTTTTCAAAAGAAATCAAATTTTTCTTCCCTATAACTAAGCAAAACCCAGATGGTATGAAGTTTTCTTGATGCATTAAAATCCACTCTGAAAAAAATCAGTTTTCCTTCTTACTGGATTCTCTTCAATATGAAGAAAACCACTAGTCCTCCTGGAGACATCTAACATAAAAATTGACTTGCCTTTTTTTTTGTGGAACTAGCCTTGGTATTAGTACCTTTTGTTTGGCTATAGCTTTTGGCACATTTTTGATGGCAGTACTGAAGTCAAAGGAAGAGCAATGAGAAAACGTACAGATGGAGTTCAAAGCTTTTTTTTTAGGTTAGTATAATGGGAAGCTTTTTTTTTTTTTTAAATGTAACTCATGTTTGGGTGGGTAATTACTAAACCTTGAATTTTTGTCTATATTCCATTAAACTTTCCCAATAAGTACAGGTGTGGCTCTGTCTTTACCTCCACACAGTCAAACTTCTCATTAACTTTAGACGTATATTCGATGCGGAAGAGCGTTGACAGGTTACCAGCAATATAGTACAAGAGGATCTTCAGTCCCTTGTAGCCAAAGGCAACTTCACTGAGGAAGGAAAAAAGCACATTCAAGAGATCTAAATTAGTTTCATAGCAGAATATTCACAATACAGCGCTTTCACTTATCACTTTAAATTCACATCTTCTTTCCCAGCGAGGTATTCTAAAGACTCCTTATAGGAAAACGGGGATCAGACTGAATGCGTCTCTCTCTAAAGAAAGAATGCTTTACGTTATTTTTATTAGTTATTTTGCTCCTCTAGTGCAGAAATAGAACATGTCCTTGGACTCAGTAAGACAGCGCCTGTACATTTACTGTGATAGCTCACAAAAGAATACTTAAGATAACTAATATTGTATTTATGTTTCTAAATATGTTAACCTCATTAGTGTTTATTTATTAATACCAGTTAATATCATTTACTAAAACTTAGGTTTGCAGTGTAACAGTCTAACATTTTGGAACACTACTGCAAGTTACTGTATAAAACACAAGTAGATAAAGAATCATAGCAACAAGTGTGTTTCTGGTGGAAAGTTGCTATATACTTATCTGACTTAATTAGAACCAAGTAAATACAAAAAGGTATGGACTAGAGATTTTTTTTTTTTAAATACACTTCAAAAAATGTGAGTTGCCTGAATATAAATACTACATTGCTTTAAATCTAAAGAATTTCTTTTCAGGCAAAAAAAATGAAATGCAGAAAATGGTTACATTCACAGAAAAACATTAGAATCTTTCCTTTTTTTTAATGCATTTTAACTGAGCTTTTTCCTTTATGGCAGCACATTTCTAATTTAAAGTTTGAATTGCCAGAACAATAATTTGTATGTTAGCTATACTGACAGATTGGAGAGTTCTCCTATTACTAAAAGCACAATTACTCTCAGTGATAGCTGCAGTAGATGTGCAATAGTGCAACTAATTTTATTACAATTACTATAGGTAGCACACAGTACTTAGAATGCTCTTTAAAGGAATTGAAAGTCAAAAAACTGTTTCAAGTAGACAGATATGCGCATGTATTTTCCTTTAACTTTTTTTTTAAAGCTTTAACTTTTTTTTTTTTTTTTTTTAAAGTTACAGCCAGACTGTTCACTATTGCTCTTCTGATAGTATTAAATGACATTCTAGCACTAGGGATATAGTGGCTAGCTTCCCTACTCAAGTTAGAATACTTGAAAAAAGATGAAACGCCTATTTTAAACAGTTTCTGTATCTCCTGAATATCTAACTGATTACAAGTATATGTAATAGAGAAAACAAATGCCTGAGTTCAATAGTTATCAATTATCTATAACAGCCAAGAATATGAGTTTAAGTTAATACTTGAGTCTTTTTCACTAAAAATTCCATGCTATATTGTAGTAAAAAATAAATTGGTATACTGTTGACAGATACCTTTTTGGCACTCATTACTGTGAAAGTTTTAAGGAAGAATTATTAATTCTTACAAATCTTAACAGATGACCTGAATGCAATAGCCATTGAGACAAGTAATTCTGTCTGCACAATCAGGCATTTTGTCCTCTGCTAATGTCTTAAAAGTAGCACATAAAATGACTACAAGGCCCTAAGTCCACATGCTAAACACCAAGGCCATTATTTAACTATACAGTCATAAAACTGAAGTATTGTGTGTCATTTTAAATAGTTTGCTATAGTAGTATTTCCTGTTCTCTAGCAATTAGGAACCAACCTCCCCCTTCCAGACCTATTAATTTTACTCTGAAAACTTTAACTTACTCATCTCCAAATACTTGATGGCTATACTCTGGATTAAATGTTGTGTTGTCATCTTCCAAATCCTCAGGAAAGCGAACTGAGAAGAAAAAATGAACATGACCAAGTCATCAGTTTGTTCATACAGAGATGCCGTGCTAGATGTTTATGTATTCTTTCACTATAAACAGCTTTGTTATGAGCCTATGTTAGGCTGACATACAAATGAAATAAATACATCTTGTGAAAATTAGATGCATGTTATTTCCTCAAATCAGTAAACACAGTAAAATGGAGAAATTGATGCAGATACATGCATATTCAGACATATATACATACAGTTTCATACACATATATATCCTGACTGTTACTGGCTTTTACTCCATGTTGAACACTAAGTACACTGCCCAGATGGATATTCCTACACTAAACAAGACCAATCACGTAATCGAAGCTGCCTTCTCGCTTTTTTGCTCTTCTCTCATATGTAGTTCAGAACACCACATTGTAAGGAGTCTTCAGAGAGCAATGAATAGAAAAAAAAATGTTTACATGCATTAATGTTGATGTTAAAATTTTTAAGAATCAACACAGATACATTCAAAACAGCGGCACTAATACAATAGTGGTATTTGCATCAAAATTACAAAAATAATTAGTGATTATCTCCCCCTGACTTTTTTTCCAGAGAGCTGAACAATTGAGGTAAAGTAGCAAAATAAAAAAAGGCAAAAATAGAACAATTCTGAAATATCACCATGGATCAAATGAGGACCCAGAAGAAGACAGTGTGCTTTTATATACACATGGGAAATGCATGATTTTTTTCTTCTTCCCAAATGGTATTAGTTTGTGAAGTCTCATCTTTTCTTTTAATACAGACTGCATATGCGACATCTACACTCAGCAAAAGAAAAAAGAAAACTGAACATATTAGGAGAGAGAGGGCAATGAGTAACAAGTAAAAAGCCTCTAGCAGTCTCCCTGAAAACTCATGAGTAGCTCCTCGGATTTCTAGACCTAATTCACTCCAATAGTTCTTGTTATTTCTCATCCTTTCCTTGGCTTTTTGAAAGGCAGAAGTGGAAATGTAAAACATTAGATCCAGTCCCAAAATGATTATTTTAAATACTGTTTAAGTGCAAGAGAAATGTTTCACAATTATAGTGGCCTAAAGATTTAAGTACTGGGATTAGAATGACAGTGTGGATCACAAGGCTAAATTTATTATGCATTAAAAATATTAAACTTTATGGAACAGACTGTTAGCGGTAGCTCTGAAGAGTGCTTAAGAGGTTCAACACTTTTATTTTCTTAACAAGTGATGCTATTTATTCTGTTCAATGAAACAAAATGCTGAAGGGCTAGAAAGATTAAAAACACACAGGTATGACCTATTCTCTTCTTAAGAAATTACTGCAACAAGTAAGATAGTTTCAGATATAAGTGTTCAAGAGTTCAGTAATTCTGCTTGTATTTTGGATGTCCTAATAAGCAAGCTATATAAAGCAAGGAGCAGTTCTTAAAATCTTAGAGTAACATACTACTTCTACTCGGGTTTTAAACACTTTGTTAAAAATGGCTTGGGTAATCTAGATGGGGGAGGGCATGGGGGCAGCAAAAAACCCCAACCCAACAACACAACACTTTTCAGTTTTCTTTCTTGTGTTTACTATTTCCTCAAAAAAAAAAAAAAAGAGAGGAAAGGGAAAGATGTAAAATAAAAAATAATTAGAAATTTGTAACCCTAACAAGATGAGCTCTGCTTCTAAGGTCACCATGAAAACAACGGATACTTAGGACTACATCATAGCATTCGGCTTAGAGAAGAAGAAACTGAAAGAACATACTGAATATTTAAAGAAAAATAAGGGAGGAGTATTCCAATGCACTCCAGTAATACGTTAATAAATTGCAGATAACATTATGATGCAGGGACAGGCCTGAGTTTCTATAGCTGTACTTAACCGCACTAGTCTCAGCAAAATTAGGCTAGTATTAGTCTAATTAGACTGTGTTCCTATTCTTGTGTTTGTATATTTACATTAACAGGGACATATATAAAACCTGGGTGGATTTCATTATAAGAAAGTTTCTTAATTCAAATGCGCAGTACTTAAAAACCGACATTACCTAGCTTTAGCTGAATCGCTTCATTTGTGTTACATTTGTATTCAGCCAGCTTCTTCTCCATAGCAGTAAGTCCTGAAGAAAAAGATTTTAAAAATGGTTTAGACGTGCACAATCTGCGTTACTATTATTCAACAAATATGTTTAGAAAAAGGTTCTCAAGGACAGAAAGAACCACAATACAAAAATACCAAAAATATTGAACAAGTAGAAAAATCCCCAAACAATATGCACTCCAAATATAAGAGGAATGTTAAGGTTTCTAAAACACTTTTCTGGAACTACAAATAATAACTAGAAAACAGACCAGAAGTATCTCTCTTTTTAGTTTCTGAAAACGAAGGGGATTATATTCAAAATATTTATGCTATAATGTTTAAATGTTTGTTTAAAACTCATTACTAATAAAACACATTGGAAAGCAACAAGTAAAAACTATGAATTCAGTCTGACAAATGTTTCTTTTCCAGAACACATGCATTTGCACATCAGTATTTCAAGACACCTAGTTCATCCCAATTCTGATTTCTTATTAGTTCTCCGGAGAGCAGGAGTGCCCTGAAGCCTCATACCAGAGTAAAGCTCTATTGGACATGCATTACTAGGCTCATCATTGCAGCTCTGTAAGAGTTGGAGACTTGTCCCGATGACACCCGGATCTACATGAAGCTGTAGTCAAATGTAATGCTCTGCCAGAGGACTCAAATCATACCTTTACGGGAGAACACCTTACTTCCTGTAAACATTGCCACTTCCTTTAAGAGGCAAAACAAATCTGTTTTCATAATAACCACACCATTCTAAAAAAATCATGTCACCTCCTATAAGCATGCTTTAGTTTACAGAGATGTAACTATACAAAAACTACACAAAACAAATGCAGTGAGTAAGCACAGCGTATGGTTGACTGTTACAAGTTTCACATCCCCATCAACCTCTACCCCAAGCCGTAGAACCAAATTAGAACACACAAATGTTGTCAAATATGTAAACAAGAACCACCGCAGAGGCTGTTGGCTCAACCACTAAAACAGAAGCAAGAAACGTGCACCATTCACACCCCACCTGGCAGTTTTCTTACTGGGACTTAAGGAAACATTCTTCTGCAAATGGAGAAAGAGGAGCCAAGTTCCGTGCCTGAGACCTCAAAAGAGCATTTCTCCCCCGAAACATCAGAGCTCTCAGCTGGCTAAATTCTTTGCTAACACAGGATTTTGATGCAAATCCATTTACTGAAAGCTTCAAGTGGCACTAACAAAAATTCCTGTATTTCAGGCAGTAAAAGATCACTTAAAAAGCGATTATGGAAAGACCATTTTTGGTAAGCATTTTTTCCCCCCGAAGCAGAAATTAAACAGGCAAGTAATATCATATAGAAATGTGCAGACATGCCTCCAGATGTTACATTACAGAGCTGTCTTGATATCTGTATAAAACCAGGAAAATGGATTTCCTTCTTACAGACTGAGGACTCAACAAGAATTTGAAAATAAATACGTCACATAGAAGGAATATTTTTTCACCCAACAACGTAATTAGAGACAGGTGGTCTCAAAATAAAAGAACTGACCTAAAGCTGGAAAGCATACATCGGTTGCTTTGGAAGAGTAAAGTTTTGTAACTTTACTGACTTCATTTCAGAACACACCACCCCTCTTGTAAGTAAGTTTTAGTTTTTTATCCTTCCTACTTTTTAAAGGCTCTATTTTTTTTTGCTTTAAGACTGGCAAATCTGTTTTCCGCACTAAAAAGTGTTTTCCAAAAGACAGGCAGACGCTGTATTTGAAGAGCAGTAAATAGACTGAAAAAGAAAGCTGGTGACAGACTATCAGCCAGGAAGAACAAAGTTATAACACACTCCTTTCAGCTTCTCAGGTTTTCTCAAAAGTGTTTGCATACATGGGTGTAAAACATACTATCCCCAAGCACCACGCGTTATGTTACGTGGCTATTCGTTTACCCAGCAACTACAAATACTATCGGGTAAGACGAAACCCCAAGACCTCTAACAAACATAGGACGTACCTCTTTTAGTTACTATTTTGTACCTTAGTACATCTTTTAGCTACTATTCTGTACCTTACTTCTGCACGTTTCCAGTATCTCACAAACAGGCGCTCTTGAATCAGGGCACCCGTACCACCAGCAATGCCCCAGCCACCCTCCTCTCCCAGCGGGGCCGAGGAAGGCGACACGAAGCCAGCCGCAGCCGGCCCTCGGCACCAGGCAGAGCGCCGGCCGGCAGGTGAGCGCCCCTTCCCGTGCCAGCCGCCGCGTCCCCTCCTGCCAGCGGCGCCATCACGGCGCTCCCCTGCAGCCCCGAGCTCCCCGCGGGCGGCTGCAGGCGCAACGGCGGCTTCACGACGAGCCGCCCTGCCGGCCGCTGCCGGCCCCCCCCAGCCGCCCACCGGTGCCCCGTCCCGCGCCTCACCCGCCATTTCGGAGCCGGGCAGGACCAACCAGCGCGCGCGCCCCCCCGCCGGAAGTGAGAACACGCGCTCCCGCTCCTTCTTCCGCTTCCGCCCGCGGCGCGCAGCGAACGGCTGGTGCTGGCCGAGGCACGGGGCTCGCGCTCATGCTCGCGCGCATGCCCGCTGCCACCCCCGCGGGCCACGCCCCCCCTGCGGCGGCAGCCTTTGGGAAGGGCGTGCGCGCCTCGGCTCATTTGCATAGCCCCGCCCGCTGCCGGCCCAGCGCGGGCTGCACGGGCCGGGTGGGCGCACGCTCAGTGCTGCCGGCCTCGCGTCTGCCCCGTCAGCGTCCGCGGCAGCGTGAAGGCGCTGAGGGGGGCGGGGCGCTCCGCTCGGTACCACAGCGCTGCGCTGGGGCGGCGCGTGGCGGCTCCTCGCGCTCCTCCTCCTCCTGCCGCTGCTGGCGGCCGGGCGCAGCATGGCGGTCAAGGTGACTCTACCCTCCCCGCCGCTCGGCTCGTGAGGAGGCGGGGGGCGGCCGGGAGGCGCCGGGCGGTGAGGGGGCTGCGGGCGGTGAGAGGGCGGCCGCCGCCATTACGGGGCAGCCCCGCGGGGGGCCGGGGGAAGGCGGCGGGGCGGCCGCGGGGAAGGGACGAGCGCAGCCCGTGCTGCCTCCGCCTCCTGAGGGGAGGCGGCGGGGAGCCGCGGGGTGGCGGCCGGGCACCCCCCGGGGCGGTCGTGGCACCGGGGAGCCGCCGGGTTTTAGCAGCTGGCCGCGGCCCTGGCGTTCCGAGAGCGTGCGGCGTTATCGCAGGGGTTTCACCTCGGAGAGTCTCCTTATCGCTTAGATAAGGGAGCTGATAGCGCAGCCCTTATCGGTGTCGATTGCAGGGGTTTTCGCAGCTGTGTCGGTAGCTCAGCTGGTGAAGCATTAACTTGCTTTTATTTGCAGGTGCCCTCAACCAAGAGAGCGGATCCTGCCGAGCTGCGAAATATTTTTTTGCAGGTAAACGGACCTGTCAAATGTTGTTTGATTGACGGACTTGTATTTTTGTCTTTCCAGCTGTTAGCCACGGCGTCATATGTGTGTCTTGGTCATGGAGCGCTTAGAAGTGCGTTTCGAGTACACTGTATGTTGAGGGGGTCTTCAGGCGTTGAGGTGAAACTGCTCCTGACACAAATGGTGGTCAACCACTCCAAATTCTAATCTTAAATAATTCTCTGAAGTATTTTCTAACTTTCTATAACAAATAATTTCATCCATAGCTGTTATTTTTAAATAAGCTTTTACATGATTCTAAAAAATACTTCTTATAAAACTGTATACTTGTATAGCTTTTATGCGATCCTCTTATAAATAGATAGATTTCTGGTCATGTTTTTAGAATTTAAACTTATTTTTTTTTAAGATCGATGTATTTCATAATATTATCTCTTGCAGGGCATTAAAATTACTATACTTAAATAATAATGTGAAGCTTTATCCATTCCCTTTAGTTACAGTGAAGCATGATCTGAAAAAAAAATCCAATCAGTCTTAAAACTTTGATGATAAGGTTTGAAGGTCCTATGTTTTAGGTCCACGATTAGTTCATGGATGTTTCCTAAAATATCTTTTTTCTTTCCTGAGTATTACATAGTATATTCAAGAAGCTTAACTCTATGAGAAAGGGAAGAATGTAAATATTAGAGCTAATATTGTAAATAATGAGCTCTAGTATGACATCTCTGATGTGCAGCTTTTGGACCTACCTTGTTATCTAACATGTAAGAATTAGATGAAGAAAGCTTTTTGCCCAAGAGGGAGACATGGTATCTCAACTATTATTTGGGGGGATTTTTGATTTTGTGTAACAGATTACTCTGATAACATCACTCAAGTGTTAAAATTTAGAACTTTGGAATCAAATCATGGAAGCCTAGCTGTTAATTTCTAGTTAAAGTTATTCTATCACAAATTCATTTCTTGTTGATGTAACATTCAGCTTTTGTATGTAAGGGATACAATAGAGTACATTAATCAATTGGGAATCATGAAAATATGAATTTTCATACATATACTTGTAGTGCAAAATTGTTTCCAAAAAAACCCAAGCCTGATGTAAAAATATTGTTTGTAAACGGGAACTTTGCATGATTCTTGACTTATAGTCACTAGAAGTACTTGCTTCTGGAAATAAGTAAATTGTTTGAAGTGCTTGATTTTGGTGATACAGGGAAAAGCGGAGAGGAAGGATGTTGCCATACAGACAACTTAGAGATTAAGTTGTACGATATATCCTTTATTCACCTAAAAAGCAAACAAACTACAGGCTTAAAAGAGTTTTCTGTTTTTTTCCATATAACTTTCAAAGAAACACGTACATTAAGTTGTAGAATGTTTCATGCCCTCAGAAATCAAAAATACAAAAGCTCTCTTGTATCCCCTTGGGTACGTGAGATTGTCATAAAAAAGACATAACACAGACACTGCTTCGAATAGGAAGAGTTTATATATATGGGGGGGTTATTTGATTCTGATTGAAGGTGAAATTATGTTCTTTCTTTGATAGGTAGTAAGCAAACTTATTTGCAAACATGAAAAAAATCTAGAGAGAACCCAGTCTTTCTAAGACTAAGTTATATGTAGAGTCTTGTTATGAAATACTGTTAGTGTTGCACACATCACGGGTCAGATATGTTGTGCTCTTTGCTGAGGGTGCAGGCCTGTTCTGTGAGCTTCAGTTAAAGGGCGTGCATTCCTTCCTAAATTTGGCTTCCCTTGGAAATGGATGCAAGGGAAGATGTGAACTCTAGGCCTCCTCGTCAGCCACCTTATTCATAGAGAGTGTGTTTAAATTTCCTTCTATTCATACGTATCCTCTAATGGGATAACACTGACTCCTCTGTCAGTCTAAGTTGTATCTTAACCGATAAAACATTTGCCCTTCTTTTAGAATTCCTAAAGCTTCCTAAGTTTTTCAAATTTATTTTAAACCATTAAAAATTAATGGTTTAATTAATTCACTTTAATACTCTACTTGCAAAAAGTAGGCGTTGTGCTATTATTTCCAGGTAATCCTGTAACTGTGGAATGCAGGCATTAAAACCTTGTGTGTGTACACCATCAAATAAGTTACCTCTCAGATGTTTGTTAACCACTGACTTCAGTGACAGCCATAAAAGAACAAAACAGAAATCCACAGAAAGATTACATACTTGCATAGAACAACAATTATCAGATTTCTTAGTGAGACTTCATTCTTTTTTCTTAGGCAAGACCCAGTAAACCCTGGGGAAAGATAACTGAATTATTCCCCATCTGCTAAACGCAAATGAAACCTGTTTAGCAAGGTGGAGAAAGAAGCCCAAAAACTTCCAAATTTTCATATGTGAAACTTCCCCCTACCCCCCTTAAAAATGTCCTGGGTCTCCTGCTCATACCTGAGACTTTAAAATAAATAAATAAATCAAAATGTTGAGAGTGTCCATAGGTTTCTTGTTTTAGAAATTCTTTCTTCTCTGCCCAGATAAAATCATTGGGATAGAAAGCCCCACTTTAAACTGAAAACTAAGCAATTTTTCAAACAGTGCATCACTTCTAAAAGCATGGTGCTACCTAACACGACATTGTACGAATAGAGTAGATTTTGTGTGTGCTCATGTTTTGTGATGAAGCTTAAAAAAAAGTCATATGCAAATTCATGAAGTGCCTTTCTGAGATAGGCTATACATGTATTGTAAATTTTTAAATATATTGTAACATAATGCAAGACAGGGAAATACATATTTGATTGTTTGTCATATTTTATCTGCAAATTAAAGTATAATTAACAATTGCCTGTCTTGTTGCAAAAGATACTTACGTTGCATGGTGAAAAGATCACTTAAGGGCAGAAGCTGTAAATACATGCCAACAGGGAATAGCCTAGCTACTTTGTCAGACATTAACTTATTGGCTCGCAGCCAAGCTCATGACCTTCTCATATGGAGCTGAACGTATCTGTCCTTTAATTATTTTAGTCTCAAAATTTTTCAAACAAAACTTCCTCTACGCAGGTTTTGTTGTAAAAACAATTCACTATTTGTAATAAACTCAGGTAAGTTGGTGTCTGAATTAAAAAAAGATGTTTAGATTTTTGACTCTCTCATAGGCCATCCGTTGTCAAGCAGTTGAATTCTGTTGTTCTTAAGGATGTGCTCGATACTCTCCATGTTTGATGGTCCTTCATATATATAACTTCATGTAGATTATGTGCATTGCAACAGAACTGAGCTTCACAATGCATTTTTTAAGTCACATCTATAGATGGCTGAGAAGAGAACCTTTCTGAGTTGATTCAGCAAAGCCACAGTTTCATCATATCTCATGTCAGCAGCAGTGCTGAATTGAAGGATTCCCATCTGTTGCTTTGTGTTCCCGTTTTTGTGGAAATCATCCATTAATTATGGATAAGTTCAATAGTCTGGTGTACAGTCAGTCTTGCAAACAGCTGTCGTCACAACTATAGGGTGGTAGAGGGACAGTTGATGTGAGGAGCTGGTGTTGTGGAAGAAATGTGGGAGGCTAAGGGAGATGCTTAAGGAGACCATGATGCTGATGCAAGCTCTTTTATGTTGAAACTGGGTTTCAGAACAGCTGAAAAATACTTTAGAGGTGTAAACGGTCTCCTTTATCATAGTGGAGTGTTACATCTTAACAGGTTTGTTGTGTAGGTGGTGGTGTTAACATTCTAATTCCTGTGGATCCCTGGCTGTTTGAGGAGCTGTTTTGTTCCTCTTTCACAAAAAACTATGAACTGAATCAAGATACTGCAGTGCATAGTGGAACAGCTGAAAAATTACATGTAAGGCTACTAATTGAAGTTTGGATTTCCAAACATAGATGTTGCATAGATGATAGCTCTTCGAGATGTGGGGGGCATTGCCTTTTCTTTTTCTGCAGAGAACACTTACATTGATGACTTTCAATGACTAGAATCTAGAAAGGTGAATTGCATTTTCACAAATGAATTAAAAGTCACTACTTTAATTGCACATCAACATTCTCATGAAACAGCTGTGGAATTTTGCAATTTCCATATCTCAGAAGGAAGACAGTTCTATGTATATGTGAAGATTTGCATCCAAATCTTTGTATCTACAAGTGGAGAGAGTGAACAGAAGAGATGGGTTTAAAGCTATTTAGTAAGTTTCTTACAGGTTTTCTGAGCAAAAATGCAGAGAAAAACTCAATCATCAAAGTGGACTGGATCACAGTAGGTTAGTGAACTAGAAATCTTGTGTGAGCTTTTTTCCTCTATTACAGGATGCAAACATAATTTAATCTTGCAATCTGAAAACTTAGGTTTTATTTCTAAGATTACTGTCATATCATAAATGAGAAAAAATTTCTGCAATAGTGCTGCCATCTTGAAACAAGACCTGAGGGGTAGGAACTTTCATAATACAATTCTCCTTTATTAATTTTCCTACATGATGATGGCTTCAAATATTATATGCTACTTAATGTTTAGTGATGGCAACAGATAGTAAGGAAGTAATTCATTCAGTGTAGATAGCAAGAAAGTAAGTTATATGTGCTTCTGTATCAAGGCACATAAAAAGAGGGGTGATAGTATTGGTTATTGACAGGAATGACCGATTAGCATCTAGTTCTGGTAACTCAGAAGTAGGCTTGATTTGTAAAATGAACGTGTGATGCTTTCTACTCCTGCATTCTCACATTCTTAGTCCTAGATTGGTATTATCCAGCCTAACTGGACAGTTAAAGGTACAGAATTTATGTTAGGCTAAAAAATTTACTTTAAATTAAAAGTTTATAACAGTCAGCGATTAATGATCTAACACAGAAAAGTAATAGAATACTTGTACAGTCATATGGCAGTTGTCTTGGTGTACAGATAAGAAAGATGTAATTTTATTCTTTATTTTATTCTTAATTAGTCTTAGGTAATTTTATTCTTAATTAGTTTTGTTAATATTTATTACTTATATAATTGTAAAATTTGCATGTGCCTTTTTATTTGAAAATTTGTTAATAAGATCTCAAAACCAAAACATTTCAGTTGACCTTTTTGAGGGTATATGTGAGTGAGAGAGTTAAGTGTGTGTGTGAATTTTTACTTAAAAGACAAATGTGAAAGCTATTAGTTTCAGGAAAAATGAATCTGAAAAGTTACTTCTCACAAAAAGAAAAAAGTAATATGCATTTTTCAAACTGTAATTACAAGAGTGATTAGGAACAATTAATTAGAAGGTATCTCCCACTAGAAATTCAAAGGAAGAACTTGTGCTGTGTTTTTGCAGTGTAGCTGCAAATGAAAAGCTATAGCATGGTTGTAATTTTCGTAAATTTGTGCAATTACCTGACAGTTTCTGAAAGTGCTTAACTGTCTTTTTATTAGAAGATATTGGTTATTTTGTGTACACATCTATTCCGCAGGGATAGATGTTGTTCTGGTTGTTGGTGGTATGCAACTGGTATGGTAACACTGTTAGTTGAACCATACACTTTAATTTCAGAGCAGTTGCATACAGTTGTGCACCGTTTTGAGTGATATTCAGTAAAGATAGTAGTTTGGTAATCACTAATAATTAACATCTAAATGGATTCACTTTTGTTCTTGTGGTGTTGTTTTTTGTTTTTATTCTAGTATGCCAGCGTTGAGAAAGATGGAGAGCATTACATGACTCCAGAAGATTTTGTGCAGAAATACCTAGGACTTTATACAGATCCACGTTATAATCCTAAAACAGTACAGCTGTTGGCTGGAGTGGCAGATCAAACTAAAGATGGGTGAGAATTTTGCTTTCCATTAGAAGCCTGTAATTCATTGGTAAATGAGTGAGTTTCTTTGGTAATTTCATCTTCTAAAATGCATTATTGATTTTATTACACTTCAAGCTTGATTGGACAATAAGTTTTTTCTCAAGTACAGTAGACTATACATTTGTGGAACTTCGGGGAAAATATGGCGTTCAACAGTGCAGAGTTCAAAACATTTTTAAAAGGAAGTTTTGTTTTGAAGGCATTTTGACAATTAGTACAAATGCAGAGGAAGTTAGTTAAACTGCAAATAAGCTTAATACAGTATGATTGCCAGATAAAGTTATTTTCTGTGTACTCATATCTGTGACATGACATTTACGAAATGTCCATTCCACTGAGGTAGTATCCTCTAACTCACTCTTCAGAAGAGCCTTCTTTCTTGTTGTATGCAGGCCTCTAGCTTTGGCCTTGAATTCAGGTAGGAACCTGAACATGTTAGGAACGGACATGTTAAAGTGAAGAGGTTAAGGTAGACCACAGTAGAGGTCAAGCATGCAGAGAGGAGTGGGTGTGTTGTAGAGAAGAGATAGAAAGTTGCTGTTAAAATAGGATATGTAAACAGATAGATGTAACTTACTTTAAATTGAAAGTCCCTTAACTTCCTTGGTTTTGTGAGTCAGAATCTGACCATTGACATCACTTCAATGTTTTTGTTCTCCTATATCCTGTTTTAGACTATTTTATTAGTTTGCACAGTATTCTGAGCAACTTGCAGTGTCTGTGCTTTACAAATAAAATTGTGTATGCTGCCTACATTTTATACTAAATGACAAATACAGGATCTCCCATTTGACGTAATATTACATGATGCCTTTTAAAAAATAAATCTGCAGCATTTTGATAATACATTTGGTATATACATACGTTTTGATAAATCCAAATAACCTGTCTCACTGCTTGCGATACATACTGTACTTTTTTGTGTTGTTACAGATTGAAATAAGTCTAACTGATGACTACTAAACCAACATGTTGAGTGTCTTGTTTCTCTGAAAGCTGTTGGTTATCTTTTAGGGTGTTCGTTTCTTCAGAAATTTTTTTTATAAAAGGACCTTTTTTACAGTAAGAAGTCAATAATTTGTTTTATTGCTACAACAGAACACGACAATGAGGCATCGCTTTTTTGTTGTTTACTCTGTGAATATAAGTATTTTTGTTTTGTTTTTTAATCTGAGTAATGTTGGAAGTGAGGTAATCAGATACGGGTAAGTGTGCTTTATCTAATTTTGTATGGAAACATTGAAATAAAGAGAATTATTATCATATAGTCTGCAATACAAAATGTTTATCTGTCTGAATACCCATTTTCTGAAATGTAATCTCCGTAATGTTTTAATCTATATTTATCTCTAATCAGTAATTCATTTGAAGTGTTATACCTGTATCATCATCATTGGTTTACTTCTGCGTTTGTAATATTCCTTTTATAGTGAGCTGTAATATACCAAAATCCAGACTCTTATATCATCTCTACAGAGAGTTTAATATGTAGCATGAATAATTATTGTAATCTTCTACTGATTTCCATTAATTACATCTTTCCAAGGACTTAAATTTGCTTTATAAAGTCCACGGAAGTATCACCAGTCCTATTCCATACAGGCCTTTGTAAATTAAATGACAGCCCAAGGTCACAGAGCAAGTCACTGAGAAGCTTTGGTTCTGTTATGAAATTTAATTCCTGTATCTGTTGTCATAATCTGTTAGTCTTGCTTGCCCTTCAAATAAGTACTCAAAATGTTCTTTGTAACTTTTCTTTTTTAATATCTGTTGACTTCATTTAGGCTTAACTTTGTTGCTTTAAGAAAAAAAAACACAGAAAGCACATTTTGGAACTGGCTGTCTTTATGCAAATATATTTAGATTTATTATTATTATTATTTTTTTTTTTACTTCTGCTTGTAATTTAATACTCACTTAACTGTTCCAACTGTTGCCTTCTCCCATTACTACAGTACAAGACTAGTTTGCTTTAGTAGAATTCCCTATGGTAGTTCGTATAACAAGAGACTCTTCAATTTCGAAGCATTTCTTCCTCATGGTCACAAATGCAAGTTCTGAGAAATTAATATGATGAGGTCTAAATTAGCATTTGGCCTTAAATGACTGCTTTCTCTGGTGTCTATTTAATACTGTAGGATTTAATTGATGCAGCAGTTAAGCATTCCTATGCCATCAGACTGCTGGCACTGCTTTTAAAATTAGGATTTAGGGTACATGTCCTTTCTCATACATAAATGTGTGCCAAAACCAGCTTCTTGGTTACATAAGTCTAATCTGACATTAGCTGGTATTCAAGTTGTAAAATCAAAGATTTTCTTCTCCCTCCAAACTTGCAAAATTTCACAGTAGTCATTCTAGATTCTTCATTTTAATTGCTTATTTCTGGCTACTCTGCTTATCGGTATATTGTTCTTAGAATTTGCAAGTGTGTTCTTAAGTGAATTCCTGAAGAAAGAGCTGATGGTTCACATAATGGACGGTCACAATAGGGATATACATTATATCTAAAAGCTATGCTGTGTGTGTAAAGAGCAAAAACTTGTATATGAAACAAAGAAAGATAGAGTAGAATTTAACCATGTGGCTTACTTTGTGTGCTTACTTTGAAGAGTAACAGTACAGAAGAAATAGTAGTTGTTTTCTTTTTTTTAATGTTACCAATAAAATGAGAGGTAAGTGATTTGATGTTGTTATGGACTCTACAATACAGCAGGTTCACTGAACGATACTTGAATAGTGATTGGATGGGAAACTCCATTGTTTCATTTAATCCACCTCCTGTTACCTCCACCCTGATAATGGAGGGTCACAGGATCCTTGCTCTTAGGCATTGCAAGTTGAACGTATGGAAAGGAAATTGAATGTGTCTATCTCCTTTTGCTGTAGGCACTGTTAAAGGGAGACCTCTGAAGAATGGCTTCTTTCAGGTTCAGGCTTCTACGAATGCATTCTGCAGAGATCATCACTTGATTCTGTCTGTTATAAAGCTTCCTGGTTAGGAATTAATGCCAGGTTTACGCCTTTATGTGAGATACGTTTGGAAATTATAGTATTTACAATTATTTTAAGGGATATTCTGTGTCTTTGATACTGAACCTTTATCAAAATAATAATTTGGATGAAGTTGACTTCACATCTGGAGAACCATTTTCTCATCTTTGATTTGATGGCTAAAGTGTGACAAATTAGTATCATAATTCTATATTTGTTATATCTTAATTCCTTTCAAAATCACTACATTTTCTGTATTTTTCTGTGCGATACATTTATGCAAGAATGTTAAAATATGTGATCTTGTTTAAAGTATCTTGATTCTGCATATACGTTGTCAGAGAAAGACTAGCTAAACTAAGGAATAGTGTGGTTTGATTTTTTTTCGAAGAGGAACAGAATTTATATGTATATCCTCATCAATAAGTGGCATGTATGTGAAGTAATCACTCTGAGCTAATGATCTTCTGTGAAGAGTACATTTAGTACTCATACTATAGAATGTTCTAAAGAGTACATTTATAAATTCAGATCAATTACGTACACTTGGAACTGGATGGAATATTCTAAGTTGTCAATCTAAGTCCCCTGTTTTTACAAGGGTGAAATCACACAGTAGTTTTAAGAAACCATATTTGCTGTTAAAACCTAGCGATTTTGTTTGCAGTATTCTGGAAAGGCCACAGTATATGCCCAGTCTGAATATCTTTACAGATAACACAATGCAATTTTGTTCTTGTGCCAGTTATCCTTCATCTTCTGGCTTGAAGCTCATCTTTCTGTAGCTTTTCTTATATAGAGCATTTCTATATATAGAAGATTATAGAGCCCTTCTAGATGTTTTTTTTTTTTCCTGCTTGTCAGAATAAGCTGAGTTCCTCTAGAGAAGTTTATGATTGTCATAATAAGCTACTTGTGCATCCATTCAAGTCTGAGTTTATATGTGTTGAACACAAGGACTTTGATTTGTATGCAGCGTTCCAGAGATGTCGTGAGAGCCCTATCTGGTGATACTGCTGCTTCCTCATCTCGCACAGAAAAGCTCCCCTGATGCATCCTGAGTTGCGTTTTTCTGTATGGTGAATGTCTTACATGCACAACTCGTAGTCTTGTGATCAATTGTTACACTTGAATCCTTAGCTTCCTTGGTCATGTCCAACTGTCCAAATGTTCTTATAGTTTCTTTCTTTCTTGTCTTTTCTTTTCTTGTACACGACTTTGCAGTTCATATTATATTTGAAGTGTAATATTTTTTTTCTATATGCATACTAAAGTATAACTTTTTTGGACTTTTAAAAATGAATGTTATGCACTGTTTTAAGAATATGTTTATTGTATAGTGTTATATTTACATTAAATTTCCTTTTCTTTCTCAGTAGAAATACTGAGAAATATTAAAATTAGTAATATAATGACAGGCCTGTAAACTTCATGCTGATAGAATGTCTCAGTTTTTAAGTTCTGTCTGCCTAAATATATAATTACAAGTTAACAAATAGTAGATACTCACTGAGAATTAGTTATATTTTGTTGTTGATGGATAGGAAGAATTCAGTCCTTTTCTATAATAATTGGATTGTAACACTTTCTAGAGCATCAAGCACAAAATACCATTGATATTTTGAACAATCTGTTGACATTTTTATAACTTCTATATTTTCCTTTGTAGGTTGATTTCCTATCAAGAATTTTTGGCATTTGAATCTGTTTTGTGTACTCCAGATGCAATATTCATTGTTGCTTTTCAGTTATTTGACAAGACTGGCAATGGAGAAGTAACATTTGGTAAGAATATCTAAAGAAAAACAGTTTAAGAAAGCAATAATAATAGTATAAATGATAAGAATAGCTCATCACAACTAGAAATGCATATTGTGTAGTACTATACTGACTTTCTAAAAGAGTTTGAGTAATTTTTTTTCCTTCCAAGTGATACAATTTTAAGAAATAAAGGAAACATATTTTGCTCTGTCTTTTTTGAATCAAGATTTTTCATGTTCTTTAAAGTAGTTAATACAATGCTATTTTGTTCAGCATCATCCTAAGTAAAATTTTCCTGTCACGGACTTTGAGCTCCTTCGTTGCTGAGGGATTTTTAAAACTTGTTTTGGATCTCCTGATATCTTTGGAGAATTGTCATTTCATATAGTAAGAGTTCAAAATAGAAATGAAGAAGGTCTGATCTTTTGAGTTCCTAGTCTAGCGCTCCTATTCTTGAGGAACAAGTCTTACTTCAGTATGATGAGTGTAACTTCTAGCTAGATCATGTATTTTCAAAAAAAATTAGGAAGAAACTATGGCCTTTTTAAGTTTTTTTTTTTTTTTTCTTCTAACACATATATTAGCAATTGGGCAAATTTCTTTAGGCTAACCGTATTGCTTTATGATGTTGCGAAATAACTTATTAACATTGCAGTTTAGGGAGGCCTAGATTATATTTTAAAAAAATTGTACTTTTATTAAAATTAGAGAAATCATTACTAAGAATTTTAATAAAATGGAATGAGAAATAAATGTTATTTCTATACAAAAGAATAAACTTCTTAATAAAGAAAATACAAACTATGCTTGGATTTGTAACCACTTACTGCTTGTACTACTTTGTTTTTTATGAAAACTGTTGCAGCTTTGGAAAAAAAAGTTGAAACAATGCATGGGTCTTTGTATGAAACAAACTGCTTGAATTATGACATGTATTAAGTTACATGATTAACTGAATGGTCAAATACTCAACAATTTAGACACAACATCTTGAAAAGAAAATCTCTTAGAACTTAAGCAAAGGTGAAGTCAGTAAATGTAGTCATTAGAATGTAGACAAACTCGCAATCAGTGTGACCTTGTTAATCATGGTATGTTTAATAATTTCACAAAATGGGGAATGCATTTTGTAGCTCATATAAACACACTTGAAATAGCTGGTTCTGTAAAACAACAAAAAGCAGTTTAGGTTATACACAGATTCCTCAATCAGACTGAGAATCATTATTTTTATGAGCACAGCATTATCTTAGAGGCTGAAAGCACAACACAAACGAGAAATAGCAAAAATATTTTTTCAATATCTTTCTCATTATTTTTTTCAAAAAGCTGATAAAACTTAGATAGCAAACTCTTCAGGGAATTTAAAACTTACTCATGTTTTTTGACATGTCTCATGTTTTTTGAAAAATAAATTTTATTGCAATTATGACTATATGTAATTGTAAGCTGTAACCTATCAATGGTACCTGTTTTTGTGGTACAGATTCCAATGTTACTGCTGCTTTTATTTTTTTTTTCATTTTTTATGTAGTTTGTAAAATGGGCTACTTACTTTTACTTGGGTTTTATGCAAATAAATGCATGTGGGGAAAAATGTGAATGATGATATATAATATTTTCAGAATTTGGTAACTCTGCAATCAGTTTTCAAGTCAGTCTTGTTGCCTGTAAAGGCTATCTTGTAAATGAGACCTATATTCTTTCATTTTCATACCACATAAACAGAAAGGCACAGAGTTTAGTTTCATGTACAGACAGGAGAATATATAAAACTAGGATTTTCCCAGGTCTTTAGAGGAAGATGGTCATGGTGAAACATGACACTTTCTCTGCTGATTTTCTTCAAAGAATCCTTCCAAATAGCTACTGAGAAGAAAGGAAAGACAAGGTCTCTTCAGTTAGTAGAGATAATTTTCTTCTTTGACTGAAGTAGAAAGAGTAAATGGTGCTATATTGTGAAACATAACATGTACAATATATACATTTCTGTAAACTAAAAGCTCTACATACTAACAGCTGAAAGTTGTAGTAAATTATTAGAAATATACTGTAATGAAATAAGCTTAACCAATTAGAGTGAGAATTGCTATTAAACAAGTCAGCTCTCTTTTATTAGCGGGTAATTTATCCAGTCAGCAGATAAACCATATGGACATGCTGATTATGGAAGCAAACGTGTCAAGATTTTCTAGCTCAGATGCAACACTGTGAATGTGATTGTACTGATTCCAAAGCTACCTCAAGCCACTAAGTCTTGCTAGAAATGAGAGTAATTTACTGAGGTTTTTCTGCACTGTGTTTTTGGAGCAAGGGATGGAGGTGCTGGGGAGTGGAACACAGGATCAAATTGTGTCTGTTAGGCCAGTAAATTGAACCAACACTGGTCTTGCTGGATGTGAGATAATGTTGGTGTGTGTTCAAGCTGGGCTTAAACCATAAAAGTAGAAGAAAGCTGTGCTGGCTCTGAATGTGATATTAAGAAGTACATCTGCACCATATTAAGAACTACACCTGTACCCAAGCTAGCCATATTCTCAGATCATTGGGGTATGACTGTATGGCATTTTCAAAAATTATCCTGATATAGTCAAATTTTTCACTTATCTGAAGAGAATTAAGTATGTTTGCTGATTCTTTAGACCTGTCCGTGCTTGAAAGCAAGTTTTTGCTTGAAAGCAAGTTTTTCCAGGCATTTTCACATCATTTGCTTTTTACAATTTATTTACTGATATAGACCATACATGAACACTTTAGCTTCTTGCAGTTCTCTTTACCTTCCATATGACACTTGACTCTACAAAAGTTTAGCTTCCAAAAGTTTAACTTCCAACTTTTCAGTGGAGAAACTTATTACTTAAATTGCAATACGTTGCTTTCTTTTGAATTGACAAATAGAAAAGGGCAAGCAATTTTTGATTCTTTATAAACTATTTTGTAGAAGTACCTGTTGGCTATGCTGCGCTAATCAATGTCTTTGTCTATGCAATATGCGTTAATTCAGACTGTTGAAACAGGAAGCCTTCTGTATGCTGACTCTGTCGCTTTAATGTCATCTACTTTCTTATTGCTTTGGGATATTTTTCCAGGAGTTTCGGACATCCTGAAATCCCGTATGAATGACTGCTATAGATATGCAGATAGTATGCTGCAATATGTGTGTAGCAGGTCTATTGCAAGAAAATTGAATTGGAACTACTTTGTATGAGCAAATTGGTTGCACAACATGTTCATATTCTTTACATGTGTCAGCTGCACTGGACTACTTGTCAGCTTGCTGAATAAAAAGCAATAATATGACTACTTTAATAACCCATTGATGCAAGCAGTGGTGTAACTTAATTTACCTTTTTCATCATGAAGAAATAGAAAAAATAAATCTTTCATACTTAAATGTTTGTATGTCTTCATAAAAGATTCCTAGGTTACTATTTTCTGAGAAATGTGTTGCTGATGATCCCTTACAATATTGCTTTAACCATAAAATATTTAAAAGATAACAGCCAAGGCAGATAAAGAAAGGCTATTCTTTTTTTTTCATGCATTATCTTTCTTGTTCTGGGTTGCTATCTGTAGCCAGAAAAGATAAGAACCATTCTGCTCTTTTGATCGCGGGATGTAACTGACCAAGCTACTTAACATGAGTGAATATTTAAAGACAGACCATGAAGTTAATGCTGTTGCACAAAGGAAATTTCTTTTTATTGCTATTCTGCAAAGGACTATTGACCCAAATTCAGGTTAAAGCAAACTTATATAATAAATCTGCTCAAGCTACTTGGTGTGCTTCTATGCTAAAACAGATAGCCCTTACTGTGGTTAAAAGGTGAAGTCTGTGACCATCACTGAAACTTCTCTCAAAAAATAGGTTGTCTAACTGGAGGTAAAAAGATTCTTTATAATTCTTCCCTTGGACAAAACATAAAATTGTCTGGACTGTGTCAATTTTAATTGGAATGTACAATTTCAAGGCTTTTCCAGCTGTTCTTCCTTGTAGAGTCACCACAAAGAAAGCTATTCTCTGGTAAACTGGAGCATTTCAGAGATTGTTTTTGGTCAAATACCCGTGCTAATGTGGATAGAAATACAGATCTAAAACAGTGGGATTTTGAAACAATTTTACTGCCCTTGTGTTTGTGATTCTTCTGTATTCAGAGTTTTTGAATTATTTTTGAGATTATTGGAAAATACTTATGAAACTAAACGTAAGGTTTTAAAAACATCCTGCAGCTCAACATCTCACTAAAAATACTGTGCAGAGTATAGTGGCCTCTTTTTTCAAGACATTCTGGGTTATAAAGGAATTGGATACCTATTAATGCAACTATGTTAAACATTACAGTGATGTTGGTGAATCGAAATAATAAATATCAATATAATGAAATAGTTCCAGAAATGGAGTGTACCATGATCTTGTCCTGTCTATTTTCTTAAACAAAATAATTATTTTGTAACACATTTTAAGGTGGGAAAGTTAGTTCAGATTTCCCTTAAACATGGTAGACTTTGAGAATACTTGAAGAAGGTGAGTGAGAAAAATAAGGGAAAGGAGTTGAATACACATTGTTATAATTCTTTGCTTTTGAGTATTATTTTTCAGGGAATGCAGATCATTGCTAGTACTCACTCCTCCACCATTTCTAAAAGAATAATAGGATTGAAAATGCCAGGGTTTGGAGATTCTGAGTTCTGAGATCAGAGTTCTGATTTATGAAATATTATTTATAACCTTTAAAAGAAAACAGAAAAATCTCATAATCACACAACTGTGGATCTGAGGATTTAAGAAAAACACGTTCATACCAAGTGTGCAGTAAACTAAAGCTACTATTTTTGTTGGCTTTCTGTTTGCCATATGTTAGTTGCCTGTTTTCAAGGTGTCTTTTGCTTAACGCATGCGGATAATATAGAAAATGACTATGACTTTCTTTTGTTGTCATGTTGTTTGGTTGTTGTTGTTACTTCTTGTATGATTCTGGTTTAAGCCACAGTTTTAAACATCTGTGAGCAGTGTAGGATGGGAGCCCATCCTTATTTATTATAATAGTAAATAAGAACATAAGGAGATCTCAAACATTCTCTATAGTATTAAGTTCAAGATCATAGTTCAGCAGGAGGAAACAGGAAAGGAGAACGCCACATTAAAGTTATATATATTGACAGTTCATTATTATGCCTGTCGCTAATCTTGATCTTAATCAGAATCACTGATTAAATCTTTTAAAATAAGAGAAGTACAAGGCAATTATTTCTAGTTTAGCTTTCTCACTTTTCCTGCTACTTGTCTTTTTGCTTTCACCTCAAAGTCATTATTGTATTTATACTCGGATCACTGTTAATATAATTCTGTTGCAACAGACGTTAAAAATGTTTTCTTGCTTTTACTTGTGATTTTTTATTTTGTGCTGAAAGTGAAAATATATGAAATTTTCTTTTAGCAGAAATAGGAAAAAATAGCAGCATAGAAAACATTAAATGCAGTATTTATGTTGAGGCTGAAATATGTACAAATGAGGCCATAGATGACTGAGCAGACACATTAAAACACCCTCTTAAACAACAAACCTCTGGTATACTTATGGTAGTATTTAAAACTTGCATTTACTTTTTTTTGTCTCTAAGAAGCATGATTGATATTGCATCACTTGTGAGAGGCAATGGCAAACTCAGTCTGATTGCACTGAAAATTTGTGAGGTTTCCACTCTGCATTTTGGGGAGCTTTTAGTAAAAATAAATGATAGCTACCACCTCAAAGCTCACTTGATGTTCTGAGCTCATCTCCACCATGAGGGGGGCAAAAAATGTATGTTCAAAGATACAAACTCTAGCAGTATCCTCTGGATTTAGATGTGTAATGCTCTGCTCAGTTGTGTTGGTGTTCTGTTACATCTCATCCTCATCAACAAAATATTTTGGTGTTTATAACTTAAAGTTTCTTCCCCTTTCTCTGAAATTCAGTATTTTCTAAAAAACTTGTTTTTCTTGTATCATTTTTCTGAGCCTGCTAGGTAATGGTGTTGATAGAGGTTGAGCCAGTCGTGTGTATGCTGCCTGCAGATAGCTGCTCCAGGCATCTATAATTTGTTTAAAATGATTGGGTGGGGAAATTCTGAAGCAATCGTGAGAGAATGCATGTCGCCTTGGAGGTAATGTACTAGTGCACTAGAGTAGTAGGTTTATTGTTCCTGGGGCTGATGGTAAGTTGAGTGTGTCATCAGGATGCTGACTTGTATGCCTATCTGAGAAGAAAATGCTTTGCTATAAGCTCAGAAAGTTATCAGCTCAGTAGGAAGAATTCCACTGCAGAAAGGTGAGCAAAGAGTAAGAGAAGACATTAGTAAATGAGCAACATGTATTGACAGGGACAATGAATACATCCTGTAAAATGTCATACTAAAATGAAAGGGTTTAAAAATAATTTGTTGTTTGCCACCTGCAGAATAGCTCTGTTGGAAATTCCTGTAGTTTATCTTAATTCAGAAGCATTACTGGGTTTTGACTGAGAGAGATTAAAAAATAAAAATAAAAAAAACAAGTACCTTTACTGTACCACTTAAGTTTTCTTTGTTATCATTGCTTTGCTTATGCTGTGAAAAAAAATAAATTGAAAATCAGACATTTGATCATAATTCAAAGTGGTCAAAGTGCAGATCATGATCACATTATGCATTTCTGAAATGTGATTGTCCATTTGCATCTTTTCTCATCATGGAGTTGTTAGTAGTAGTGGTGGTTATTTCCTTTGAAATAAGAGAAAAGCCAACAAAATTGGATTAAAGAAGCTATTCTTGATATATTGGAGAAAGCATTGCTAATCTTGGGTAGAGAAGTAGTAAATTTAAGTGCTTACTGGAGATGTTTGAGAATCCCAGACCGCTTTGGAAAAGTGTAGAGTCTTAACTATGTCAGTTACTTACAACTGTTTTATTTACAACTCATACACAGTTTTGCTCCTGCACCCCAAATTTCATAAAGCCAACGTGGAATTAAGCTTTAGATACAATAGCATATCTTAAAACACAGACTGTAACAAATGCAATATACGTTGGTGATTGTCAGATATTGCTGATTGAAGAAAAATGGATAAGGAGTCTGAATTTTCAGAGAAGCAACAGTCTGATTTGGATACTATTTTTTAAAGCTAGCTAGCCACTATCGGGATTCTTCAAGTACCGATACACTCAACTATTGAATGTAAAATTTATTATTTCACTTACTAGTATTATTTTTGTGTGCTGAAAAATCTCAACCTATGATGTTTTGATGACTAGTTATAAGTTTCTTTAGGAAGGAAAATCAATACTGTGGGAAAATAATCCTCAGTGGTTTAAGTCATACACAATTAAATGCTTGAGTGAGAGTAAGGAAAATTCCAGTGGCTTCAGTCTCATTAAAAATTATTGGAAGATTTGTCTATATGAACATGTATGAATAATTTCGTATAAGAAAAAAGTGAAACTTTTTTTTAACCTTCCTCTAACATTGTGAAATAATTGTTGGAAACAATTGAAATACAATTTAAATTTTCTGGCTGCTTCAGTGAGTTCTTTCCTAAGTTTGCATTAGAAGAATTCAGTATTTTAAAAGCAGTCAGTGTTACAGATGTTTAATCACTAGCTGATGCCCTGGGTGTACATTAGTAGCCAATCCAATAGATCCAATTAAGCAGGCCAGTCTTCTGTTCCATTCACAGTTCAGTGCCATTTTGCAAGTTCAACAGAGGGCTGCATTGATCTGTTTATAGTGCATGCAGACTCGAGGTAGTTTGGTCAGAATCCACAGTGAATCAGTAGTAGGTGGGGAATTTAAATTTACCTCTCCTGGCTCCTTGATCTCTAGCAGTGGTGAATAAACCTATTACAGACAAAACTTTCAAAGGAAGTGTGGCAAAATAAAACAGTTTAGTGCCATGTATTTGATGTTCCATCTCGTTTTCCTAGCTCTCACTTTGTGTATTAGTGAGTAGATATGAATGGACAGTTGCAACTAGTCAAGGTTTTTGAGGTTCCTGCTTACCTGAACACCTCATTTAGCCTACCTTGCATTGGAAACTATGGTTTAAATAGCAGTTCTTTGTTGTCTGTGTTCGACCTGTAAGGAAGGGCTAAAATACAGTTAAGTCGCTCACGAGTCATAGTCTGCTCTTTAAATATGCAATCTCAAACTATCTGTGGAGCAAGTGATCTAGCCAAAGATCCTACTGTGTGTTCCCGTTCTGAAACATACTTGTTCTGAATATTTCCCTTCCTTTCCTCACTGAAAATATAAAACTATATAGTGATTTGTCCACTACTAGAATAGCTACAGAATTGAAAGGATGAATGGAGTAGTCTTTTAGCATAGAGATTCACTCAAAATAAACACATTCGTTCGAAATAAATAGTTCTTAATGGCAAATGATATCAAAGTTCTTCTGATTACATTCTGTCTTTTAAAAGAACTGTTTAATAGTTCCACGGTATGCCTTTAATGCAGCTGATGTTCACGCCACTCCAGTGTTGAGCAAATAATCTAAACATATTACAAAAGAGGTGTGTTTTCAGCTAAAATAATGTGTATTTTGTTTTAAATTTGAGCGATATGCCATATTTTATTTTGGTTGTTAGCAGGTTCAAGAGTAGCCGATGAATGCTACAATTAATTCAGGTGCTTTTGAGGTAGATTTCAAAAAGGGTTCACAATGCATTCATAGGTGTCCAGTTATACTGTTTATTTGGTCAGATAATCTGCACAAAAAACAGGCTTGTGTTGCAGAGTGGTAATGCTATATATGAATAAAGCAAGCCTTTTTTCTCAGACGAGGCTTTTGATTGAATTCAGATATGGTAGGTACTGATATTGCAGTTGTACAGTATACATATGGAGAATTCCATATTCTGAAATGACAGGATTTTTTTTCTTCATTTAAAAGAGGACATCTCTGTCTTCACTTATCTTAAAACATTTTAATAACTGAGACTACCAATTATGTTTTATAGGATTCGATTTTTGTGCTAAGGCCTTATCAAAAGCTTTTAATAAGGTGCTTTCTGCTGAGTTAATGATATGTTTTAGATGGCATTTCTTATACCTATCTTCAATAGACATATTCAGACAGCGTGATTGTAATAATCAAGTTTCAATCAAACCATACTTACTATGACAAATATTGCATGAGACTGTAATGCAGGTATTCGTGCTCTTGATAAAGGGCTTAATTTGACTCCTGGCAGAGATGGAGAACCACTATTGATTTTTGTATCAGAATGCAAAATAGCTCTTATTTGTCATGTACAAGGGAAATTGCTTCTTAATTAAAACTAAATAAAACACTCCAAGGTTTTATGGAGTAATACAGAAAGTATCACATTGCGTAGCAAATGTGTTCTTTCAAAAGTCTATAAAGGCTCAGTTAGCAATTATTCTTAACAAACTAAAGCATTTCTTAAACAGTTGCTTAAAACTTAATTTGTTTGTATCCTGCCTGAAATGTTCGTAGATTTACTATACCCCAAAGCTTACTTCTTGTTTTTTTCCTCCCACAAAGCAAATGTCAAAGAAATATTTGAACAAAGTACTATACATCTTCAAATCCCCTTCAACTGGGACTGTGAATTCATTCGACTGCATTTTGGACATAACAGGAAGAAGCATCTTAACTATTCAGAGTTCACTCAGTTTTTGCAGGTCAGTTATTAACCTTCTTTTAAAGCACAGTTGAAATTCATTTTCATCTCTAATAATACATTTATACCATTATAAGTTTTGAGCTTATTCTGGTAATGATCATCATTATCTGATACTAATCCTAACAGTTATGATGAACTATTATTTCTCTATACCAGTTCTGTAAGCAGTATTTACTCATTGTACTTTAACTTGAATATCATTCTATAAATACATAGGATTAAATATACTTTTTAGGAAATTGACCACTTCATTGGTTGTTAAACTGGATTGAGCAGTCTACTTTTTCTGTCATAGGAATATAACAGCAAAACTAACTTCAACCAGAGAAAGATTACATTCTTTGTGTAATTGTTTTGTTAACCATGTAATCTTCCACATAAAGTTAATAGATTGTTTAACATTTCTTTTAGTTCTGTAAACATCATCCTAATACTTACCCTTTTTTTCGCTCTCACTATCCTGAATGCTACTACACATATATTGGGAGTTTAGTCTTAAATGCAGCCAACTTAGCAGGAGGCAAATCTGATTTTCCGAGATGTTGCTGAAGCACCATCTACGAATAAGCCTTTAAAAGATCTCACTCTTAGAAAACTGGACTTTGTTCTAAGCCGAAAAGTTACAGGAAAAACATATTATGAATTGATCATTATATTAGAAGGAAGTAAAGGAAGACATCAATTATAGAGGAAGGTGGAAGAGTAAAGTAGGAGAAATGTACATTGTAATTCAAGAGAAAGAAGTTCACACAACTGTAGGTAATTGCACTGAATTCTGTAAGTTAAGATGCAGTGATCGCCTGATGATGTTACTTCTAGTTTTCTGTCTAGTAGACCTGAGGAAAAATAGATGATGTACTTCCAGAGCTGACCTTTTACAAAATAACTTCAACATACTCTCTTAAAAGTAGGGAGTGATAGGTGTGCTCTGGTTTACACTGCAATTATTGTCCAGAATTAAAGTAGGTCTAGAGTGGATTCTAGAGGATTGTGACTAGATAGAATCTGAAATCTATATTGTAAATTGAGATGCTGGAATTAGGCACAGTCTTTTAAGGGCGCAGTGTAAGTTGGTGTTACTTTCAAGGAATAAACTCTGTCCTGCCTTTGATGCTACATATTTTAAGTGATCCCAGACACAGACTGGGGACACAAGTGCACAAACAACAACAACAAAACCAAAACTGAACAGATTTCTACTAAGAAGCATCTTTTTGTTGTTGAACCCAGATCAAAATGATAAATATTTGATTTTATGTTTGTTGTTCCAAAATTCTGTCTTGTAAGATACAATAACCTCTTGCTCTCATCATATAATAAAAAAAGACCCTTAGTACATACACATAGTATGGACTGCACGATTTAAAAGATGTACATGAGTTTGATATTCCTGTCCCTCCATTTAGATTCCTCTTCATAGTCTTGTCTTATGGGGCTTGGTATTTAGGGTGCAGAAAGCCTGCTGTGATCTGATCTAGAAAACCTTAATCTTGAGGTTACAAGACTTCAGAAATTACTGTAGAGGTGATGTAAGCTCAGTAGTTTGCCCTCTTACTGGCTGTCACAACATGGTTATTATTTTAGCTGTTTCTAGAGGTCTGAATGACAGCTGAATGTGCTTTATTGTTTGCTTGAATAGATGGAAACAAGTTTTTCTGGACATAGAATTTACAACCATCATTATTATATTAAGGTTAGGTTACTGCATTGTGCTTTATATGAAGATTTTTTTACAGATTGTATAGGAGTGTTAAATTGCCTGAAATGAGTGACCATTTCTGACATTATGGGAAGTGTCTGTTGGGCAATCTGGAACTATATTACATAATCTTCACTGTCTTCCTGTTCACTTCCAAATACTTTTCAGTTATTTAATTTGTAATACCCCAATCATATTTAATCTTGGACATGAAAGAGATCAGTTCCCTTTGAGTCTTTAAGATCAATATCAGAAGTTTCTCTACCAGGTAAGTATTTAATAAAGGAATATGTAGCAGCCAGGACATGGGTATGTGAAAGTTACTTCTCAAATCATTTAGCGTAAGCGCCTATTTCCTTACAGTTGAATAGGGGCTTTTCTATGACAGAGGAATGAATCCGTGCATGGAATGAATCATTGTGCAGACTTCTTATTTTATTTGGGCTGGCCTGTAAGTTTAAACTGCAGTCTTTTTGTGGTCTACATGCACAAATATATTCAGGCATGCTGTAAGAATACAAAATGAGCAACAGTTGTGTGAACAGTGAGTTACAGAATTTGCTAATATGCTATTTCTAAATACTAATTCTAGGAGCTGCAGTCAGAACATGCAAGACAAGCCTTTGCAATGAAGGACAAAAATAAAAGTGGTACAATTACTGGGCTGGACTTCAGTGAAATCATGGTTACCCTTCGCTCACATATGCTAACTCCGTTTGTGGAAGAAAATTTAGTTTCAGTAAGTCTGATGAAAAGTGCCTTGAGTTCAGGGTTTAATAGCTGAAATGTCTTAAAATGTTATTGATTCTCTCCCACTTTGTCTTTTCCTACCTGTTTATAACTTCCTCAGTGCTAGAGATTATTCCCTTCATAATAGAGCAGGCAGAGTAAAACATGGAAGTACTCCTTGGATGCAGTAGCGGAAAAGTTTGGCACTCTGGTTCACATGCTTAAAGTGCCATTGGAAGCAGTTTGAGTTAGTCTACTATGCTTTCCCCTAAAGGAGGGCAAACTATACTTTGCACAGAAAGAACATGAATTTGGGCAAAAGCCTGACTGATAAGACATACCATCTCCCATAGGATTTGTATTATGTACTAACTGTAGACTTTGAAATAAATGGTTGTTGCTATACCTGATAGGAGAAGTCAGTCACTGTCTTTGTCTAAAGCAGTGGTTACATGCATATCTCTATTAGAAAAATACTCAGTTACCCATTTAGAGTGTGTATCAGATACATTGAATAATAGTACAAGGAAGATGTGGACCTTATAGAACAAGTTCGGAGGAGGGCCACAAAAATGATCAGAGGACTTCTATGTAAAAATGCTGAGAGAGTTTCTCAGCCTGGAGAGGTCTCTGGGGAGACTTCTTTGTGACCTTTCAATATATAAGGAGGGCTTATAAGGAAGACGAAGAAAAACTTTTTACCAGGGCGTGTATTGACAGGACAAGGAGTAATGTTTTTAAACTGAAATAGGGTGGATTTAGATTACATATAAGGAAGAAATTTTTGTTACCATGAGGGTGGTCAGACAGCGGAACAGGTTGCCCAGGGAAGCTGTGGATGCTACATCACTGAAATTGTTCAGTCAGGTTGGACAGGTCTTTGAGCAACCTGATCTAGTAGAAGATATCCCTGATCATGCCAGGGGAGTTGACCTTTAAAGACCATCTAGCCCCTTTCTAACCCAAACCATTCTATGATTCTATGTGAGTATTACCTGATCATTGCATAATATTCAGTTTGTAAAAGAAAGAAAAAAAAGTATCCTGTCTAATAATTCTCCCCTCATGTTTCTATTAAAAATAGCTTAAAATTACTTTTGTCCATAGGTTCATGCCTGGTGCTCCCCGCCAATACATGGAATTACAGGAATAGAAAGATATCTTTAATTCTTTCCTTATTTGCCCAAATGGATGTTTCTGTAATTTGTAATAAGATGTTGTTAAAAGCCTTAAGGTACTTAACCACATTCATTTAATTTTTAAAGGTAGCTGGTGGAACTGTTTCACATCAGGTCAGCTTCTCCTACTTCAATGCATTTAATGCCCTTTTGAATAACATGGATCTCGTTAGGAAGATATACAGCAATATAGCAGGTGTAAGAAAAGATGTTGAAGTCACAAAAGGTAAAGTATATTTCCTTCACTTCATTAATTTTTTAGTTGTGTCCAATCTGTAATCTGGTAGTGCATATAGGGTAAGGCAAGCCAGGGCCTGCATAGACTTAGCACAAAGTTAGCACTACTGTATAGGTGTTTAAAAGGTGATTTTCATCCTCCCAGGTTAGGAAGGATTTTCAACCAGATCATTAAGGGAGAAGAACAGGGACTCTGTCAGAAACCTTGCTGACAGTACTAGTTTGAATGGATATCTGCAAGACAATATATTATTGAGGATTTTACCACCCCTTGAAAGATATGCATGGTTTCTTAGAGATGAGGTACTTAGGAAATAAGATAGAATGGATTAAGTTCAAAAATCCATTATCAGTAATTTCCATATTGTTTAGCGCTAGTTACTTTATCTGTGATTAAATGTTTTTTAGAAAAATGGTTATAATACATAACTTCTTAGTGTTTACGGACCTGAGTGGTTTTACATAAAGTTTGTGTCTATATTTAGGACATAATTAATACCTGTATGTACAAAAAGTGGCCATGTGTCAGTCTTGATGCAGGCATGAGTGGATTGATTTTGTAGTAATTTTACGACAGATTATATGACTGATTTTATTACCTGTATGGATGGGACCAACAGAGTCTGTGTGATAAAAAGCATGCCAAGTTCCTTCTTTGCTTGGCTTAAGTTCATACAGTCTGCATACCTTTCATCCCTAAAGAAAAGCATAAAATGCCTGTCCTCATACTCCAAATTGTGCTAACAAATTACTTAGCTTTTTTATTTATTTATTTATTTTTGATTCAGATGCATAAATATCTTGTCTGGATTTGTGTTGTGAAAATTGCTACTGTGTTTTCACTGCTAAAACTTGTTTATTGTAGCTTGGCAATTATGTCATGAACATGTCATGTAATTTGGCTAGATAAACATCTAAGTTTGGTGTCATTGAGAGCTAGCAGTTAAAAGAAACGTGGATGTGATGGCGATAAATGAGTCGGTTGCCCTTAAAGCTGTGAATATCACTATTCTGTTCTGTTTTACAGAACTTCAGAAAAAGGAATCAAATTGTGTGTGTGGTGTTATTAACCTTGCTAGCGTGAGGATTTTTGTTGACTTTGATGGTGAATTCTTACCATGAATCAGAGTTGTGCAGTCAGATTTGCTCTATGTCTCAAAAGTTCTGTTTCAAGACAGATATCCTCCTAAAAATATTTTCATCCATTATGGATTTTGCTTCTTGGTGATAGGTCTCTTTTTTTTATGATAGTAAAGTTATTTGTGAAAGTTGTATATAAAGAGGAAATGTGACAAATAACACAATTGCTTTATTTCTCTTTCCCTTTTAAATCCAGAGGAATTTACCCACTCTGCAATCCGATTTGGACAAGTTACACCACTGGAAATAGATATTCTCTACCAACTTACAGATTTATACAGTGTTACTGGGTAACTTATAATAATTAATTTTATCATTTAACAATCATATTGCTGTTTTCTATGCAAAAAACTACTGATTTTCATCCCAATTTTAAAAAATTGTGTTTTGTTGCATTTCTTTACAATAATTTATTCAATGTAAAATGAGTTTGGTGTATGCATGGGTTTTCTAAGTGAATTGTGTACATCAAGCATAGTTACTAATTTTCATATTATAGGTATACATATAAAATAGCAAAACACATTACTGTAATCCCAAAATGCTATAATACACTGGTATTTTTAACTTTATTGATGTTTCAGGAGGGCATTTGCATGTGGACTCTTGGATAGGAGTACCTACCCAATTGTATTGTTTAAATGTGAATTGCAAAATTGTTTAATTTGTGAATTATACCCTTTATTACCGTTTATTATCCTTTATTACTAGTAATCAAGGACTCACTTCTGAATAATCTGAGGTCCCTTTATCTCCGCTTAACAGCTACAAGAAGAGAATGCCCTTCTAACTCCAAGAATTCTTTATGGCAGTGTAGCAGAATTCTTAGATGGGCATTCAAATATGACGAGTGTTTTTTTAAACTCGGGATGTATTCTGTGAGGTGTGGCCAGGAATACTGTATTGAATATGTTTATTATTTTATCTAACAGTAATTTACTTTCCTCTGCCTTGTGTTAAGGCGCTTAACTTTGGCAGATATTGAGAGAATAGCACCGCTGGCTGAAGGTGCGTTACCTTACAACTTGGCAGAACTCCAGAAACAGGTAGGTAGAAGTGATATGTACAAATAAAATTGCTGAAATTAAGTGAATGTTTATGTACATGAGTATGAAAAGTTTTTAAAAAAAAACATACTTTAAACAGACTCCTAAGACGTGGAATGTGCTGTGTGTATTGCTATAAGGATAGAATTAGGACACAATACTGAGTGTGTTTCTAAACACGATGTTAGATATCATATTGAATGATGGCCTATTCAGATACAAGAATGTGTAGAAACTTGGATTCACTTCACAATCTAACCTTGTAATTATACAATTAATTTAAAATAGTAAAAATATATGAGTATTAAATGCAAA
Organism: Cygnus atratus; assembly: GCF_013377495.2. Lineage (NCBI taxonomy): Eukaryota > Metazoa > Chordata > Aves > Anseriformes > Anatidae > Cygnus > Cygnus atratus. The sequence goes on from NC_066367.1 coordinate 19,200,712, forward strand.
ACTTATAAATGTCTTCTTTTTTGAAAAATGTGATGAAACACTTGGCTTAACCATTTATTTAAATTGATCATTGAATTTTACTCTACTTCTTGGCTCTCTGAACTAGAGAGTGGAAGGGGAATTCAGCTTTATTGAGATTGATGGAAAGGGTAGAATTAGAAGATGGAAAATAACAGGAGTAGAATGTTAACCCGCTGTTTTACCAGACCTTTACAGTTATCACTGTATTTAAATACACATGTGTAGTACAGCATAAGAGTCCTAGACTGTCCATTGGGATTTTTAATATAAATTGTTTCACACTTTTATGGTTATTTGTACAACTGTAAAAACTAAAGAATTAGGACCAAACATTGTGCAGGTATTTATCTTACGTTTAGACTTTCCATTATAGTTACTGGGTACCATTTCCATTATAGTTACTGGGTACCATACTGCCCACTTCCAGGAGTATTGTTTGCAAGTTTACATGATAAGGAAGTCAGGATTTGGAGGCTTTATCTTCTGTATGTTTTTGGTTCAACATATAATTGAGAAGTTTTCTTTTGCAAGCAGATCTGTCTAGTGCTAGTTAAGCTGTGATTTAAATCTTACCTTAACCTTCTTCTAAGGTTGAACCCAAGTACTACTGATATCAAAACTAGCAGCTTTATGGGAAGTCTCTTATACTGTGCATAGAAATATTCCATTCTGTTGTATTTTATTTTGGGTATATGCTAGGGGAATCCTTTTTCTGAAGCATTTTGTAGGTGATTGTTCTCACGAGGGTTACTCAGGGGGGAATTAATTCAAGTGTTAATAATATAAAGCTAATTATGCAGTCAAGAAAATCCTTGAAACAGTTACACAGTGGATTCAGAAAGGAAGACATCCATACGTGGTGAATTGCATGGTTACATAATTATTCAATACACAGATCATTTTCACACTGGTATTTGTTATGCAAAACAACAACAACAGAAAAGTAGGATATGATCTTAGAAGTTTCTGATGCACAATCTTTTATTTATTTTTACTGTTAGAACTTCATAGGGAAGTGCAATTCCACATAGAGCTGTACATTCCCAAGTAAGCTTTACAAGAGAATACAATAAAGTCAGTGTTCATCTGAACCAGGGCATTTTGCTCCAAGGATGTCTCCATATCCTTTTTCCCTCTGTAATATACAAAGAAGAGTAGGGTACCTAACTCTTGACATCTTGTATGAGTGTATCTCATAATTCTGACTAAACACATCCGTGTGTACTTCGGAGAGAAATACGATTTTTCATTGTGAAGGTTTTTCTTATAATGGACAACTCCAGTTCTCTCAGTCAGTGTTAGGAGTTTATGTGGTGCCCATGAAGACACCCAAGGGCTCTGATTCCCAAGTAGGCGAAGCCTGGCTGAGGCTGAGTTCTGTTCCCAGCTGCCTACACCTCGCTTGATACACAGACAGCTGAGCTTCTAATGAATCAACTGCTGTACTGCCACATCCAGCAGCTCAGCATGTATGGTGAACTGAAGCTGGTGATGACGTGCATTAAAATGCTGCTCCTGAATTGCAGTGATTCAGGAACCGATTCCCAAGTAGCTCAACCATCTGGGTTGTTGTGGCAGGAGGAGGACAGACAGCTGGCAGTAGTGACTTGTCAATTCTACGCTACACTGTCTCCCAAAAGGTGAAATTCACATCCTCTACCTTGTACAGATAGTACGGCTGTAAGATGTTCTGAGATAAAGCAGGCAGCACAGTGCAGTGACAAAACCACCTATGTCTTGTTCGCCATGTGAATGTCCTGTATTTGCCAGCAGATGAGGGTCCCAGGACTCTATCTGAAAATAAAAGCTTGTATTTATAAAGCCTGTCCTTTTTTTCAGCTCACTTTGTATACATACTACAATGAGGTTCCTCTAAGCAGGAACCTTTCTATCCGCTAGAAAATCTAGGATATGTATCAATGACAGGAAGATCTTGAATTAGTTCAACTGCTGTGGTTAAAACATTCTCCTGCATAAAATATAGGCAATCTGTGGGACTTGGAATTTATTCTGTTTACTCTTGTGACAGGTGGATTTGGTCATTCAGTTGTCTTTCAAACAGATTCATCTGAAACACAGTGTCTGATCTGTTCTTAATGTTACCGTTCTGTTGTCCTTAAGGAATTAGACATATCTGAGGCAATGAAATATGTGTCCGAACCCTACTTAGTGGTAACAGTCTTCCCATGGATTCCTAAAGACAAGAATGATGGAATTAATTGATGCAGAGATGTGTATACAATGTTCGTTCAGACTAAGGAGTATTTTTGATGAAGTTTCATAAGTGCATTCTTAACTGCCAGCTTTGGTTTTAATGAGTGTTTTTGTGGCAGTCACCTTCCTGAGTAGATTATTAGGAAATAAAATATTTGTCTTGTTTTATTTTACACATCAGAATTACCTGTGTAGCTAGACACTGTTATGAAATAAGCTCGCTGAAAAAAGTTTCACTCATCACTAGAACATATTCTTTTCATGCTCTTGGAGTAATACATTACGCTTTCATCTGTTCTACATTCTGTGTTAACAGAGCACAGCAAAAGGAAAGTTACTTCGTTTTCTTCGTTTTATAAGGAGCGGTCTTTTACTGAACCTTATCCTAAGTGAACCTTTTATTACCTGATGTTGTGGTTTAACCTGGCAGGCAACTAAGCACCACGCAGCCATTCGCTCACTCCCCCTCCCCATAGTGTGCTAGGGGAGAGAATCAGGAAAAAAGAAAGGTAAAACTCGTGTGTTGAGATAAAGACAATTTAATAGGACAGAAAATGAAGGGAAAATAACAATAATTATTATGATAAAGAAATATACAAAACAAGTGATGCCCAATGCAAATGCTGACTGATGTCCAGCCAGGGCTCAAGCAGCGCCCCCCCAGTTTTATTGTTCAGCACAACACCATGTGGTGTGGGATACCCCTTTGGCCATTTTGGGTGACCTGTCCTGGCTGTGTCCCCTTCCAGCTCCTGCATCCCCAGCCTGCTCGTTGGCAGGGCACCATGAGAAGCTGAAAAGTCCTTGGCTCTGTGTGAGCACTGCTCTGCAACAACTAAAACATCGGTGTGTAATCAACATTGTTCTCATCCAGAATCCAAAACACAGCACCATACCAGCTACTAGGAAGGAAATTAACTCTATCCCAGCCGAAACCAGGACATTTAATTTAACTGTATTGATACAATGAAAGATACCCATTTGTGAAAGAGAGAATATCATTCCAGTGAGGTTCAGCTGTCCCTAGGAAATGAAAACAAGTCTCTAATCACTTCTATATGGCTTTAAGATCCCTTCTAAAAGGAAAATTAGATTTTTACATGAACTCACTCCATCTTTGTAGATTTGGTGGAAATGGAAATTAGTTTGCTTTCAACCATGTTTACTTTATTGTCAGTTTTTTTCATTGTGTAAGATTTTCTTAAAGCCTGGCAGCTGAATATCCTATGGGGATGACAGCTACAGTAATTTTCTGTTTATAAATATTCATGATTTGAAAGCTATAGCATTAATTACATTCATTTGCATATCCATCTGAACACACAAGTAAACTGCAAACTTTGTGAACGCTTATTTAATAAGATAAAAGTGACATTTCCTTCACAAAGAATTTGATTTTTAACATCCAATGATGTATTCATTAAGATTTATGTCTGAATGTAGTGACTGGATTTTGATGAGAACTCTGGAGCTTCGTAGAAAAAGAATAACCTTAAAACAGCTAAAAGGAAGCAGGTGTGCTAATGTATGAGAAGATTTTTGTGGAATGAAGAACCAGTCCTGTTTCGTTTCTAAGTCTTTTGGGGGTATTATTATTGCACGCATCTTTTAATTACATGAATCAAAAGATACCCCTGTATTTTGGAATTTATTTTTGTGACTATTTTGTTGTGATTTTTTTTTAAATCAGGAAAATTTAGTGTTTTAAGAATAGTAAATTTTCCAGATCTGTTGTTTTTCTTTGCATGTAAAGTCAATTCATTTGATTTATGCTTTTTATTTTTTTTAATAAACTGTTCCACATGTACAATTTATAGTTTTGTTGCTACCCAGATTTTTTCTGTTTTCTCCGTTAAGCTGTATTGTTGGGGAGGAAAACGTCTTGTGGAAGGAAATGGTAATAGCTGTATCTTTTTCTTCTGTGGAAAAACTATATAAAAATATATGTATTTTTTTTTTACTAGTAAGGATTGCATCTTAATCTCATAGGCCTTTGTCCTACATTGTGTACACACGGTGTAACATTATACAATAAAGGCACATTTTTGCACATCCAGTGTAATACCAGCACAGACAGGGTTGCTGACACTGCAGTATGTGCTGTATTTCTGTGCATGTTCCACTTTTCAGAGCCTCAGTAAGCTGAACATAAATGAGTTAAGAAGCCTTGGTGAGTTAGCTGTGAAATGTCTGTGTGAAATAATCTTTGTGGAGAATTCAAAACGTACATCAGAGCAAAGCTCTCTGTAGCATTCTGAGGTCCATATCAATACCAGCTGTGCTGTCTGAAGTGCATCTGCGAATGATACAGGTTGCTATTAAGGACAAAAAGGTGATTGTGTTTGGGAGATGGGCTTTATTGTTTGCTTTAATATGGGTTCTAACTTTTAGTATTTTGGCTACTTATATAACTGAGAGAAGTTGTACTACATAGTATAAATTCTTCTCTAATGCCCTTATGTATGGTCAGAAGAAAACTTGGCTCATTCTGTGTACTTTACTGTGCAAGTTTCTGAATACTTACATCTTGTTTATCAGCTACCTTATATCTAATAAACATTTAATAATATGATTATGAATCTCTATAAATATTTTCTGTACAGATTTGTATTTATTTAAAACCCTAACATATATATAATAGTGTATGTGATTGAAGTGAGTGAGGTCATCATTGTGTCTGTAAGTCATCAACTGTTTGAAAAAGTCTTGCGGACAATGCTTTGGGGAATAATTAACTTTTTTTTGGCTTGTTTTGAAGGTATTAAATGTCATGTTTATGTTATGTGGCAATGTATATGTAATCTTAAAATATTTGCCATGCTGATGGATGGCGCCTGTGAGATACTGCATTCTTTTTGAGATACTGAGTTTTATTTGAGCCAACAGGGGTTTCCAGGCCTTGCAAGTTCAAAAGCAACACAATGAAAAGTAGCAAACTTGATTTCTATATCTATCTACTTTGTCTTGACCATAGTTTGTTGTTGTTGTTGTTATTTTACCAGGAATGTGTAAGGAAGAACATCTTATGAAAAGCGTGTTTGAAAAATATGCTTTACTCATTAGGGATCATGGAAGTTATATGACAATGACTTTTTTCTTCCTTAACATAAAGCTACCAATTTTTATCACATTCTTTCTTTAACTTCACAAAAGCCAATTCATAGGTGTCTTTGTTTTCCCATGCAGGTTTTGAAGCATCATTTTTTCTTTTCTTTTCTTTACACAGCAATCTTACGGAGAGTTAGGCAGGCCTATCTGGCTCCAGGTAGCTGAGTCAGCTTACAGGTTCACTTTGGGCTCAATTGCTGGAGGTGAGTAATTTGTCTGGTTCCTATTTTCAAGCCTGGGTTAGTAGTCTGTCTCGCCAGACTACATGGGATCATCTCAAATGCATTTCTTGGTTATATACATGAAGAATTGGAGAGCGGAACTACTACTGTTTATGCCATTCCTTTATCGCTTTTGTTCTAATATTCCTTCACAAACAGCTGAAACTCTACTCACTTCAGTAACAAATTTCTTTACTGGTAGCTCTCGTTGCTTCTTTTCCTGATTTAGTTGTCTTTGTTCTGGGCACACTGTTTTATGTAATATGTAATAAATCCATTCTCCTTGAGGCTGTTTTCTGGATTTTCAGTAGTGTCCTTTCTTGCTTCCAAGATACCAGAGACCTTACCAGCTTATATTTTCTTTGTGTTTAAATAAATGTTGTAGAAAATTATTATTATTAATAATAATAATTATATACAAACCAACAATGATGTTGCAGAAATAATACTTCAAATACTTTCTCGTAGCTGTTGGTGCTACGGCAGTATATCCCATAGACCTGGTGAAGACTCGTATGCAGAATCAGCGTTCCACTGGTTCAGTCGTAGGAGAGTTGATGTATAAAAACAGCTTTGACTGCTTTAAAAAGGTTTTGCGTTTTGAAGGCTTTTTTGGTCTTTACAGAGGTAAGTGAATAAAATACATGTATCAAGTTAGGGATTTTCTACTTTTTTTTTTTAATACCTCAGGAACTAGAGTCTTATGGGAAAACTAGGAAACTTGATACCATATACAATTTTGCTTCTGTTTCATAGAGCTGAATATGTAACTTCCCTTGAGCACTGTTCATCATAATTGCTGGGAAAAACTGTGCCTTTCTTGTTGTTGTTACTGATTTGCTCCTTGGTGCTTAGATTGTTTAAAGTCCTAATCTCTGTGATGTGAGTGTTGTGGACACGATTATCTCACAAACTGAGGATTGTGATTTTTCGCTGGAGGCAAACATCAGGAGTAGATTAGCCTGTGAGGAATAAAGATCAATTTTATGGCAAATATTTTTTTATTAAAAGAGAAGAAATACAGTCATTTTGAAAGGTACTTGTTAAATCAGATGTCAGTCTACTTATGCCTCATACCTTTGCAGGTAGCGGGACTACTGTGAGCAAGAAATTGCAGCCTGCAATTCATGTTGCAGTTTATATATCATATTGTTCTAATTTACTTTAAAAAATAAATAATGTAAATAAAAGAAATAAAAGAAAAACTCTTCTAAAGTACAGGTTAAGAACTCAAAGCAACTTCTTATCAGTTAGATCAGTTAGAAAAGGTGTCTTAGTTATCTTGTTTTAGCTTAGGAGAAGGTTTTGAAGTAATTTTTATCGCATCAATCAGGTGACTTACATGAAGGTACATACTAGTCAGTCTTACATTGTTATTTAGTTGAATTCTCTTATTGTCATTTCATACAAAACGCCCAATTTTCATAAGGATCTGTACATCTTTAGTTTATTTTTTAATTGGAGAAAAGTAACTTCTGTGATGGTCACAGCCTTCTTTTCTGCATTGCAACATGCTCTGTCCATGAAGACACTGGTCAGTGCTAGTGTCCTCCAAGAACAGTATCTGAGAAATTTTTGCATGTCTATGAACTCTGACTGAGGAGTTTTTGGTGATCTTACGGGATTTTGCAATGCAAGCGAGTAGAGAGAGGAATAAGTCAGCGAATATGTTAATGAAATAGCTGCAATCTCTGTAGATTATGATTTACTAGTAAATTTCTTTCCATTTTTGTTGCCAAATCTTTCATTAAATACTCTGTGAAGTTGCATTTATGACTCTATTTTACACTTTGATTTCTACAGTGCTTTTCTATAGTACTGATTCCATTCTCCCTCCTGCACCCCAACATGGTTTTGCACAGCAGCTTCTAAAGTTAATTATATGTTATTTTTATTTTGGTTTTCTAACCTTTGGCAAATGCTTTTCATTGATAAGTTAAAAACAATGCCTTACACTTGAGGAAAAATATGCTTGTTTTATGGAATGTCAGCTTGTTAAACTTTTTAATAATATGTTTAATAACTGTCTTTAAGATTGTTTAGCATAAAAGGTTTGTGTGGTTGTTTTGAAAATATTATGCGTAATGGTCAGCATGTTTCTAAGGTCTTGGATTCGGTATCAGAGTGTTTGCAGGAGAGTATTAAACTGAAGCAACAGAAATATTTACAGAGTTGACTCTCTATAACTGTGTTCTTATATTCCTACGCTGGATTATCCTAACAGTATTCCCATATAATGACACAATATGCTTCTTTACTGCAGTTTAAAAAATGGATTTGAATGGATATTGCAAAGTTTATATTTTTAAATGCAAACTTTAAAATTTTTGGTCAAGAAAATTATGACACTTGAATCCTGGCATCCAACTTCAAAACTAATTATGAAGTATTTTCTAAGCTCCCTTGCTAGACCATGGTAGAATACAGAGTGCGTGTGTCTGGGGTGTTCAGCTGCATGTAAAAGGAGAAGGCAGGCTGAGGGGGAAATTGTCTTGTGGTGTTTTGTCTGGTAGTTTTTTTTTTTTGTTTTTTTTTGTAAGTGCAGGCACTGCAGAACTGGATTTTCTTTTCATGGTAGATCAGAGATTCAGGCTGGGAGGGCAGCATTTCTTTTTGTTATTGTCAACCTTTCTTTGTATTTAATAACTACCTTTCCTCAGCATAGTAAGTCTGTAAATCGCATGGAAAGTACTGTGTTGGAAGAAAACACTACAGTGCATATATTAACTGCTGCACTTTCTGCTTCAGCTCTGAGCTTCCTTTTAAGGAAGTACTAAAAAAAAATCTACAGGTTAAGAACTTCTGGGAATTTTGAAGACTCTTTGTGAATTTTTAGCTGTTACTCTTTTCACTTAATGTATAGTGGAAAGCTGCATCGTTACAGTTTTGTTGATGTTTTATGATATTTGATATAATTAGCCTGGGATTTTTTGTTTGTTAATTGGCAAACATTTCTGACAAATTGATATTCCCCAAGCATGGAATAACACTAAGAAATGAACACCTTTAATAAAGATAAGCCCTTTAAGTTTTATAATCTTATACATATGCCAAGATGAGTGTGGAGAAAATGGATTTTAAAATAACAGATGCTGCTATAATCTTGTATGTTAGGAAGTTAAGACTGCCATCTACTGATTTTTTTCTTAAACCTATTAGTTCCTAGAAAGGTGTGTGTGCTTTTGTCAAAAGGCAGTTCACTTTGATAGCAGCTATTTTCCAGGAGCAAAAGCCTTTCAAAATTGGTTTCTGCCAACTAATGCTTCCACTAGGCAAGATAAAAAAATATTTAATACTAAGAGGGTTTAAAGAATTTAATTTTGGACTGAGCTAGTGAAAATCCTTCATATCTTTTGTTGACTGAAGCCTTCACAAATCTCAGGTTTAGTGAGCCAAGTAGACGATAGTTGATAATTTATCATAGGTATGTGTATATCTCATAATTAATCTCCTGTTTTGAAAAGTAATTGAAAGCTTTATGGGAAAATGATACTAAGGGGCTAAAAAACTCTAACTAAAACTTAGATTAACTCTTATGTGAGTAGACATATATAAGGTTTATGTTCAGTCCTTTACCTTTTTACCTGTACAGCAACAGCATCAGGGTTGACTTGGTTGTGGAAGGTGGCTCTGCTCACCCTTTTCATTACCACTTTCAACAAAAATCTTAACATAAAATCATATAGGTATGAATATGCAGTGCTCTAGCAGCCTCGCATGCATAAATGACATCTACCTCAAAGGGTAACTGCCATATACTTAAAAGGGTATCCCATGTGCAGGAGGGCATTTCTGTAGAGCTCTTGTAAAATACTTCTTTATTAGGAAGATAATGTTGCCTTATGATGTCTTTGTTTCTATAGGCTTGTTACCACAGCTGATAGGTGTTGCTCCAGAAAAGGCTATTAAGCTAACTGTACGTATCTTTTTTTTTTTTTTATTTTCTGGCATCTTTTCGTTTGTTAACATACACAGGATTTATTTCCTAAAATATGTGAAAGATGCCCACTTAAAAGCACTCTAATAAATATGGTTACACATGTACTTGATATAGGTTAATAACAAGGAGGAATAACTTTAAACTGTGTGTAATTTATTTTATCTTCATTAGGTTAATGACTTTGTCAGAGACAAATTCACTAAGAAAGATGGTTCCATTCCACTCCCTGCAGAGATCCTTGCTGGAGGCTGTGTAAGTATCCATCCTGTACTGTTAGTTCCTAGGAAAAATTGATTCTCAGTCATGTGCAGTACAGTGGAGTGGCAGTTAGTGCATGTGCTTTGGTGATTTGAACAGAACTTTTTTTTTTTTTCCCATTCACAAGAACTGAGAAAGTACTTTATCTGTTTGGAAAGCTGCATGCTTCTGAGCTGAGTTCCCTTGGAATTACTTGAACAACCTATTTTGGCACAGTTTCTAACTTTCAGTTTCAGCAGTGGTTGTACTCCACAAAAGGAGCTGCGGTGTGGCTAGAGAGGGTGGGTGCCTTTTCTTCCTTTCCATGCTTTTGCTTGGGGCAGTGGTCTTGGCTAGTTTGGAAAGATAGAGGTAGTATTCGAGAATGGATTACAAAGATCACGTCTGAGTTTTCTTCCAGAAAAAAAAAAAAAGCTAGACAGTTTAAAAAACTATTTCTTGCTTAAGTTTTTAAAAAGGAAAAGAAGTACAGTCTTTAACTTGCCATATGTGACTTTTTTTTGTTGTTGTTCATGAAAACGTGGAAAAACTGAACAATGTAGTCTTATCTTTCAGATAACAGGTCTGGACGAATCTTCAGTTTAAGTTACTTTATATAAAATGTACCTACATTACACCGGACCCTAACTACATCCCTCGTCTAAATACAGTTCAAAAACAAATCGTGTTTTCATTGAGATGAAGAACTCTAATTCAGTGGATCTCTAAGCAAGTTCTAAGTGGTTGGAATTGATATTGATGATAGATATTTTTGTTTTTGCACATCGGGTAATTTCATTTGTGGGATTCCCCAAAGTTGTCAACCCTATAAAACGTTTAAGGCTTGAGTTAGTTTTCTTTTGTAGCAGAGAACACTAATAACTTCCAGTTGAGTAGGCTGACAGGCTGGTATAAAACCTCCTCAGCTTACAACAAAACCTGGGGCAGAAAGGTTGTTGACCTCTGCAAACTTTTAATTCAAAGAAGCAGCCCTGAAGGGAGGCTGCTTATAGTTCTGCCTGATTGAATTTGGCAGCCTGGTACATGCTTGAGTCTTCACCTGTCAGTGTACAAAGTTTATTTTCTGAGAAATGTGAGAAAGCAGCTGTAATGTATAGCTAGCAAAAGACTAATCTCTTTTTCTGGAAAGCTCAATAACACAGAAAGCGTATACAGATCATTTGTAACAGAAGTGAATATAATTCATTAGTGTTTTTCTCTGTGTTGCAGTTAAGTTCACAGTTTAAATTGAACATCTGATAATCAATTATATTATTTTTACGTTCTTTTGTACTGAAATGTGTAATATTAAATACAAACTACGTTAAAGGCGTTTCCTCTTCCTGACAGGTACTCCTTTTTCAAAATAACTTCTTATTGTCTTGCTGTAGTGAATATACAAAAATCAGGGAGAAATTTTAGTTTCAGATAAGCTTTTGGAAATTTGGATGCTTTTGTGAATCTAAGCAGATCTATAATCTGTCCAAACACAACCCTTTCTTCTAGCTGATTGTATTAGCTGATATTATCTTCAAAAAGGAGATGAGAATACTTTTTTTGCTCCATTTCGGAGAATTTTAGGTTAAGTTGGCCTTTGTAGGAGAGGTGTTGGTCAGTTTAGCAACCTCAGGGATGTTTTTAATTTCTTTGCTGTCTTCTCTGGATTAGCTGGTAATCTTACCAGTTTTTGACTTTTCTGTCTGTACTGATGCTTAATTCCATTTTAGCTATTTCACTTCTTCTCAAATACCAAAATCTTTATTAGTAAGCCTACAGAGTTTATTCAAAAGGTTTGAAGGGAAAAATTGACTAAGGCAGTATCAAGTTAATATGTTTGTCTCTCATGTCCTTTTCATCCATTGTGATAGCTCTTTTATTTGTTGATTTGCTTGGAATTAGTGTTGTTGTTCATTGTATGCTTTTTGTTTGTTTGTTTGACAAAATACTATGAGACATAACCAACAGTTATACCCAAGGATGTAACTTGTGTTACAGGGACTTTGTGTATGCATGGGCACACAAGATTTTCTGTTTGGGAGATACTTTAAATTATGGGTTACTGTGGCACTGTTTGGCTTTTGTCTGTGCCAAAATCACTTTCAGTATCTGCGTTTGGGTAGCTTTTTATTTGTGTTTGTGTAGCATTTTATAAATTGTTTGACACTTAAATGTTTTGCAAATAGTAGATTATAAATAGACTGAATTCAAAACATGCTTTTCACCACATTATAGCATCAGAAGAAACTGCGTTATATCTGTATATAGTTCTGAGAGATGTACTTCTTAATATCTCTGCCCCTCACTTATTTGTGCTTAGCATTGAACCTTCTCTTGATTGACAGCAATAATACTGTTCTTCATCATATGAAAAACATAGTGGGATTGGTAGTGGATGAGCTAGCCATATATTTAGCAGTTCTATACAGAGGCCTTCCTTGCCTTTGGAAGTCTGCCTCCTTGCAAGGCAGTACACATTGTGCACACCGCTGTCCTCAACCTGGAATCAACAAAATTCTTATGAGGAAGTGGTGGCAGCTTGGGAAATACTGCAGCAGACGTAGCAAATTCTCCTCTCTGGATGGCAGTGCTGTGTCAAAGGGTGTGTATGGTGTTACAGTCCTCTAAGACCCACAAATGAGGACAGGTAAAACCTTTGACATTAAAACAGTAGTGATTCAGGACAACCTGCACACAGCTCTGAGTATCCTCAGCTCTGGAGTGTCTGCAAGATGCTGTAGCACCCAGCAAAGGGACAATCCGCAGAAATGTGCTTCCTCCAGAATCAGCAACTCCAAGAGGCTGCATTAAGAAGATACTATTTCTGTCTCAATTGCTGTAAGATTTTGGAAAAACCTCGTTTCCCCAGCAAAAGCACAAGTCTTCATTCTCATAGCTGTTAACAGAGACATCCACCCAGGCACTGGCCTGTTTGTATGGTCAGCTGCCTGTCAGTTGTCTTCCTTCCTTACTGCAGGGCAGGGACCTCCCGCAGTCAGCCAGTGCTCTGTGTTTCTTGAAACTTACCTGCTAGCCGCTGGGCAATGTAAATGTCATTGGGAAGTGTAGGGTCTGCTCTGTCAAAGCCCAAATATTCCCAGCTGCTCCCAAGTTGTGGCTGTATTTGAAATCTGCAAAACAGCTATGTGGGGCAGCTCAGTTACATCGGTCAGGTCATACCTGTCAAGAAAAGGGTTTCTGGTCACCGATGGAGGAAACTGATATCCTATCTTCCTACCTTCCTGAGAGTTTACTGGTTTGTTAATCATCAACAGCACTACCCATGCTTACACATGTTCTGAGAAAATGATTTCTTTCCCTACTGTTACTGTAATTAATTAAATTACATTTCATTGTAATTCAGTGATTAGCCTGCATTTCTGCCTTTGAAATTTTCAGCTACCATTAGCTTTGAGTTGCAGGGAGACTGAGTGAGGCTTTGGCAATGCTTTCCTGCATCCTGACAGCAGCTGGGGAAGCAGAGAGCTCATACCTGATATGGACAGTGCTACCCAAAGGAACTTTACACACATGACGCATGTGAATATGTCATGAAGGGCAGGGTGCTGTGGGGTAGCTGTTCATCCTCAGCTGGGCAGAGAGGCTGAAGTCAGCATCTAATGCTGTATGAATGATACATAAGTACTGTTACAGCAGACAAAGATGCTGTGAATTAACACTGTAGTTCCTATGAGTTACATAGGAAGAAATGTATTCTTCCCATCAATGAATTGTGTATTGCGCCTAGTATTTTGAATGGATGAATCCTTTTTCATTGAAACACTTTTCTGATTTGTGCTGCAGCATGTGGGTGCCAGAAGGAAAGGGTCTAAGAACCCTTCCTGAAGGTGTAGGCAATGCATCTGTTGACAATTAGGAGTGGGAGGTGTGTGTCTCTGTGTTTGCATATATATACACAGAGGTCCACTAAAATGTACCATTGATTAGGAACTATATATATTTAAACATTAAATCTAACATCTAGTCTAACTATTCTGGTATATTTGTAGATAAACAAAAATTGTATATTTGTACATACATGCATACATACAGACATGTGTACATGATTTAATTATAGATTGTAAGGCAAATAGAAATGTCATAATTTAAAATGTTAGTTTTTTATTTAACATGCACAAATGCAGAATTTTAGCTGCCAGACTACTACTTTTTAAAATCTTGAGGATACTCTACCTCTTTTGATATGCTTTAAACAGATAAAGTTAGAAGCAAAATTAAACTTTACTGCTTTATCTTAACTTCTGTGGCAGGAATTTAAAGTTAGGGTGAAATGTGTTGTTTAGTAAAAGAGGCGGTAAGCTTAATGCAGGTACATGAACAATGAAAGCTTTGCCTTGAGAAAGAACTGCAAGTCCTTTTGATGTTTTTAAAGTAGACTGCTTCAAGTAACATCTTATTTTAGCTGCTTGTATGGGATATAGTTGTGGTCCAGGATGTGGTAGTTTCAAAAAGGAAGGAAGGAAGGGCTCGAAATAGGCCTCTCCCCCTTTGTAGCATATGCCTCTCGGGTGGAATTGGAAAGGGCAAGAGGTCTCATGTTGCGGGGTCATTTGTGTATTTCCTTCAGCCTTTGGCATGTCATGAGGCGTTTGCTGTGGGATCTCAAACTACATCTTTTCTCTCATAACCTTTGCTGTCAGATTTAGTTCCTTTATTTGCTCCTTGTAGAGTTATTTTACATGACATTAAGGTTAAGTAGAAGCTTTTATTACTGGTATTTTTGATGTGTATGAATAACCTCCATTCAGAAACAAATTTGTCAACCTTTTTTAAAGTGTCTGTTGTAATTTATGTGTGAAGGGAGGTTTTCTGGGGGGGGAAATCTAGGTTTAGTGCACCTTCTCCAAAAGAAATTGAAGGACTGCAGCATATACCTCTGTGAGTATATACTCATGTGCACATGTATTTAAAAAACATAGCTGACAGCTGAAGTAAGGTATTTTGAAAAAGAATGATGATGATTGCCTGTGATTTGCACAGAAGCATAGATATTTGTACTGTGACCCTGCACACTACCAGTTCATTTTTATTTGGAGATCCTTTGTGTCCTTCTCTTGTGCATCCTCTTCTGGAGCACTTCCTCTGCTGCCGGAGAGCCCAGGCAGAACCTGCCCTCCACTTCATTCATCATCAGATAGGTTAAGATCTTAAAAACAAAACAAAACGAACCAAGCAAACAAAACGATGCTCCCACTCATTTCTTAAAGAGCATTCAATGAAAAAGTGAATTTTCCTGTTATGTGTTCTGTGTTAAAATTCATGCTTGTCTTGCCTGTCCTTGTGCTATGGCTAAGGATCTAACTCATTCAAGCAGCTCCACTAACTCAGGGTAACTCTTCATGTGAATCGAATTACTCCTGTGCAAAAACGTTTGCTGAGCACCAGACATAACTGTATGAAAAATCAAGACTTGGACTGGAGCATTTGTTTGTAATATGCATTGTTTAATTGGGTATCTTGGGTATCAGCCTGGAGAAGAGGAGGCTGAGGGGGGACCTCATCGAAGTCTACAACTTCCTCGCAAGGGGGAGTGGAGAGGCAGGTGACCTATTCTCCGTTATCACCAGTGATAGGACCCGCGGGAACGATGTTAAGCTGAGGCAGGGGAAGTTTGGGCTGGACATCAGGAAGAGGTTCTTCACCGAGAGGGCGGTCGCACACTGGAACAGGCTCCCCAGTGAAGCAGTCACTGCACCAAGCCTGTGTGAATTTAAGAAGAGATTGGATTGTGCACTTAGTCACATGGTCTAAACTTTTGGGCAGACCTGTGCGGTGCCAGGAGTTGGACTTGATGATCCTTATGGGTCCCTTCCAACTCGGGATATTCTGTGGTTCTATGATCTTAACAGTTACAGCTCTTTTTAAGAAAGCTACTTATTAAGAAGTTTGTCAACAAATGGGCATATAGGAAGAGTTATTTTGGCTGCTCTTCAGGATGTGCAGATTAAAAATAAAACAACTATTAAATAAAAAATTAAAATATATAACATTAAAAAATAAAAATGGAATTTCACATACATATGTAAAGAAATAATGTGTATTAAGTAGGCAGGTAGCAGATTGTCTGGAAGGGGTGAATTTCTAGCTTAGTGTCTAGATTTTAAGTTATTTGAATTTGTTTTATTTTTTGTAGTGCATTGTATAATGTAGTAAGAGCATTGTGCTTAATGTTTTATTTACCAGAATTTTAAAAAATATTAACATAGGGAAATTGTAAACATCTGAAATTTGTTATTTTCTGGTTAATGCAAGATGAAAAACAATATGGTTATTGCTTAACAGAACTCGCCAGATAAGAATTTTATAAGTTTTGTTTAGATTGAAACTTTTCCAAGCAGGACAGCCATTTCATCTTGCATGCATAGGTGTGTATAAACTGGATAGGAAAGGGTAAGTTGAGAAGTAAACAGAGTCTGAAGAACAGCTTTGGACATGAGTGCTGTCAGGGAACTGAGAAAACTCAAAGTATTAAGTCCAAGAAACAGAAGAGGGGATCATTTTGCCTGGTCTGGGAATCCTAGTGATCTTCCTAGCAGTTGCAATAATGTCCACAAAAATGTAGGCTTTGATTTTTTTCAGAGGGGTGAAGAAGTGAGAGAATAAAATGAAGACTAACAACATAGATTGGTTATTTGAGCAGAACTGTCAGAGATATTAATCCCCACTGCAGTAATCACTCAAAAGCAGGGGTTGATCTGCCACTGTTTGGATCAACGTGTGTTAGTAAGTCCATAACAAAGATTTTTTAAAATGTCAATAGTGAGTGAAGTAATAAACAGGGCTTGCAGGATGCCAGTACACTCAGCAGAGGTTCGGTGAAATGTCTGATGCTTGGTCAATGAAAATTTTGAGACTTCATGCCCCTACATTCCATAGACACTACCTGAGTGCTTAATTGTTCTCGGTAAGAGCTGTTGAAGTCCTGTTCTCAAGTCTAAAATAAACTTCTAAGGCATGTTCCAGGGCTAGTCTCAGTTTATTCTGCCTGTTGCTGGAGAGAGGAAGATTGTGCTGTAGCCAGAGACATAACAGAAAGGATTAGTGTTCATTAGTTCTGAATCAATTAGCAGAGAATGCCAGGAGGTGTTAGTGCAGACTATTGATATTTTTTTTTGTATACACACACACGCAGCATCACAAAGAGAGTTTATTTCCTGGGCAATTTAGAAGTGAGGAAAAAAAGCATTAATTGCAGATGTTCTGCATCTTTTTTCTTCAGTAATGTTTTATGGGTTAGAGGAAAAGATCAGGCTTTCATATGGAAGAAATGTTGCTTAAAGTTGGTTGTATTCAAGTGGCTGTATACCATACATTTTAAGGAAATGGTTTCAATTTTTAAATCAACAGAGATGGCCTAGAAAAAGAGGGGAAAAAGCAAGTTAGTAAAATTTAGCTGTTTTGTTATGAACCACACACTTCTCCAGAAGTGAATGGTAGTACCTACAACATACCAAAGAGAAATCTTAATGTCATTTTAAATAGGTGTACACATGTAACTATCATATGGAAACTGAAACATAGGTCTTTGAAAGTCTTTGGTTAGTTAAAGTGTAGAATCTGAAGCTGCTGTGCAGCACTATTGCTAGGAACAAATAAGTAAGGCAGTCCTTCAGCACTGCGTGTAAAATATCATGCTCAGAGAAAGACAGGACTCCAGTTTTTATTCAGTATCATATTTTGAAAAGTTACTCTCCCTATTTAAATTTTATATTTTGTTTCCAATTAGAACAATTAGTCTGCTAAACAAAACTCCAAACACCTTTTCTAATAATTTAAAATTACACCATTAAATGCAAATTTACCTTTTAAACTGCATCACCACTAAATGCTAATGGCATGTCTACACATTGGTGATGGATTATTATTGAATAAACATAAGGTCTTCTTTGTAAGTGTTTGATACTCTAGTAGTGCGAGACTAATGACAATTTTAGTCTAGTATTTAGTGTACTATCTGATAGACTTTTACACAGTTTCATGACTTCTAGAAAGGAGAATAGCAGAGACAAACTAAATTAATCACCGTAGTGGAATATAAACATATAAATGGAAGAATGTATGTGAATCAGGATTTTGTACAAAAATTTCTGATTCGGGCTTTTAACTTCCAGACAAGTGCTTTATTAACTGTCATAGATTTTTATATGAGAATATGAGCCAATGCAGCGAGAAGTGAAGGCACTCAACACCTTGAAGAAACCAGCGTGTTACCACATGCTCTAGTAATGCAATTTACTTTCTTTTTCTTTGGGTTTGCAGGCAGGAGCTTCTCAGGTCATCTTCACTAATCCGCTGGAGATTGTAAAGATTCGGTTGCAGGTAGCAGGAGAAATTACTACAGGACCCAGAGTCAGTGCCCTCTCTGTTATTAAAGATTTAGGTCTTCTTGGTCTTTATAAGGTATGTGTTTCTGCTTTGAGTGGCTTCATTATAGCTCTGTTAACCTGTTTTATGCTAAACCTTTATAATGTTGAAACAAAAACTGTGTTAAAAACAAAGAAACCTTTTGAATTTAAAACTGATTTCTTCCAGCAGGGCAGCCCCACAGTGGAAAACCGAAGAAAACCCACTTCTATATTAATGGCAGTGGGATACATAAAAGTACTCCCCTATTCTATCCTCTAGGCTTTTATACCAAGCTACAGGGAGTCCTGTGTTGCAGACCTGCTGGCTTCTGGCACTGATAATTTCATTTGGTGGGGTTTTGTGAAAAGTTTCATTAGCTTTCCCTGTGTGTTTTTCTCACGTTTATTTTGAATCTCTGTTATCTCTATTGTTATCTTTGCAGCATGATATTCTCTTTGTCTTAATAATTCGATGGTAGTGAAACAGTAGTGGAGTTTAGTAGGATTCAGATTTTTAAGAAGTTAAATGGTGGGATTTGTCAATAACGAATTCCACTTAAGAAAGCCTGCACTGTACTGTACTTCAGCAGAATGCCAGTCAACAGATTCCTACCCTGCAGGTATACTTACTACCATCATTATAGATCAGGTGTAATGGAGCAGAAGCTATTAGTTTTCTTAAACAAGGAAGAGTGCTTCCTGTATCTTCTGTCAGTGCAAGGGGTAATACGTAAATTCAGCAGTTATGTTAGCTGTGCACTTACAAAACATTGTTTTACCTGATTTGTCCACAGACCTGTAATAATACTACAAAAACGTAAAATTTACTTCTAGAGCTAAAGCTTTTGTTTAGAGTTAAATAAAGCTGATTCATGACCATCTCATTTCCTAAAGATCACAGGTGTTTTGGTACATGGGGCAAAATTGCCATTTCTGTTTGCAGTAATTAAATAATTGAGCTCAGTAAAAAATCTGCTGTTCTTTAGAATTGCATTATCACTTATGAATAACTGCACAAACTCATTTTAGAGCATAAAAAATCTGCATGAAAAGGCATGAGTTTCATTTTACCATGTCTCCTAATTAAGCCACCAAGGTTTGTAACGTGTGCTGTCTGTTCCACTTAATCTAACCACAAAGGGTGACTGGCCTCAAGTGGGCGTGCTGCGTGGAGGCTGCTGTCTTGGAGTGTTGTTCTACCTGTATGCTAGTTCAGAGTTCAGGCAAAGACTGCTAGTTTTGTAACATGTGTGCTTGCAGGGTATGCATATAAGATTAAAAAAAAGAAAAATACTAAATATGTTTGTTTAGGAACATTCCACTGTTTTTATAGCATGTGAAGTTCTTTTAAGGAACTCTTTCATATTAGCTTTTGGCTGGGAGATACTTCATAGAGTGTTGTCACAGGCCTAAGGGTTTGTCTCCCTGTATCTTCCCTTTATTGAAAGACTTCCATTTTGTAACAACTTACCTCTTTTTGCTAGCCTTTTGGCACAGCATCTTCAGTCAACTAGATGATGATCAGTGGAGAGCCGTATGAGGTTTTAACAAACCTAACTGATACTTTAGTAATACTTTCGTGTTTGGTGGAAAAAAGGGCATGCAAGGACATGTCTTTTTGCTTCCGTGGTTATCGGTTGTTGTCAGAAAGACATCAGGACAGACCTTTGTCGCTTTCTTTATTGCATTTGGACTCCTCACTTGTAAAAGGTATTTATCCTTGGTACTGATATCAAAACTAATGTCGCTTATTGCTTAATGAGCTTAGATGTGAAGCTTGAGTCTTCCTTATTCTAGAAACTTGCATGAGATACACTTTAGTCTTTTTTTTTTCCAAGTTCAATTCTACATCTTCTATTTCCTGAAACGTTTTATTTTCTGTTATTTAACTGGTGGATCAAGAGAGTTGATACTTCCTGGGCTCGGGCTGCTTGCTGGATATCAATTTTAACCTTATTTACAAAATTTACTTGTAGTATGTCTCTTGTCTGTGACAGGGTGCCAAAGCATGTTTCCTCAGAGACATTCCCTTTTCTGCAATCTACTTTCCTGTTTATGCTCATAGTAAACTGATGCTTGCTGATGAAAATGGCCATGTGGGAGGGCTTAATCTCCTTGCAGCTGGAGCCATTGCAGGTAATTCTGTGAATGTTTTCTAGAAGCAATATTTTTTCTTTTAGTAATATTTAATATTCATTCGGTAGCCCCATATAAAGGAAGGGTATGGTACCATTGTATCTGATTTAATCTAAATTTGATCACTGTTATCCTTAGTGGGAGGCAATGTAATTTTGATGAGAACTAATTACATTTGCATAATGTGGATAAACAGCGTAATGCAGCTCAGCAACTTGTAGTCAAATTTGATCTGTCTGTCTCGATGGGGTTTTACTTGTTACTGTGCTCTCTGAGTTGAAGGCTAATTTGAATCTTTGATGAACATAAAATGAGATATCATAAGAGCTAAGAAGAAAATGACTTATCTAGTTGTGGATTCCTGAGTAACTGAAAAGAAACTTAGTTTAAAGGCAGTTGCCAAAAATAGGGCATTACTTTGTAAAGATGCAGGGGTAAAAATATTGTACTGGGAAATTTAAAATATTTTAAAGGCTTCCCAAAAATGTTCAGTTAAACAGAATAAGCAGCTGTGATAAAAAGTTATTTTTACTAAATGGCAAGTGGTATAAAATACTAAATGCAGGAAGTGTAGTGATGGTCGGTTATTTAATAATGTGGGTAGAGATGGCCAGATTCTGCACTGTTAGGTATAAGTTTTCTAGGGTGAAAAACAGGTAACTGCAGCGTCTCACTCCTGAACCCTTCAGTGTTGGCTTCTGCATGGTTTAGAAACGCCCTTGGGCTGAACAGACCTTTTGTTACTGGTTACAGTAATGAGGAATAGCTATATATATATATATATACATATATATATATATGTATATATATACACGTGTGTGTGTGTATATATATATACACACACACATACACACAAAACAATCATGGGCAATCTGTGTGTAAGCAGTTTCCCATACTGGACTTGATGCAGAGGTTGGCTGCACCTGCTTTGCCAGTTGTGTATGTTCCTTGTGTTGGGGGAAAGAGAGAAACCATCTAGGAAACTACCAACAGCGTTGAGGCACTGCTCACTCTCAAGTAATGTAGAGCTGTCAGATAGGGTGCAAGTTCTGAGTACAAAATAGAATTATTAACTTATGTCTTACACTAAAGACTCATTTTTTATTTTTAGATTCCAAACTTTTCTCTTTGCTTGATTAGTGTTTCTGGGTCATTCAGATACTAAGTGATGAACCCTATTGTAGAGGCGTTTAAATCTTGTAGGCCTGTTTTTTATATCCTGTATAGGAATCCACCTTTCTGAACTGCAAATTTCTAATTCCTGATTGCTTGATCTATTCCTGTTTTGCATGCGCAGCAGGGAAGAGTACAGTCTGAACATACCTGCCTGCAAAGGAAAATCTGCATATGGTTGCTCTTAGCATGTGCTTTGCAGGCTTAACTAACTTGCTCCTGTTCTCTGAACTGATCAGCAAAGCTTGTGAGAGTTCACGATCACCTGTGAAAATCAGGGACTTGTTAAACTTTTAATTCAATACTAACTGATAGTAAAAGTTCAACAAAATCAAAAATAAGTTCAAAATTTTAAGTCAGAGTACATTCTTTTAAGAGATTGAAATTTTCTAGTATTCAGAAATATCTGAGATAACACAGTTAAATACTGTGGAGTACGTTTCTGAAAACTTTCTCCTTTAACTAGAAAGCTGAGAGTGGTGCCTTTGAAGTGGAGATATGTTCTTTCATCACTGTTGGCTAATATCACACTGCTGGTACTAAGCAGACTTGTATAACATCTTCATTGTCCTCAGTCTTTTTATGGCTTGCCTAGTTGAAGTAAGCAGCATCTATTCTCCTACAGAACAGCCCAAACAGCAGTACAGAAATAATTATGTGGAATAGGTACTTCCTAGAGAATAGCTAATTTCCTTACTAACACTTCTAACAAATGGATGTGTAAGATTCAAGCTCCCTCATCATCTATATATAATTCACAGAATATTTTGTACACTGCACAAATATAGCGAGATTGCAAAACTAATGATTTGTCATGGATCTCTGATTGCATATAGGGCATGTGGGGGGGGGGTTAAAAATGCTTTATCTATTTGAAAATACCAATGATATGTTGAGAGAATTGCTGTTTGTTTTTTTTTTTTTATTTTCTTTACTCTCATCTATAGCCTTTAAATTTAGAAGAAATGCAAAGGATTATACCAAGTACAAGTTTATATTAGCATCAAGTATAAAAACTTGTATTTTAGTAATCACCTGTTCTTGCAAAAAACATTGAAGTTTGTAGTTTTATTTTTCAGTTAGAAGTGTTTCATCTTTACAAGAATCTTTGTGCAAATTAAATGTGGTTTTCTTCTAAAAGGTGTGCCTGCTGCTTCTTTGGTAACCCCTGCTGATGTCATCAAGACAAGACTGCAAGTGGCAGCTCGCGCTGGTCAGACAACATACAGTGGAGTTATTGACTGTTTTGGAAAGATTCTAAGGGAAGAAGGCCCTTCGGCTTTTTGGAAGGGAGCTGGAGGTGAGAAGCGCACACTGAGTATTACAACTGACCCCAGTTCTCTAAATTAGCACGTGCATTGTTAAGGGTCCTAGAGCAGTATATACAAGGTCTGATTCTGAGAAATGTAACTTAGCATTTATTTAAAAAAATATTTAGCTTCTCTCTTGAGAAACTCCCTTGTTTGATTCTATGATTTGTAATATTTAACAGCTCGCGTGTTCAGATCTTCGCCCCAGTTTGGTGTTACTTTGGTCACATACGAGCTTCTGCAGAGATGGTTTTATGTCGATTTTGGAGGCCTGTAAGTCGTTAGTTTGCTTTTTAACTTGCACAAAAATATCTGCAAGGTTCAAAAGTCTTACTTTTTTTCATGCATGGGACCACTTAAACTTGGGGACTTTAAGCAGCTATACTTAATCTGTTTTCTGCATACTACATAGAGATTAAGAATAATTTCATATGTATTTTAATACACTACATAAAATTTGTTTCTCCACTGTAACAAGATACTTTGTCCTTCTTACCTGTGTCACAGGAAGTTACAAGGATTTACAAAAGCTATCAGTAAAAATGTAACTTCAGTTTTGGCCTCACTTGCCCATTAAGTAGTGCTCTGAAACCACCCTCAGTTGACTATAGAAGTGAATTAAGGTCATCTTTAACAATCCTGCATGCTTAGGCAAAATCTTTAAGTACTTACTCTGTATTTTGTAAAATTATTTAGGCTTACCTTTAAATAACAAAAAGGCTTTTTTTCTTCTGTCTTCAAACAGCAAGCCTTCTGGATCAGAACCTACACCAAAAACTCGAATTTCAGATCTTCCCCCTGTTAACCCTGAGCACATAGGTGGATACAGACTTGCTACAGCTACGTTTGCTGGTATAGAAAATAAATTTGGTTTATATCTTCCAAAGTTTCGGTCTCCTGGCACTGCCTCAATCAAAAAGCCAGCAGCTGAATCCTGAAGACATCTTTCAGCCTAACGAAGTGATGCAGTGCTAAAAATTCACAAGAGTAGTACTGTATTTTTTTCCAGTCAGCTGCATGTTGTTCTAGTTGAACTGAGCTTGCGCATTAAATTACTCCTTTCTAATATTAATATATACACATGCATTTATTTGTTTATGAACTAGTCATTTGCACACAAACTGATTGAAGCAGTGGTTCTATGCCTTATTTTTAACCGGTGGCATGAATCGTTAAGACTAGACTTTGCCTTGCACAGCTTGCATTTAATGTTACTGTACATATTGTACATCTTTGTACAGAGACATCATGGCATCTATACACGTACATTTATATAAGGGGTAGTGCAGTTCAAAATAGGTTGAAATGTACAGAATGTTTTGAAAGCTTTTTGTTAAGACTCATGTGACAATAAAACATTTAAAAACATTAAGTTGGCTCATTTTTTTGTTTGTAGAAAAGTAGACCGATGATTTTTTTTTTTTTTCCTCCACAGATTAGGGTTAGGGATTTAGATACAACTATGTAATGAAGTTAATATAGCCTCTGAAGAAATGCATTTTACTCTGACCTAGTTACAACAAAAGTATTACAATGCTGGCTTCTAAGTATAACAGAACACAGTACTTAAATGAGCACATGCAGTATTTTATTTTGCAGCACTACTTTGTAACAAAGAATTCCCTCAAAATACATGATAATGCTAATTCTGTAATAGATCTTAACTCTATGGTAGCATACTTAAGATATATTTGCCAGTTATTAAGACTCCTGAATCTTTACAGAATTTATTATTTCGAGTGCTCATATTGAAGTATGAAATTACACTAATGTAGTACAGTAAGCTCTAGTACTAGCACATTCAAAATCAAAACTACCAGGGGTTAGTACATGGAAATTTTAAGAACAGCTGTGGCCAAGTCTCACTATTCATAGCTAGAGAATTATCTAGCTCTCCTGCATGACCTAGGAAATTAACTTCGTAAGTATTTGACAAATTAATATTAAAGATTTCTTCATTCTGAGGTCCTTCTTAAGCAAAGTGACATTTTACCAGCTGTGCTTTTTACATCAGAAAATGAAGCGTTGCACAAAAAAAGAAAGATCAACCCACCTCTCCAGGAGTTACTATCTGATTTTGACCACCATGTGAAAAAAATAAACGCACAACTATTAATAAAATTCCTCCATCTTCTGCCCAGAAAGCATCTATAACTGTAGTAAAATGGAAGTGTAGTCCACCTGGAACTAAGTAACATAGAAGAAAATGCATAGAGATTCACATAGGGAAAATAAACAATTCCAGAATGGAAAGTTTCTTTAAGACAAATTGAAGGCATCTTCTCTATTCCGAGATCATTTTTACCCTGGAGAGACCAAGTTATAATAATAAATTATTTGTATTTTGTTAGACAAAAGCAAAAAAAAATTTCTAAATTATGCCAAACTGGACAAACTGCAAAAACTAGACAGAATGAATTACAGTTAAGTAGAATGCTAAGTAAAAGGAAAGGAGAAAGGAAACGCTTCAACTCCTTCTGGCTTTTTAGACTTCCGGCAAACATTTTCTCTGATAGTTTTAAAATCCAAAATGTCAGTAGAAACTGTAAATATCTCCAGTCCTAAAGGAAAAGAAGTTATGCTACCCATACAGGTAGAGAGGAGATAGCTGTGTTTCTAGCCCTGCTTATTGAAGTATGACAGTCTTCAATCTTTAGTTCTACATGTTTCTTTCAGGGTTAAAGATCCTGGAGAACAGCGTACCCCTGCAGTATAAACGGTTTTAAGGTCACGTTACTGTCTTGCTCAGTTGATAGCAGACCACTATGATGAATTTTAGCCAGTTTATGAGGAAACTACTTCTTAAAAACTGAACACTAGGAACATACTTTCTCCTTCACTTCTAGCCTGGTGACAAGATACAGCATGCCGAATAAGATACATTCATGCCAAATAACATGTAGTAAGCTAGAGGTAACAATACCCTTAAATCAGGAGTTTGATCACTATGCTGCAAAATGCATATAGCCCTATTAAGAGTTTTCCTCTTTTCTTCCTGTTAAAAAAAATTACCTGTTCTGTGCAGTTTTCTAGACACAGGCTTGCCAGGAACACTCTCTCCCATATCTGTGGATTTTGTTGAGATACAAACATGCCAGGTACCCGCTGGTATTTAATCTTAGTCACAGCTTGTTGACTGACTTTATCAGCCTCGGACAACTTTCCAGTGTGAGAACTCACAGCTCTAAGACCAGACTGCATGGCTCTCAGGATGATCATTTATAGTAACTAGCATCACTATTCATCTCTTAACATTACAAATAGGGTTTTAAAGCTTTCTTTTATCTGTACTTAACTGTTCTGAGAGGGAAGAACACAAGCAAGAATGAGTACAGAATAATATTGTTAAGTCAGAAAAAGGTTAAAATTATTTAAAACCAAGCCCATTTGACCCATATTTTTATGCCACAGTCCATCACAAGAAAGTCTTATCTATTGGATTTCTGAAAACAGAAGTCTGAAGGAAACGTATTATTAAATGAGAAGCGATGGGGGGGGGGGAAGGACCTTCGGTTTGTTAAGAAGTTTTGTGCCTAAAGGGTAGAAATCATCACATGACATGCCTGTTCTTCATATAGTTCACGTGTTTCTCAACCAAACAGCTGCTGTCATAAGGTTGAGGAAAATGTACAAGGCAAATGTCAAACCGAACAGCATGACTTCGCATTGAAAATAGAGCGTGAACTTCTGACAAGCCAACACCAACAGAAGCAGACATTTCACTTTCAGACCCATGGAAGAAGTGAACCTCCTTAAGACAGAACCACTGCCACTGCTGCCAGTGTCTCTGAGCCTCATAACATAATTGAGGTAAACCAGGTGAAAGAGGAAAAGCATGCCCCCATACCAAGAATAAATAGTGCAAATGCTTCTGATTAAGTTGGAATATAAACCTGTATCTCACTTTTAAGCATATAAACCAGCTCTTCTCGCAAAATGACGGTTTGCAGCAGAATAAGAGAAACTAAATTTGATAGTTCTGACCTAGGGTCCTACGCTGTCAAAGGCATCAATACCACTTCAATGCCTAGTTGGTACAAGTCCAAATATTTACTTAAAGTTATATAAAAAACCCACCTACTTACCCAAAGCTGACCAAAAAAAAAAAACAACGACTTGATAGGAAACTTCATAGTGTCCTAAGAGAAGTGTACTCAAAAAATATTAACAATATAATAATATTACAATTAACAGAAATTGTAACCATCCTGTTTCCAAGCCATTGAGAGGTTTTGTTTCAATAAAAACATTAACAAGCAGTAAGAAAATCTTTCTTTAACTTAATATGGAAAATCAGTAGCAAGTCTGATGCTACGGAAATTAATTTAGCGCTTCACAATTTGGAAAGGCTACTGTTGTCAAAATTTTCTTTTCTCCTTTTTGCTGATTGCTGTGGTGGAAAGTGGATGTTGGGGACGCAGAACTCCTCTGATGTGTGTAGTAACATGAAAGCACCAGCTCTCAGTAGCTTTCTACTCTGAAACTACTGAAGAGAGACAGATTAGAGGTCAGGGCAGCTGACAAGTGCTCATATAATATTTATTTATTAATCAGTCTAACCCTTTAATGCACCAGTTTGAACAAAAGAACTTAGTATTAAATATGTATTTCATTAATTCAGGTCCAATTATCAAATAGGTTTGTAACTACAGACGAATTTTTATTCACTTCTATTACTAGCTACCAGAGTCTGAGGGTTATCTATAAGCAATAAAACTTACTTGGAATATATGCATGCATATTCATAGGCAGTTTGAATTAAAGAACCCTTCAGAAATTTAATACCTCATGAAGGTTAGTCTGTGTCATATATAAAGTTTAGTTTAGAAACAGAATTTCTACTTTTCAGAAATATACCGTTACAAAGTGGAAATTTCATTAGCCTAACAGCAAATTTACACCAAGTTAGTGTTTCAGCAAAAGAAGTTCCTTGCAAAGTCAAAAGTTAACTGTATTAAAAGTTACACAAATCCAAGAATGTGCTTGTAATTTGTATATAAAAAGTGACAACGTAAGACCTGAATTTCAGTGATATTAACACATTTTCAAAGTCCATAGCTGAATCCACCTATTCCTGCCTTAAACTATTACTTGAACTGACACATGCTTACACTTTTAAGATTTGCATCAAATCATTCACAAGTCTACCACTGCTGCCCATCTTTAACGGTCTATGCTGGTATGCGGGTTGCAGCTTCCTCTTCCGCATCAGCTCTGTTGGCATTTATTTCTGCCAGCGTTCGACCAAATCGAGTCCACTCATCGCTGCGAGGAATGGCAATTTGCTGTTGACAAAGACAACATTATTTAAACCTACCAGTACATACAAACTGAGCTCATTATGAACAGCAGTATTTGTAAGAGGTTCTGATAGAACAGCTTACCTTTATTTAGCATGACTTTTAAAGTAGTCTAAACATCAGAAGCCCTAACTAATAAAAGCAGCAGAATTTGCAAGTCCTGTATTTATGCAGTGATACTATTACAAGCTTGCATGATACACTTCTGAGAGACTGCCTCCAAAGAGGAACAGTAATGCAATGTCTGCATCCAATCAGTCACGTACTACTGCAATACACATACTTCCAATAGCAACATCTTCCCTACAGAACCAAGTCAAGACTTCTTCATTTCATTTTTTTTGTTCAATACTTCTCAAGCCACGGTCAGAATTCACAAAAAAATGATAGAAAGAACATAAGATTCCTGCAAACAACACTGTTAATGGTTTCATCTTATTTTGCCAGCCTTACAATAACATTTTTACTTTTTGACTGTGTAGCTGACAGATGGCATGCTAAGAAAGGCAACGAAGCTGTTGAAGGGTTGAGAAAACCAGTCTTATGAGGAGCAGCTGAGGGAACTGGGGTTGTTGAAAAGGAAGCTCAGGGGAGACCTTATCACACTGTACTATTACCTTTAAGGAGACTATAGCGAGGTGGGGGTCAGGCTGTTCTCCCAGGCACCAAGTGATAAGGGGAAATAGCCTCAAGTTGCGCCGGGGAGGTTTAGGTTGGATATTAGGAGAAATTTATTTACTGAAAGAGTTATGTGGCATTGGAATAGGCTGCCCAGGGAAGCAGTTGAGTCACCATCCCTGGAGGTCTTCAAGAAATGTGTATATTTAGAACTTAGTAGCATGGTTTAGTGGTGGACGTTAGTACTAGGTTAAAGGTTGAACTAGATCTTAGAAGTCTTTTCCAACCTGAATGACTCTGTGATTTTAAATCATGCTAGAATACTTGAAATACACATCTAAAGGAAAAAATAATTTGATAATAAAAATTAAGCTTTATTCCTCTAAACCAGAGGAGGGGGGGAACTTAAAAGGAAGTTGCAAAATACAAGTCAAAAAAGCTTGAGTGTTCTGTAACATACTTTGCACAATACATGGTATACATACCTCTCCCACATCGTATATAACTATTTGTCCCTCTGAATCACCTACAGCAATCTCTCTCCCAGAGTGTGTCCATCTCACACGGTTCAGAGCAGGATTGCCCTCCACAGTAATGCTCGCAGTTGGCACCTGTATCCATTTAAAACACATTGCTAAAAATGCACGAGGATTTCTTAAGTTACAGATTACAGAACATACCTTATCCCTCAGTGATTTATCAAACAAAGTACCCAATATTTCAATTTAGGCAGAGTTTGTAGGTCTCAATTTACTCTCAGTGGCCATAAGCTATCACTAGTGTTATGACCAAAACAACACATCTTCTGTCTCTTGGCATGATCAAAAGGCACATCTGCACTCCTGCCATGAGACAGGAGGCACATGCCTTTTAGCCCTCTGATAGGCATACGTTAATCAGACAGCAAGGAGGAGGCCTGGGAACTCAGGAAAGACTTATGGATAGAGGGCTGGCAGGTCAAATCCAGCCCAGAGGCTAGAAACGGGCAACTCTAGTTTAAAAACACAGGCTGGCATGTGCTGCTTCTTCTACAGAACTACTTTCTTCTGTGTGCAGTTTTAAGTCTCAGAAAAGGTTTATACTATAGGTAAGTATACACCTTGCATCAGCAATCCCAAATGTTCAATCCTCTAAGTTTAGAAACAAATTGCAATTTCACTGCAGTATTACTGTGGCAATAACAATATGGCAATAAGAACAATGGTGGTGTACAGGTGGCAGGCTTGTTCATACTGTTAAACTGCAGGCTGCCAAGGCCGTATTGGGGGAGGTCTAAAAATTCACTTTCACAACACGGACTGGTATTAAGCCAACAGATGTTTTATGTTCATGTTACTATTAAAACAATTTAATTACTGTTGCTATTCATTATGAGCAGTCATTTAAGTTACTACCCTGTAATCAAAGAATAATATTTATTAAGCAGCAACTACTGGAATTACAGAATATTTAAGAACAACAACAAAAATGCTATGGTGAACTCTGGACACTTTTTTCCAAGGCATACAACTTCCTGCTATATTTGACTGTTAACCTCACTCTCCCTCACCTCAGTGTCATTGTTGAGATTCCACAGGTCAAGCCTGCCCATCCCATCCACACAGGCAAACAAGGCAGGGTGAGTTGGAGACCACATAACATCATAAACATAGTCTGAGTTGTCTTCAAATGAGTAGAGAGGTTTGTTATTCTGAAAAAAGCAGATGTAACGCAATACCCAAAGTCAGCATTTCAAATTCAAAAGCTAACAAGTAAGGCAAAATACAGAACTTCTCAACAACATTATGAGAAATAACTAAAAAGTGATTCACATTTTAAACTTACTTCAAAAAGAAAAATACCACAACGTAACAGCAAAAAAAGTAATTCTGGCAATAGGAATGCCAATTCTGTGCCTCTACATACAGTTTAATTGACATGAGTTTTGGTGCTGTCCTCTAGTCCTCCACAAATTTGTAAAACGTTTGCAGTACACATAATATGAAGAAACTGAATTTACATGATTTGCATGATTATATCGTAATCATTGATAATAAAGGGCAAAAGGTTAAACAGAATGGATCAAAAGTACACAAATGATACACAATCTGAAAGCAATGACATCTTCATGTCATTAACTAGTTTTGTTTATCAGCTGTCTTCTCTTTGTAGGAAACTGAAAAACAAGCACCGGGAATCAACTAGACTGCTGCTATGGACCTCGAGGGCTTCACACAATTTGCCTTCAGTTCACTGAAGTTTCTTAAGTAGCTTACATTATAGCACCACCTTGTGTCAAGGATTATGACGAGAACCACCGAATTATCTATTTCGGTTACCTTAGTTGTCCAAAGCTTTACTGTCCAGTCAAAAGAAGAAGTGACAAAGAGATGCGAGAAGTCTACAGGTCCAACTGCTGCATGGCAATGAATACCTGTGATTGGTCCCTGGTGTCCTTCAAACATCTCACTGATTCCAGCTTTGCTGTTTTAGAATATATAAAAAAAGGTTAATTTCTCTGGAAACCATCCATCTGCAGACAGAGATAGCACTGAAATATAGTTTAAATTTAGCACCAAGAAGATTTTGCCACTTTGTATGGACGTTACCCCATTGCAAAGGCTTCATCTCAACAGGCTCACAGAAGACCAGGCTTGAATATGGACCTTAATTCCAACATCTCTTTTCTGCTATCCTTAAGTGCTAAAATTTACCACAGGGAGCAGAGACTCATTCAGCAGGTACCAATCCACTCATTTAACTATACTGTTCTCCAAGCAATAGCTAAAATTTTGAATCATACAAAAGAACAAAATCCAAGCCTCAGGAAGGAGCAGAAAACTCCCACTGACTTAAAACAGAAGATGCACGTACCTTGTGGACACACATTAGGGTTCAGACATAAAA
The DNA here is from genome assembly GCF_013377495.2 of Cygnus atratus. Classification (NCBI taxonomy): domain Eukaryota; kingdom Metazoa; phylum Chordata; class Aves; order Anseriformes; family Anatidae; genus Cygnus; species Cygnus atratus. The sequence goes on from NC_066367.1 coordinate 19,232,239, forward strand.
CAGTAACAATATATTCCTAATAGTCTCCTATCAGGAGCAATGAAAAAGGAGGGAGGGAGGAGAGATGGGAAGAATGTTACAGAGAAGTGATACAATTTCGGTTATTCTGGAACCAAAAAGCTGTGCAGCAAGGGTGATGTGTATTTGAGATGAAACCTGGACACTCAATTATATTTAAGAAAGCAATTGATAAGATACAGTCAGACAATTTCAAAATAGATTGAACAGCAGGAGAAAAGCTAGCCAATTTAAGATTTGTGCGTGATGTTACTGTACAATTATCTGCAGAACCGATATAAAGTTTGGAATGTTCTGCTACAATTCAAATGAATAAAACCTCAGTGACCTGTGCTGCCCCCATCACTGCAAACAACTCCTAGCCAATGAAGAGAGCATAGTACCAATTCAATATTCAAACTCCTCCTGTTTTTAATGAAGCTCCTACTTGGAAAATAGCCTGCACTGGAATTCATACACAGCTACTTTGAACCCCATCAAGACTGACGACTAAGCATGCACTATGAATATATTTGCAGTGTAAAACATACAGGGACTCATCCTTTCACAGTTTTTAATTCCTCTGAATAATTAAAAACTTTTATTCACCTGCCATGGCGGCATGCAGTGTAGACTGAGCCTTCTTCACTTCCAACAACAAAGTTGTTGACATCTCCAATGGGGAAGGACATGCAAGTAACAGCCACAGCCTTGGACTGTTTGTGAACCAGCTCCATGCTATCCTGCAGTGAAAGTATCAGTAAAATACTTTTAAAAATAAGAAACGGAGTATTATCACTTACAAGGTTATTTAGATTTCTCAATAGTAAGTATTTTTTGTGTTTTGCTTATATAGAATTGGGCAGAAATGAGCAAATTTTTTCTTGTGTTAGTGGCAAATACAATTTTAACAACATCCCATGGGGCAGAAGAGGTCTTTTATCAAATGCCTACCAAGCTACCTTTAGAATAATTATGTATTGTGAAAATGTTTATTAATACTTTATTAGAGACATTATGTTTTTTACAAAATAACTATCTGGAATAGATACTATACATATCAAAACTTATCTTACCTGTGGCTGGGAAAGCATGTCTAAACTCCAAGAGCATATCTTCCCATCGGTTGAGATACTGATCAGGTTATGAGCATTCTGGGTCCCAACAACATTTACACAGTACACTGGGTGCTAAGAATGTAAAATACCACCAGAAAAAAGGAATTTCCAAGTCTCAACCAATTCTGTTACAGTTAATATACTGTAAAATATACAGTTTCATTTAGTGAAAGAGAAACAGTTGATCACAGTATGGTACAGAGAATACTTCCCTATAAAACAAATAGCAGATTTTCCTGACACTTCAATTTTTATGAATAGCCCTGTTCTACAGTGATAGCACTGGAAAAACATGGACATAAACATTTAAGCATTATAAATCAAGTGCACTGGACAGTTTCCTAGAGGTTAAATACATCTCAACAGGGAACAGTCCTTGTAGATATTTCACCCCCTACCGTGTGAGCAGCAGCTGAAAGCGGAGTTCTCTGCACTGGGGTTCTCTTATTGCTGCGATTATCCCATAGCACTATTTGGCCTGAGTATGTGCCACCAACCACCAAATTGGGATGAAATTTTGCAAATGTAGCTGACATCACTGCTGACTGAAAGGAAAAAAACAATCAAAATACACAAATAACTATCATTCACTGACATTACATCTAAAACCAAAAGAGAATTTGACCAAATATCAGAATAAGTTCTATGCCTAGATTTGATACACTGTTTCAGTGTCCCATCACATCTGGATTCAAAACCCTTTGTGAACGCCAATAAGCTTTTAGTTTTAACTTGCA